>NC_029788.2:73965150-74054665 GCF_000816755.2 Arachis ipaensis | reverse complement strand
CATTCCTGGTACAAAAACCAGAGAGTTGCGCTGGGGTGGTGCTGCCTTTGTGCGAGGAGCACAATTGATGCCCACGCGTATGCGTGACTGATGCGTACGCGTCACCTTCTCTTTTCAGCATATCACGCGTACGCGTGGATGAAGCGCGTGCGTCGCCTTGCGCCCTGTTTCCTCCCCTGTTCCTTCTCTCTTCTCATTCTTTTTCTCTCTTTCTTTCTTTCTTCTTCTTCTTTCTTCCCTTCTTCCATTTCTTTTCTTCTCTTCCCTTTCTTCTCTTCTCTTCTCTTCTCACCTTTCTCATCTCTTCTTTCTTACTTCTTTTTATTTCTTCTTCTCCCTCTTTTCAAGTTTTCACATCTTATTTTTCTTATTTCTCATTTTCTTTTGTATGTTGCATTTACATACTTTTATTTATTGCATTTTAACTTTGTTGCTTGTCCTTATTTTCTTTTCTGAGTTTATTATTTTCACATTGGTGTTGACTTCTCCTACTTTGTGCATTGATATGAACTCCTATTGTCTTTCATGACCCACTCTTTCTTGTTTGAACTTGATGCTCAACATGCTCTTCATACCATTTACTTATGCTTTGGCTTTACTCTTGCATCAAGTGTTAGTTGATATGCCCTTTGCTTATATTTCTTTCTCACTTACATGTGTAGCTACCATGTAGTGGAGAACCTTACTCTTAGTTGGCATTAGCCCCCACCTATGTTATATTTGCTTTGATATCTCTGTTGTAGGATTAATTTTCTTTCTTTCTCTTTCTTTTTAGGCTGGCCACCAAGAAGGAGAATGGAAAAGCTTTCGAATGAGGCAACAAATAAGTCCCTCCGCATAACCTTTTGAGTAGCTCGTCATTTGTAGCAACCCGTCCACCTTGCTCTTTTTTGCGTGCACCGAGGACGGTGCAAATTTCTAAGTGTGGGGAGGTCGTCCGACCGACCTACGTGGGTAACAATTTCTTTTTTCAACAACAATTCTTAATCTTCTTTGTTAGATAGTTGTTGTATTACATGATAGGTTGGATGTTAGTTAGAGTTTGTACATATTTTACCACTTCTTTTTATGTTTAGATTACTTGGTTGAAGTAATGATTTCTTTTCCAAGAAAACTGTTTTAGGGCACCCTACCAATTTGAAAAAAAAATTGTTGAACTTGCTTAAAGAATTTATTTTGGAAAAGGTTTTTGATCTAAGAAAACAAGCATGTGAGTTTTGAGCCTAATTGCGTGGTTACATCATATAACCACTTATTTTCCTTCTTGTGCGCATTATTCTCTTTCAATGATTGTAATCTTTGATTTGTTTGATTCTTTATGTCCATTATTTTGTGTATGAATGCATTTATATGATTGAGGCCATCATTTCATTTAGCTCACTTACCCAAATAGCCTACCAATTTTGAGCCTATTTAATCCATTTTGTTCTTAATTTTAGCACCTCACTACCCTAAGTGAAAAACAATAAACGTACCGTAATTTGGATCTTTGATTAGCTTAGGCTAGTGAGGGTGTGCATCATTTGGGTATGAGAAACTTGGGAACATTGGTTGAGGTAAAAGTGAGTTTTGTATTTTTGTTGAAAATCATGGGACTGGGTGCATCCTCATGCATTAAATATATAAAACCGTATGCATTGATTCCCTTGTATATATTTTAGCTTGAAAAAAAAATGAATGATAAAGAAAAATAAAAAGAAAAAATATATATATAAAAGAAAAAAAAAAGAGAAAAAGAAAAGCAATAAAAAGGGGACAAAAATGTCCCAAAGTAAAGTAATAATAACAATGCATATGGAATGTAAATTGAAGAGAATGCATAAGTATGTGGAAAAAAAGTGAGAATTATGGGTAGCTAGGTGGTGTATTAGAATGTATAGGTTGTTATATGTGTTTGGTGGGAGCTAAGGTTAATCAAATATTCAAATTTCAAGCTCACTTGGCCATATATATATATATCCTTACCTTGACCCTAGCCCCATTACAACCTATGAATAAGCACTCATGATAAATGTATGCATGCATTAAATAATTATTGATTGTTAGATGAAAAACAAATCTTGGAAAGCATGATTAGAAGAGAATTGAGAGAATCAACCCTATACACATGAGCGACTAGAGCGGATACACTTCTGGTGAGGGTTCGATGCTCAATTTGTTGTTACCGGCTTTCACGAGCTTTCTTCTTGCAAGTCTATTTGAACTTCAATTTTTATATTTGAATTGGTGGGATTCATGAATCGTCATATGATCTTAGCCCTACTTGTTCATATATGCTCTTGGAGATTGATTTACTTTTGACCAAGTAGGTAGAAGCATTTTTTGCATTTAGTTGCATGCATGTAGATAGGTTCATATAGTTTATTTGCATTGAATAAATATGTTCATACCCCTTTTTTTTCTTTCTTGGTTTAGCATGGGGACTGTAACACCCCAATTACCCTAAGCTTTATCTCTAGCCATAAAGCGAAGGTTAATCAAGGGTTACGACAATTCTAAGGCATATACATATTTATATATAGAAGGGAATAATATATTATAAAAGTCTGATGAAGGATTAAGCTGAAAGACAGAATTACAAAAGCGTGAAACATTCACACGAAGCTAACGCATGAGATACGAGGTATAAGTATAAGAGAATAAAACATATATAAATATAAGAATATAATAATCATAGAGAACTAGCCGCATCTTGCGGAGTTTAAGCCGACTAGTTGCGAATAGAAAGATACAGAGTTTTAGAATTAAAACAGCTTATACAACCTATCTCTCAAATAGGCCTCTATGGCCATAAAGATAAATATACAAAAGGTGAGAGAATACTATGACGAAAGTAAAACAGAAATAAACAAGGAACAAACCATACTCCGCTCTATCACTATATCCGCAATCTCACCGAAGTAGATTACGACCATCTGAAAACAACAACAAAGTTTGGAATGAGAATCGGAGGTTCTCAGTATGGTAACAGTGCCCAATGATGTAAGATGTAAGACTCCGGGACGCCGAAGGCAATCCTAGAACTTCACATCACATACGGATATTCAAGCTTAGAACAATATAAATAAATATATAAAGAACTTAAACCATAAACCAGGTTATCTAAACTTAGAGGAATTCTAACTAATACTAATCACACCGCTGTATCCCACAGCCTTCGCCAACCTAATCTCCGTGCGATCCCATTGCCACTGCCTACCTAACCTCCTCAGCACCAGACAATCACAAATAATGCAAACAAGTAAATCACAAATAGTATTCATTTGTAGCAAGTAATTGAAGAAGCAAGTAGGCAGGTTATACAATTAGGAAAGCTCAAGTAAACAAAGCAAACAAGCATATAGAAGATGTATATGATGAATGTCTATCCTATTGGCACGTGATATCACTTGTCGGTCCGTAAATGCCAACCCGACACATCCTTCCGGATGTAGCCATTTCTTCCACGCCAGAGATATAATGCCCTGCACACTCATGCAGTAGCTCTTCTACTACGCCAGAGATATAGTGCCCTGCACACTCATGTAGTAGGGAGTCTACTACGCCAGGGATATAGGCCCCGCACACTTCCTGCAGTAGAGAAGGAACTAACCACAAAATATTATGCAGCAGAACAGTCTACCACACCAGGGATATAGGCCTCGTACACTCTCAACATTCAACAAGTCATGTGACAGAAATATCTACCACGCCGGAGATATAAGCTCCACACACTCTCAACAACAATTAGTCATGCAGCAGAACATTCTGCTACGCCGGAGATATAGGCTCTACACACTCTCATATAATCCAATCATTTCCTCATCATCAAATCATCACCAGACATTACCATTCCTTATCTCGAATCACTTTCAGTTATCCATTCTCAATATTCATCAAGATCATCATTTCTCTTCGAGTCCTCAACTCATCTCAACCATCCTCAATTCATATTTTCCATTCCGAACTTCTTAGTTCATCAGTTTCTCAGATTTACTGTTAGCAATCACCATATTCACCACTCTTCCTTCTCTCTCAACCAACTTGATGAATGGATTTTTGTCGGTAAAGAATTTCACTAATGAATTCTCGTTGTAAGTATAGTTTCTAAACCAACAATGAATCCTTTCATACAAAAATTTGGTTGTCACAAGTAATAAACCCCTATAAAAATAACCAATGTATTCAAACCTCGAGTCGTTCTCCCTAGGAATTACAATAGAGTGTTCTTGTTATTGGTTATGAAGTATGTTTGGGGTTTTTGAGGTAATAGACAAGAAATATAAATGGCAAAGAAAATAAACTAACAACTAACAAAGCTCTTGGCAAGGTATGAGAACTAGAAGTCCTATCCTCATTATCCTCCTCAATTGTGACAACAATTGTCCATTGCTCCCACTTAGTTAACGTCTAACTATGAAGGCAAGTCAAGTGGATGAATTAACTTGATTCCACAAGTCGTAGCCTAATCATGATGAAAGAATAGCTTTAGTGGCATTCAAGTTAATTAGCAACTTCTAATTATCAATCAAGAAAGGAGTTTGATAACTCAAGAGTCGCCAATTACTCTACCTAGGCCAAGAGGAAGAAAATTTAACTCATGACTAAAAGAGGCATTTCAACAAACACATAGAAGGCAATAAAGGTAAACAACATGAATTGCAAGAATTGAAGAGAGATCTAACTACAAAGGCAATAGATCCATAATAGAAAATCAAAGCAACATGAAAAGACATGGAAATCATAAATTGCATTGAAAGAGAAATAGAGATCTACATAAGAATTCATAAAGCAAAAGGAAAATTGAAGCAAGAGAAGAAGTAGATCTAGATCTAAGAAATTAACCTAAACCTAATCCTAACTCTAGAGAGAAGACAGAGCTTCTCTCTCTAGAAACTAACTCTCCCTCCAAAACTAAACTAAACTAAACTAATGTGACTAGATGCTAATGTCTAATGTGTGTTGATTTCCCACTCCAAGAAAAACACCCATTCAGGTACACTTGAAAAGTGTAGCCAAAAGTGAAAAAAAATGATGCCTTAGGCTACGGCTACGCATTTTAGGCTACGGCTACGCTTTTTGGAGTGATTCCTATTCGGCCGTTGCCTATTCTCAAAGGCTACGCTTTTCTGCACCAAGGGCTACGCTTTTGGCGTTTGGGAATAGGCTACGCTTTTCAAGTGATGTTGTCCAGGACCAAAGGCTACGCTTTTCAGCTTTCATTTTTCCAGAATAGGCTATGCTTTTCAATGCTACTGCATCACTTGTAAAGCGTAGCCACATTGTATACCATAGCTACTTTTTATAAGCGTAGCCTTAGGTCCCTCTTTTTTTTTTGTATACTATAGCTACTGTATATAAGTGTAGCCTTAGGTCTTTTTTTTTTTATGTATATATATATATCTAATAATTATTAATACAACATAATAGTTAATATGATTACATGTATAAATGAGTTGAATATTACAAAATAAAAATAAATACATAATTATACTAAATAATTTCTTTATATAATAAAAATTATCTCTAACCAAAATATATTTATAATATTGATCCAAAAGTACTAGAATGAAGTTAACTGTAAATATTCATACATCTCAAACTAAAGTAAGCATAGCCATATCAAAATCATAATGTCACTTAGCCAATAGAAGTATCTTCTAATAAAAATCATTAGTCAACCATACATGTAAAGATTCTAAATAGCACTCTATCTTAGCCAATAAACCACAATAATAGTCAGCTTAATCTTCATTACTTAATCTTCATTGTTACCCTGCATAATTATATAGAAAAGTAGTTAAAAAAATATTCATAATGACATTCGTAATTATAAAAATTAAATGGAACACGTAGACATAGTAAACCAAGAAGGCATATACTAAAAAAAATAACATGGTCACGGCAGAAGAGGTGAATTCAAGGAATTATGTATTATCTTGTTTCATTCAAACCATGAAAATCTAGAGGTGTTTCTTTCTTCCATTTCCTTTAAGCTTGAATTATGTATTATCTTGTTTCATTCAAACCATGAAAATCTAGAGGTGTTTCTTTCTTCCATTTCCTTTAACACAATCCTGATATGTCCCTATAGCATTTTTCATGCACTAATTAACCAGACTTTCACACTTAAATTAGATATAGGGACAAATTCATATGTACCAAGTGCACAAAATCAAGTGCAATTAATCTTTATATGACTTCAAGTAAAACAAATAAAGAAAAATAAAAAATTTATAGTACAAATATAATAAGTTAAATTGCAACTTCAAAACTAACAAAACAATCAAGGTGAAGCTACACATGAATCAATAGCATAGTCATAAAATGAAAAGAATAAAAGGTATGCATTGTACCTTGTCATGACACGATCAACGTTTTGACAAAATCTGCTTGGAAGACCTTAACCAAAAGCTTCAATATGTTTGTTACCAAGTAAAATTTCAAGAGATTAGACTATAATTATAATTGGAGATTAGGCCAAATCACATAATAAAAAGAAAAAAAATTACCGAGTCACATCTAAAACCTTATTTTTGTAACATAAATGCTTTACATTTTGAAAATACAAATTAAAAATTATTAGGAATTGAAATAGACTATGGACAGCTATAGAGAGACAACTTTAGATGCCTTAATTCAAGCATATAAAATCCCATCCATGAACTATTTTCCTTTCAAGTTTTAGCGTGCTTTAGCTACTGCTTAAGTAAATTAGTCTATTATCAATTTATTCTTGAAAATTTAGTGTATGTATGCATATCTGTCTCCGAAATTAAATTAAAGAAGTGGGGTTATGTCTTTCTTGTATGTGATTATAGATAGAGTTAAGAACTGTCCTCTAACATTTACTTATAATAATAATAATGCATGATGAACATGTACGATTGCTGTATATATGGCAGGGAGAGTTAGGAAGGACTACTTAGGAGTAGAGAGAGAGAAAACAAAATAAAAACAAAGAAGCTAAATAGTTCATGAGTTAGTATGATCCAAAATAGAAACAAATGATTCAAACACACTGCAGTAGTAGTAAGGGAAAAAAACATGATTTATATATCACAAGCAAAGAAGCTCTTATACAATTAGATAACATACTAAGCAAAACACCAAATCAAGAATTCTTAAGAGAATACTGAACGAAGAAAGTTATACATGAGACCAAGCAAATATAACTATCCAATCTGAAACTCTTGGCCCTTCCATGCATGTCTCAATAGAGAAAGGGAAAAAGAAAGCATAAAAAATAGATATTTTTATGTACTTTTTAATTAATTATTGCTTCATTTGATTGATTAATAAAAACTGTCTGTGGCTAAATTATATATAAAAGCAGAAGAAGCTCATGATAGTATTTATTTAATTTATAACAACTGAATTTATAAATCATGCAGTGAGTAGTAAGTACTACTTCATATTTTAGGTACTCTTTTCAAGCAGAATTTAATTGCAAGTTAAAAAATTTGTCCAAGTCAAGAAAAGATTTTTGCATGGAGAATACTACTACGCATATATGGTTTCAATGCAATTTGAGGTATGGTACTTAAATTTCATATATGTAAATTTCATTATACCTCAGACATCTTTATTCACATCGGAACATGTACCTTTGGCAGTTGGCACCAATGTAAGCAAAAACCATAAAGTTAAACTATTAGGTAGGGTGGTGAATATGAATATATGTCATAATTCAGTTCCTACATTATACTTGAATATATAATTTCCAACTATATATGTAGGTGGGATTTCAATTTATATATTTAAAGCCAAATTCATTATTGAATCTTGATTAGTTAATGCTAGTAAATTGAATGTTTATAGTTGAATATTTATGCAAGCAAGAAAGAAAACTTACCGTATAATAGAAGCTCATGTTTACATATATGAACATACAAACCCAAAGTCAAGTCTTTGTTGAAATCAAATCACTATCACTTTTCCTAATAAGTTTGTCCCTAACTGCAAATATATATAAAAAAAATTGTAGCTTCATTTGATGCCATTGCACAGTCACTCAAACTAAAATTTATATCCTATAAAGAGATTGGATTACAGATCAATAGGTCACAACAACAACAACAAAAATCGAAGAATTCAAGGAGGTTAGAACAGGGCATAACATAGTAAATTAAGAAAATAACATTGAATGCCTGAATCATATGTTAATATTATATGCTATAGCAAAGCAGATTCAAAACTTAACAAAGCAGATTAAAAGATAAAAAGGCAAATTCAACGCAGATTCAAGCATAATAAACAAAGCAATGAAAGCACAAGCACAAGAGAGCATATAGTAAAGGGATACCAGAGGAGACCTAATTATCTTTGTTTAAATGCATGGGGTTAATATGTTTTGTTTATAACCCTTCGTAACTTTGTTTAAATCATCTGAGGATGGAACGACCATACTTAGTTATCTTTCCAATCTTGTGTTTGTGAATCCGTGAGTTGTGAATCCGTGAGACTCATTAATCATAGTCACTTGTGCAAATTAATCAGCTCTCAAAGCAAGGAAATACAAAGATCAATTAGCGAGTGAGTGAGTGACGATAAGAATGAAACCAACAATGAAATTCCCCACATAAAAGAGGGAAGAACAAAAGCAGAGCACAATCAATCTTAATATCAACAACGTAAGAATCAATTAATATAGAATAAAAACAATAATATATAAGATGGATGGAATAACAACCTTTGACGAAGAAAAAGGAAGGAGCACGACAACTGGAAAGGGAGACGAGTTTACCTGCGCCGTAACAATAGCCAAACTCCCAAAATGAAAACCCTAAAATTGGAACCCTCTCAAATTTTAGAACCAAATGAAGGTGAACACATACCTTCTCAATGATGGTGAGCAAAGGGACGACGTTGCTGACCGTAGAGTCTTCCCGATGCGACCACGCAGTGAAGAGGAGCAATGGTTCTCAAGTGGTGAGTGAGGAAGAGGAGCGGTGAGTGTGGAAGAGGAGCTACGGTTCTAGTGGAGTGGCGAGTAGTGCGTGGTGAGTGGTGAGTGGTGACGGTAAAAACTTCCTCCGATTTGGGATTGAGTGGCGCAAAGCGTTGGTGGTGAGAGTGAGTTCTTCTCTGATTTGGTGCCCTGGTGAGAACGAAGTGTTATGTTGGTGGGTATATTGGTGAAAAGGGAAAAAAATGACTAAGTGTTGGGCATTTGGTCATAGGCATCACTTTTAAAATGCACCCAAAACTTAATAAATAGGCTACTCTCTAAAAGCGTCTCCTTTGATACAAAAAGTGAACCTATAGATATCAACCTACGGCTACGCTTTATAAGTGATTTCTAAAATACCTAAGGCTACACTTTTTAAATGATGCCACAATTGTGTATCCTTTTCTCATATAAAAAGGAAACACGGAGAAAAGCGTAGCCCATTCATGGAATAGGCTACGCTTTTCAAATGTAGCTTAAAAAAAGTGTGGCTGAATGGGTATTTTTCTTGTAGTGTCCCTTCAATCCTTGGGTTAAATAGCATCAGAGATGAGTTGGATTTGGGCCTGGGAAGCCCAGAAATTGCCCCCAGCAGATTTACTTTAAGTGGGTCACGTGTGAGCACCAACGCGTGCGCGTGAGTTATGCGTACGCGTCACTTGGCAAATTGCTATCCACGCGTACGCGTCCTGTGCGCGTACACATTGCCTTGCGACGTCACTTTCCACGCGTGCGCATCTGCTGCACGTGCATGTCGATCTCAGCATCCCAAATCCTTGTTTCTTCATGAGTTCTCCACTTGCATGCTTTTCCTCTCCATCCCTTTGATCCATTCCTAGCCTTTCCAATCTGAATTCACTAACAAACATATCAAGGAATCTAGTGGAATCAAAGGTGAATCAAAATTAGCAATTAAGGACCTAAAAAGCATGTTTTCATACTTAAGCACAAATTAGGAGACAATCATGAAACCAGGCTATTTCATTGAATAAATGTGGGTAAAAGGTCTTAAGATCCCCTAAATTAAGCATAAGATAAACCCTAAAAATGGGGTTTATCACAAATCATCCTCAGTACACCAAAAACCTAAACCTCCGTTTGCTAACTTTTCAAAGTAAAACCCATTCAAACCTCCTAGGACCTTCCCCATGTTCCAATATCCAAAAATAAGCCCAAGAATCTCAAAAATGGTGTCACAGAAGCTTACAAGCTTGTTGGGAAGCTGAAACAGTTGAAAACAAAGTTTAAGTTTGAGAAACAAGGCGTGTGTGTGGGCACGCCCAGGAAGTTTCAAAACGTGTGCGTACGCACAGGGTGTGCGTACGCACAGGTACCAAAATTCACAATGTCTGTTCACTCCCACAACCTGTGCTAGCGCCCTCAACAGACTGACCTTCCCAACATGTGCGTGCGCACAGGGCTGTGCGTACACACAGGTTGTAAAACTTCCTTGGTGTGTGCGTGTGCATAAGGCTGTGCGTACGCACATACCAGAAATCACAAAATTCTGCAACTCTGCAGAATTTCAGATTTCGACACCAATCTTTGAATGATCATAACTTCCTCTACAAAATTCCAAATTTTACAAACTTTATATTAAATCGAAGGGTTTTCAATAATCTTTAATTCTAAACTAAATTCAACAAATTTTGAAAACTGAAGCAGAAGTTATGATCAGACAAAGTTCACCAAAAATCTATTTTTACCCAAAACCTCATAACCTCAAATTTTAACCAATCTCAATCCAAAACCAAATCAATCACATATCAACCATACCATAACAACCCAAATTTCATACCAAATACTACTTCAACCATCTTCTCAATCTCAAAAACCTCTAAGCCATTCAACAACTCTAAATCCAACCCAATTCACATATCTCAATTTACCAACTTTCACAAACCACATCCAACCAAAGCAATGTCAAACTTCCAATTACAACACAATCTACCCTTTTGGATTTCCATTCATCATTCACACCAATTTTTCCATTGCAATTCATCATTCTCAATCTCAATTCTCAAACATATGACATTATAAACAATTTTTCCAACCAAAACATTCACAATCATTATTCTATGATCAATTTCAATATCAATCTCCCATATCCAACTACCAACATCAATATAGCCATTTATCACCCATCCCAAATCATCAATTACCATGCAACACTTTCATCAACACAACCAAAGTTCATCCATTCATCATAAATCATCCTACCTCAACATTTAACAACTCAACAACTATATCAACAACCCTCATCCACAACACCAATCATCAATACTCATTAACATCAACAATTCCCAATTATCATCATCAACCACACTAATCCAATACAACCAACAATTAACATCAATTCACATTTAAATATTCATACACCAATAACATTCAATCCTATCTTAGGGTTGATAAATCACTATTTAATGGTTTATCTTGTGCTAATTTGAGTGGTTTTTATCAACTCTTTACTCACTTATTCATATAAAATTGCATGGTTTTACAATTTCCTTCCTGATTTTGTGCTATGATTGAAAACATGTTTCTTTGGTCTTAAATTGCTAATTAATAATCCTCTCTTATTACCATTCTATGCCTTGATATGTGTGTTAAGTATTTTCAGAGATTATAGGACAGGGATGGCTTAGAGGATGGAAAGGAAGCATGCAAAAGTGGAAGGAATACAAGAAACTGAAGAAACTGCTAAAGCTGTCCAGCCTGACCTTCTGGTACTAAATCGACCATAATGTTAGCTATAGAGATCCAAATGACGCGGTTATAATTGCGTTGGAAAGCTAACATCCGGGGCTTCGCAACGATATATAATTTTCCATAGCTGCCCCTAAGCCAGGTGACACGCACGCGTGGATTACGCAGATGCCTGACCTGGCAAAAATCTAATCCACGCTAACGCGTGGACGACGCTAACGCGTGACTTTGCAGCGACCTGTACATACCAGAAATTGCTAGGGGCGATTTCTGGGCTGTTTTTGACCCAGTTTTTGACCCAGAAAACACATATTAGAGGCTATAAAGTGGGGGAATTCATCCATTCAAAAAATAATTCATACAACATTAAGAATACACAATTTTAGGTTTTTCGATGTAGTTTTAGAGAGAGAGAGAAGCTCTCTCCTCTCTCTTAGGATTTAGGATTAGGATTTCTTTTATTTTATGGTTATTACTCCATTCCAAGTTCAATGTTTACTTTAATTTTATGTTCTCTTCTACTTTTAGTTACTCTAATGCTTTTACTTGTTAATTACATATGTTGCCAAATTGGCCTATGAATCTTTCCATGTTAGATTTGAATATTCTATTTAATATAATTTGAGGTATTTCAGATTTATGATTGTTCTATTCTATTTATGATGCTTTGAATTTAATTTAGATTTTTCTCCTTTTAGTTTTGGTTAAGTAATTGGTGACACTTGAGTTATCAGACTCAGCAGTTGATTGAAAATTGGAATTCTCGCTAACTGATTTGGATCGCTCTAAAGCTAGTATTTCCACAGGAGTTGACTAGGACTTGAGGATCAAATTGATTGGTCCACTTGACTTTCCTTTATTTAGTAAGGGTTAACTAAGTGGGAGCGATAAAAAATTCTCATCATACTTGATAAGGATAACTAGGATGGGATTTCCAGTTCTCATACCTTGCCAAGAGTTTTCTTAATTATTAATTTATGTTTCTCGTCTTTTAATTTACCTGTTCAACCTTTCAAAAAACCCCCAAAAATACACTTTTTCCAATAACCAATAATAAATCATACTTCCCTGCAATTCCTTGAGAAGACGACCCGAGGTTTAAATACTTCGGTTATCAATTTTATTAGGAGTTTGTTACTTGTGACAACCAAAACTTTTGTACGAAAGGATTCTCTGTTGGTTTAGAAACTATACTTACAACGTGATTATTCTTACAAAATACTTTACCGGCAGGAATCCGTTCAAAAAATTGGTGCCGTTGCCGGGGAATTGCAATTGTGTGCCTTATTGTTGGTTATTGTAAATATTTTATTTTGCTTGTTTATTTGTTTTTATATTTGTTTTTAATTTTTATTAGCAACTATGATCTCTCACCCCCGTCGCTTTGAGTTTAGTTCTAATATTGTTGCAAGGAATGGAAGCTATAACAGAAACATGCATCAAGGTCAAAACAATCAAAGATGGAAGGAGCCACGAGGATCTGATCAACCTTTTCAGCAACAACACCTTCCAAGATACCATGGACAACGACCATTCTACAATGCATGCTAAGACAATAGTTACGGTGGACCTTCTCGGGACAACCAACCCCCACCAGTTTACTATGGTCAAGAGCCATTCCGAGGTGCGTACCAAGATGATAGATACGGTGGACCTCCTTGTGGTTACAAACAAGCCCCATCATACGCTTATAAACCACCTCCTCAATATAGCTTTGAACCACCATACTCACAAGCCAACCACAACCATTCACCTCCATATGCCCCCAACTCTATTCCAGCCAAATTCCAATCCAACTACTCCCAAGCACCACCACTTCCGTATGCACCATATCCATGTCCATCAAACCAAGAAGCACAGGACCGTCTCAGAGACACAGTGAACCAATTTCATGCAACCCTCCATCAATTGGAGCAAGCGATAAACCGATTAGCCCCCAGTACGACGAAGACATTAGAAGCTCCGGTGGACAACACGGAATATGACTTTGTACTGGAACAAGTATAGAAAGCTGCAATTATCGAAGAAGAAGAAGAATTGGTTGAAGACTTAGGAGACGCTGAACCTCCATGGGAATCATGAATTGTGGACAATTCCGTCAAGCAATTTGAAATCGATGCTAAGGAGGATAGTGCACAACCCCCAAAGCATGTATCTTATGAAGAACTAGACGGAACAAATCAAGAAGCAAGTTTCCTTGGTAGTGATGATCATGAACTAAGCTCTCCTAATGATGAGCTTGTATCCACAGTAGAATTCTTTGAGATTGAAGAGTTTTCTCTGAGTGAATATAAAGATGATGTGGACGTAGATTTTTCTCAACCTCCAACTTATGACCTGAGTGATGAGGAAGACATTGAAGGCTCCGATCAAGACATGGTTGCAATTGAAGAGATCTGTCAGGAATAGGAAGAACTCACAGAGGAGTACAAGGAAGTGGAGCTTGAGGAACCACTGGAAACACCTCTCCCATGGCCATTACCACCAAATACAAACTTTGAGTGGGTAAGATCCTTAGCCTTCATATTTACTTTTCCACTTGAATATGGCTTGCTTGAAACAGATGGCCAGCTTAGCGCTCTCTGTGGCTTTAAGAGTAAGATGGAGATGCTTAGGGGTTGGCAACACAATCCTAGGTTCATTGTGGTAAGGACCTCACGGCTGAATTATCATGGTTGGAAGAATACTAAATTGTGTAGGTCTAGGAAGTTGTTTGGATGCCTCTGTGAGAATTCGGATTGCTTACCACCCGGTTGGAACAAAGATGGTCAACAAGAAGACGGGTGCAAAAGCAAGGTTTGGGACTCCGGAATCCAGTCTAGTAATCAACATTCTTGGGGCCTTGTCACTTGCTTTAACTTGCTTGAAGGATTTATGCAACTAGTTTAGGACCCCGGAGGCTATTGGAATTGCAAACATTGGTGGAGATTCCTGGATGAGTTCAAGCACAAGCCTCCATGACAAGGAGCTCCCCGAATGTCCAACTTAAGGACTTTAACTAAAAGTGCTAGGTGGGAGACAACCCACCATGGTATAATCGTTATTTTTCAGTCTTAGTTTTATTTTTTTTTGTTTAATTTTTAATTTTATTTTATTCTATTTTTCTTAGTGTTCATTTATTATATCCGCATCAGCATCTGCATTTTGCATTCTGCATACTGCATATATATAGAAAAAATTGCATGCAACGCGTAAGCGTCGCTAACGCGTCCACATCATAGTTGCATTCGCAACAAGGAAGAAAAGAGGCAAAGAGTCACACGGGAGTGTGGCTGGAGGCGTGGCTCAGGCACAAACACGCCCATGCGAACGCGTCCATGACGCATCCGCGTCAAGTGCAAAATCATCCTCCACGCATACGCGTGACCCTACAAATCAGCGTAAAGAGGTGTCAGGCTGAAAGTTGTGCTGGCCTGGTGCAGGCACTGTGCCCAAGGTACAAAATCACTCACGCGTACGCGTCCCTGACGCGTGCGCGCCATTTTTAAATTCTGACCACCCACACATACGCGTGGGCGACGCTTACGCGTCACATGGTTTACACAGTTTTCACACGCACGCGTGCCCTGCCCGCGCAACGCGTTCCGTTTTTAATTTCCCTCCCTTTTATTCTATCTTCTTTCCTTCTTTCTTCCTCCTTTCTTACTTTCTTCTTCTTCATCCCTTTAACTTCTCATCTTTCTTCACTTTCATTCTATTTTCCCTAATTTATTTGCATACTTTCATTCATTGCATTTTAATTTTGTGCATGTTTTTATTTTTTCATTGGTGTTAAAATTTTCTTATTCAACTGTTGCATCTTTTCTTGAATTATTCTGGTTCTTCATGACTTATTTTATTCTGATTGGGTATTATTCTTCATAAGTCAATGCTACTCCTTCATGATACTTATATTATCTTGCATTGACATGAACTTACACTATCTTGCATTACCCACACTCTCTCTCTCATTGTTGCAACTTTTGCACCACTGGTATGCCATGTGCTTCTATTGTTTTCTCACTTGCATGTTGTAGCTACCATGTAATTGAGACCCTTATTATTTGGCATTTACCCAACCATATTTTAAATTGTTTCCTATCTTTGTTTTTGGGTTACTTTTTTTCTTTTTCCTCTTCTTTCAGGATGGCCACCGAGGAAGGGAAACAGAAAACGTTTACATGGGGAGACAAACAAGTCCACCTGCACAATCTTTGGAGAAAAGCATCAGTTGAAGCAACCCGTACACTTGCACATCTTAGCATGCACCGAGGACGGTGCAATCTTTAAGTGTGGGGAGGTCGATACCGACTTCCGTGGGTTAGTTACTTTCATCTCAACACCAATATTTTATTTTCCTTGTTAGTTCATTGTTGCATTTGCATATTTGATTGCATATTTGTTTGATTTTGTGCATATTTTACCACCACTTAGTTAAAGTAATATTTTCTTTTTCAAGAAACTTTTTATAACATTTCATTAATTTGATTTAAAATTTTTGATAAACTTGTTTGAAGAAAATTTATTTTGGAACATGGTTTAGAGCTCGAACACACAAAACCAGTGAGATTTTGAGCCTAATTGATTGGTTGCATCTTATCAACTAATATTTTATTTTTAGTGTGTTGTTCTCTCTAAAATTGTGATCTTTGTCTTGCTTGATTATATATTTCCATTGTTTAATGTATTCATGCACTTATATGATTGAGGCCTTCGTTTCACTAAGCTTACATACCCATATGGCCTTACCTTTCATTATCCCTTGCAAACCAATTTTGAGCCTATTTTACCCCTTTGTTCTTTACTTTAGCTCATCACTAACTCTAAGTGGAAAACAATAATGTCCTTAGTTTGAATCTTTGGTGAGCTTAGACTAGTGACAGTGCTCACGAATTAAGTGTGGAAAAATTGGGTTTGCCAATATTTGGTTTGAGAATTGGGTGTTGTGTATTCTTGAAAAAAAAATATGAACAAGAATGTTAAAAACATGTTTATGCATTCAATACCTTAATCATATGCATTAAAAAATTTATTAAGAAAATAAAAATAGAAGAAAAAAGGAGAGAAAAAGAAAAGAAAAATAGCAAATAATAAAAGGGGATAAAATGCCCCAAAGTAAATGGTAAAAGCAATGCATATGTACTGTACTCGAAATTAGGATGCATGAATATGGGGAAAACATGGTTAATAGATAGTTAGATGTGGTATTATGATTACATGAATTGTCTTAAGTTAGTTGGGAAAGTTTAAGTTAATTAAGGATTCAGATTTTAGTCCACTTGATCAAATACAATCCTACCTTGACCTTAACCCCATTACAACCCTTAAAAGACCTCTTGATATGTGTATTTGTGCATTAAATTTCTGTTGATTGGTACAAGAAAAGCAAGCCTTAGAAAGCAAGATTAGTAGAGAATTGAGAGATCGAACCTTAAACACCTGAGCGATTAGAGTGCATACACTTCCAGTGAGGGTTCAATGCTCGATTCTTTGTTCCCGGCTTTCATGAGCTATTTCCTTCTGCAAGTTTACTTGTACTTTATTTTGTTATTTGAATTAGTGAAATTCAGTTCATATTTGTTCTTAAAAGATTTGTTTACTTTTAACCAATTAGGTAAAAGCATTTTGCATATAGCTGCATTCATACAGATAGGTTGCATTTCATACATTCTACCATTCTCCTTCTCCTTTATAGCTTCACTTGAGCTTAGCATGAGGACATGCTAAGGTTTAAGTGTGGGAAGGTTAATAAACCACTATTTTATGGTTTATCTTGTGCTAATTTGAGTGGTTTTTATCAACTCTTTACTCACTTATTCAAATAAAATTACAAGGTTTTACAATTTCCTTACTGATTTTGTGCTGTGATTGAAAACATGTTTCTTTGGTCTTAAAGTGCTAATTAAAAATCTTCTCTTACTACCATTCGATGCCTTGATATGTGTGTTAAGTGTTTTCAGAGATTACAGGGTAGGGATCGCTTAGAGGATGGAAAGGAAGCATGCAAAAGTGGAAGGACTACAAGAAACTGAAGGAACTACTAAAGCTGTCTAGCCTGACCTTCTGGTACTAAATCAACCATAACTTGAGCTATAGAGGTCCAAATGATGCGGTTCCAGCTGTGTTGGAAAGCTAACATCCAAGGCTTCGCAAAGATATATAATTTGCTATAGCTTCCTTGAAGCCAGAAGACGCACACGCGTGCATCACGTGCGCCTGATCTGGCAAAAACCCAATCCACGCTAATGCGTGGACGACGCTAACGCGTGGACGATGCTAACGCGTGACTTTGCAGCAACCTGTACGTACCAGAAATCTCTGGGGGCGATTTCAAGGCTGTTTTGACCCAGTTTTCAGCCCAGAAAACACAGATTAGAGGCTATAAAGTGGGGGAATCCATCCATTCAAAAAACAATTCATACAACATTCAGAATACACAATTTTAGATTTTTAGATGTAGTTTTAGAGAGAGAGAGGCTCTCTCCTCTCTCTTAGGATTTAGGATTAGGATTTCTTTTATTTTATGGTTATTACTGCATTCCAGGTTCAATGTTTACTTTAATTTTATGTTCTCTTCTACTTTTAGTTACTCTAATGCTTTTACTTGTTAATTACTTATGTTGCCAAATTGGCTATGAAACTTTCCATGTTAGATTTGAATATTCTATTTAATATAATTTGAGGTATTTCAGATTTATGATTGTTCTATTCTATTTATGATGCTTTCAATTTAATTTATATTTTTCTCCTTTTAGTTTTGGTTAAGTAATTGGTGACACTTGAGTTATCAGACTCAGCAGTTGATTGAAAATTAGAATTCTCGCTAACTAATTTGGATCGCTCTAAAGATAGTCTTTCCACAGGAGTTGACTAGGACTTGAGGATCAAATTGATTGGTCCACTTGACTTTCCTTTATTTAGTAAGGGTTAACTAAGTGGGAGCGATAAACAATTCTCATCACACCTGATAAGGATAACTAGGATGGGATTTCCAGTTCTCATACCTTGCCAAGAGTTTTCTTAATTATTAATTTATGTTTCTCGTCATTTAATTTACCTGTTCAACCTTTCAAAAAACCCCCAAAAATACACTTTTTCCAACAACCAATAATAAATCATACTTCCCTGCAATTCCTTGAGAAGACGACCCGAGGTTTAAAGACTTCGGTTATCAATTTTATTAGGAGTTTGTTACTTGTGACAACCAAAACTTTTGTACGAAAGGATTCTCTGTTAGTTTAGAAACTATACTTACAACGTGATTATTCTTACAAAATTCTTTACCGGTAGGAATCCGTTCAAAAAAATGGTGCTGTTGCCGGGGAATTGCAAATGTGTGCCTTATTATTGGTTATTGTAAATATTTTATTTTGCTTGTTTATTTGTTTTTATTTTTGTTTTTAATTTTTATTAGCTACTACGAGCTCTCACCCCCGTCGCTTTGAGTTTGGTTCTAATATTGTTGCAAGGAATGGAAGCTATAACAGAAACATGCATCAAGGTCAAAACAATCAAAGATGGAAGGAGCCACGAGGATCTGATCAACCCTTTCGGCAACAACACCTTCCAAGATACCATGGACAACGACCATTCTACAATGCATGCTAAGACAATAGTTACGGTGGACCTTCTCGGGACAACAAACCCCCACCAGTTTACTATGGTCAAGAGCCATTCCGAGGTGCGTACCAAGATGATAGATACGGTGGACCTCCTTGTGGTTACCAACAAGCCCCATTATACGCTTATAAACCACCTCCTCAATATAGCTTTGAACCACCATACTCACAAGCCAACCACAACCATTCACCTCCGTATGCTCCCAACTCTATTCCATCCAAATTCCAATCCAACTACTCTCAAGCACCACCACTTCCATATGCACCATATCCATGTCCATCAAACCAAGAAGCACAGGACCGTCTCGGAGACACAGTGAACCAATTTCATGCAACCCTCCATCAATTGGAGCAAGCGATAAACCGATTAGCCCCCAGTACGACGAAGACATTAGAAGCTCCGGTGGACAACACGGAACATGACTTTGTACTGGAACAAGTAGAGGAAGCTGCAATTATCGAAGAAGAAGAAGAATTGGTTGAAGACTTAGGAGACGCTGAACCTCCATGGGAATCAAGAATTGTGGACAACTCCGTCAAGCAATTTGAAATCGATGCTAAGGAGGATAGTGCACGACCCCCAAAGCATGTATCTTATGAAGAACTGGACGGAACAAATCAAGAAGCAAGTTTCCTTGGTAGTGATGATCATGAACTAAGCTCTCCTAATGATGAGCTTGCATCCACAATAGAATTCTTTGAGATTGAAGAGTTTTCTCTGAGTGAATATGAAGATGATGTGGACGTAGATTTTTCTCAACCTCCAACTTATGACCTGAGTGATGAGGAAGACATTGAAGACTCCGATCAAGACATGGTTGCAATTGAAGAGATCTGTCAGGAATAGGAAGAACTCACAGAGGAGTACAAGGAAGTGGAGCTTGAGGAACCACTGGAAACACCTCTCCCACGGCCATTACCACCAAATACAAACTTCGAGTGGGTAAGATCCTTAGCCTTCATCTTTACTTTTCCACTTGAATATGGCTTACTTGAAACAGATGGCCAGCTTAGCGCTCTCTGCGGTTTTAAGAGTAAGATGGAGATGGTTAGTGGTTGGCAACACAATCCTATGTTCATTGTGGTAAGGAGCTCACGACTGAATTATCATGGTTGGAAGAATACTAAATTGTGTGGGTCTAGGAAGTTGTTTGGATGCCTCTGTGAGAATTCGGATTGCTTACCACCCAGTTGGAACAAAGATGGTCAACAAGAAGACGGGTGCAAAAGCAAGGTTTGAGACCCCGGAATCCAGTCTTGCAATCAACATTCTTGGGGCCTTGTCACTTGCTTTAACTTGCTTGAAGGATTTATGCAACTAGTTTAGGACCCCAGAGGCTATTGGAATTGTAAACATTGGTGGAGATTCTTGGATGAGTTCAAGCACAAGCCTCCATGACAAGGAGCTCCCCGAATGTCCAACTTAAGGACTTTAACTAAAAGTGCTAGGTGGGAGACAACCCACCATGGTATAATCGTTATTTTTTAGTCTTAGTTTTATTTTATTTCGTTAAATTTTTAATTTTATTTTATTCTATTTTTCTTAGTGTTCATTGGTGCACGAAATCACAATCACACTTTTGTAATTCCGCACAACTAATCAGCAAGTGCACTGGGTCGTCCAAGTAATACCTTACGTGAGTAAGGGTCGATCCCACGGAGATTGTCGGCTTGAAGCAAGCTATGGTTATCTCGTAACTCTTAGTCAGGATATCAATTATTCTGAGATTTAATTGTAAAAAGTAGAAGAACATGAAATAAATACTTGTTTTGCAGTAATGGAGAACAGGTTGAGGTTTTGGAGATGCTTCAATCGAAGGTAGAACGGAGGTGGTTGTCAGGCACACGTTCATAGGTGAGAATGGTGATGAGTGTCACGGATCATCACATGCATCAGCTTGAAGAACAAGTGGTATCTTGGAATAGAACAAGCATGATTGAATGGGAAAAATAGTAGTAATTGCATTAATCCATCAAAACACAGTAGAGCTCCTCACCCCCAACCATGGGGTTTAGAGACTCATGCCATAGAAGATACAAAATGAAACGTGTAATGTGTCATGAGGTCAAGATACAATAGCAAAAAGGTCTTATTTATAGAGAACTAGTAGCCTAGGATTTACAGAAATGAGTAAATGACGTGAATATCCACCTCCGGGCCCACTTGATGTGTGCTTGGGCTGAGCATTGAAGCATTTTCGTGTAGAGACTTCTCTTGGAGTTAAACGCCAGCTTTTGTGCCAGTTTGGGCGTTTAACTCCCACTTTTGTGCCAGTTCCGGCGTTTAACGCCGGAAATTCTGATGCTGAATTTGAACGCCAGTTTGGGCCATCAAATCTTGGGCAAAGTATGAACTATTATATATTGCTGGAAAGCTCAGGATGTCTAATTTCCAACGCAATTGAGAGCGCGCCAATTGGGCTTCTGTAGCTCCAGAAAATCCACTTTGAGTGCAGGGAGGTCAGAATCCAACAGCATCTGCAGTCCTTTTTCAGCCTCTGAATCAGATTTTTGCTCAGGTCTCTCAATTTTAGCCAGAAAATTCCTAAAATCACAGAAAAACACACAAACTCATAGTAAAGCCCAGAAAAGTGATTTTTATTTAAAAACTAATAAAAACATAATAAAAACTAACTAAAATATACTAAAAATATACTAAAAATAATGCCAAAAAGCGTATGAATTATCTGCTCATCACAACACCAAACTTAAATTGTTTCTTGTCCCCAAGCAACTAAAAATCAAATAGGATAAAAAAAAGAGAATATACAATGAATTCTAAAAACATCTATGAAGATCGGTATTAATTAGATGAGCGGGGCTTTTAGCTTTTTGCCTCTGAACAGTTTTGGCATCTCACTTTATCCTTTGAAGTTCATAATGATTGGCTTCTATAGGAACTCAGAATCCAGATAGTGTTATTGATTCTCCTAGTTAAGTATGTTGATTCTTGAACACAGTTACTTTATGAGTCTTGGCCGTGACCGTAAACACTTTGTTTTCCAGTATTGCCACCGGATACATAAATGCCACAGACACATAACTGGGTGAACCTTTTCAGATTGTGATTCAGCTTTGCTAAAGTCCCCAATTAGAGGTGTCCAAAGCTCTTAAGCACACTCTCTTTTTTTTTTTTTGCTTTGGACCACGACTTTAACCGCTCAGTCTCAAGTTTTCACTTGACACCTTCACGCCACAAGCACATGGTTAGGGACAGCTTGGTTTAGCCGCTTAGGCCAGGATTTTATTCCTTTAGACCCTCCTATCCACTGATGCTCAAAGCGTTGGATCCTTTTTATCACCCTTGCCTTTTGGTTTAAAGGGGTATTGGCTTTTTCTGCTTGCTTTTCTCTTCTTTTTTTTTTCATGCAAGCTTTCTATTCACTGCTTTTTTTTGCTTCAAGAATCAATTTTTTGATTTTCAGATCATCAAATAACATTTCTCCTTTTTCTTTCATTCTTTCAAGAGTCAACAATTTTAACATTCATAAACAATCAAATTCAAAAATATGCGCTGTTCAAGCATTCATTCAGAGAACAAGAGTATTGCCACCACATCAAAATAATTAAACTGTTTTAAAATTCGAAATTCATGTACTTCTTTTTCTTTTTCAGTTAAAAACACCTTTTATTTAAGAAATGTGATGGATTCATAGGACATTCATAGCTTTAAGACATAAACTCTATTTTTATTGATTATGGAATAAAAATAAGACTCAAAGATAAATATAAGAGCAGACCCATAATAATAGAAGATAGAAAATTAAAAGCAGAAAAATAAGTGACTCTTAATAATAAAGGTTATCACAGAGTTAGAACTCAACAACCTTGATTTTGAGAAGTGGATGCTCCCTCAATCTGTGGGGTGCTTGGTCCTTTAAGGGAGAGCTTCTGGCACTTCAGCTCCTGTAGCTCACGCTCCTGCTTCTCCTGTTCCTTCAGCAGCTTGTAGAGCATGCAGTTTTGATTCTGCTGTTCTTCCTTAAGTTGTTCCATAGCTACTTGCAGCTTGGTAACAGATGCTTCTAGGCGGGCCCAGTAGTCAATTTCAGGAAGTTCAGGGAGGAATTCCTGCGCCCTCCTCTTGATAGAGTTGTCTTGCATTTGTCCTTCCATTGACTTCTTGGTGACTGGATGATCAATTGGGATGAATTCATCTACTCCCATCCTCACCCCAGCATCTTTACATAGAAGAGAGATTAAGCCTGGGTAAGCCAGTTTGGCTTCAGTGGAGTTCTTGTTTGCAATTGTGTAAATCTCACAAGAAATCAGATGATGAACCTCCACTTCTTTTCCCAGCATAATGCAGTGAATCATCACTGCCCTCTTGACAGTGACCTCAGAACGGTTGCTAGTGGGCAATATAGAACGCCCAATGAAGTCTAGCCAACCTCTTGCAACTGGTTTGAGATCTCCCCTTTTGAGTTGGTTTGGGACACCTTTTGAATTGGTTATCCACTTAGTTCTAGGGAGGCATATGTCCTCTAGAACTTGGTCCAACCCTTTATCTGTTCTCACCATTCTCCTATTAAAGGAGTCAGGATCATCTTGTAGTTGAGGTAGTTTGAAGACCTCTCTTATTTTGTCCAGATGGAAGTAAATAATTTTCCCTCTGACCATGGTCCTGTAGGTATGGAAAGCAGTTCTAGTCATTCTCTGCTTATCTGTCAGCCACAGATTTGAGTAGAATTCCTGAACCATGTTTCTTCCAACCCTGGTCTCAGGATTGGCTAGAATTTCCCATCCTCTGTTTTGAATTTGCTCTTGGATCTCTGGATATTCGTCTTCTTTCAGATCGAATTTAACTTCCGGGATCACTGACCTTAGACCCATTATTTTGAGGTAATGGTCCGCATGTTCTTTGGTTAAAAACCTCTCTTGACTCCAAAAATTCTTTGGAGTATTCTCTTTCTTGCCTCTTGAATTGGATTATTTTCCCTTAGGAGCCATGATCTTGATGAGCCTTAGCTTAGTGATCACGAAAAGCACACCAAACTTAGAGGTTTGCTTGCCCTCAAGCAAAAGAAAGGAAAGGGGAGAGAGAGGAGGAGAAGCAAATTCGAATGGTGAAGAGAGGGGGATGGCCGAATGTGTATTTATAAGGGAGGGGGAGGGATTTCGCAAGTTTTGGAAGAGATTTGAGAAGATATGGAAAGAATTTGAGAAAATACTTGAGTTTTTGAAAAAGATTTGTAAAGGATTTGAAAGAGATTTGAAAAATAGTTGAGGAAATTATTGAATTTTTGAAATGTGAGGGTGAATGATGAAAATTTGTAACATGTTTATGTAGGAAATTATGGGTCAAAACATGAAAGTGTGAAAAAATTTGAAGTGGAAAGCAAAATCTCCTTCCCCTGCCTTTCTGGCGTTAAACGCCCAGAATGGTATCCATTCTGGCGTTTAACGCCCATTTGGTGGCCATTATGGGCGTTTAACGCCCAGCCAGGTGCCCTGGCTGGCGTTAAACGCCAGAAACCCCTTTATCACTGGGCGTTTTGCTGAACGCCCAGGATGCTGCAATTCTGGCGTTAAACGCCCAGAATGGTGCCCATTCTGGCATTCTTTGATCCTCTGTCCATTAACAATGAATTTTTTGTCAGAATCAATATCTTGAAGCTCAATATATCCATATGGTGACACTCCTGTAATCACATATGGACCCCTCCATCGGGATTTCAGTTTTCTTGGGAATAGTCTGAGCCTAGAGTTGAAGAGCAGAACATTTTGTCCTGGCTCAAAGACTCTGGATGACAACTTCTTGTCATGCTACTGCTTTGCCTTTTCCTTATAGATTTTGGCATTTTCAAAGGCACTGAGTCTAAATTCCTCTAGCTCATTTAGCTGGAGCAATCTTTTTTCACCAGCTAACTTAGCATCCAGGTTTAGGAATCTGGTTGCCCAGTAGGCTTTATGCTCCAGTTCCACGGGCAGATGACAGGCCTTGCCATACACAAGTTGGTATGGAGAGGTTCCTATAGGGGTCTTGAATGCTGTTTTATATGCCCATAGAGCATCATCCAAGCTCCTTGCCCAATCCTTTCTGCGGGCAATTACAGTCCATTCCAGGATTCTTTTTAGCTCTCTATTAGAGACTTCAACTTGCCCATTTGTCTGTAGATGATACGGAGTTGCCACTTTGTGGTTTATCCCATATCTGACCATGGCAGAGGACAGTTGTTTATTGCAGAAATGAGTGCCCCCATCACTGATTAGTACTCTGGGAACGCCGAACCTGCTGAAGATGTGTTTCTGGAGGAATTTCAGCACGGTCTTAGTATCATTATTGGGTGTGGCAATTGCTTCTACCCATTTAGATACATATTCCACTGCCACCAGAATATAAGTGTTTGAGTATGATGGTGGGAAAGGACCCATGAAGTCAATTCCCCATACATCAAACAACTCAATCTCTAAGATCCCTTGTTGAGGCATGGGGTAACCATGAGGCAGGTTACCAGCTCTTTGGCAACTGTCACAGTTACGCACAAACTCTCGGGCATCCCTATAGAGAGTAGGCCAGTAAAAACCACATTGGAGGACCTTAGTGGCTGTTCGCTCACTTTCGAAATGTCCCCCATACTGTGATCCATGGCAATGCCATAGGATCTTTTGTGCTTCCTCTCTAGGTACACATCTTCGAATCATTCCGTCTGCACATCTCTTAAAGAGATATGGCTCATCCCATAGGTAGTACTTGGCATCTGAAATTAATTTTTTTCTTTGCACCCTGCTGTACTCCTGGGGTATGAACCTCACAGCTTTATAGTTTACAATGTTTGCAAACCATGGTGTTTCCTGAATGGCAAAGAGTTGCTCATCTGGAAAGGTCTCAGAGATCTCAGTAGAGGGGAGGGACACCCCAGCTACTGGTTCTATCTGGGACAAGTGATCAGCTACCTGGTTCGCTGTCCCTTTTCTGTCTCTTATTTCTATATCAAACTCTTGCAGAAGCAACACCCATCTTATGAGCCTGGGTTTTGAATCCTGCTTTGTGAGTAAGTATTTAAGAGCAGCATGATCAGTGTACACAATCACTTTTGATCCTACTAAATAGGATCTAAACTTGTCAATGGCATAAACCACTGCAAGTAGCTCTTTTTCTGTGGTTGTGTAATTCTTCTGTGCGTCATTTAGAACACGGCTAGCATAATAAATGACGTGCAGAAGCTTGTTGTGCCTTTGTCCCAACACTGCACCAATGGCATGGTCACTGGCATCACACATTAGTTCGAATGGTAATGTCCAGTCTGGTGCAGAGATGACTGGTACTGTGACCAATTTGGCTTTCAGGGCCTCAAACGCCTGCAGACACTCTGTGTCAAACACAAATGGTGTGTCAGCAGCTAGTAGGTTACTCAGAGGTTTTGCAATTTTTGAAAAATCCTTTATAAACCTTTTGTAGAATCCTGCATGCCCCAAGAAGCTTCTGATTGCCTTAACATTGGCAGGTGGTGGTAATTTTTCAATTACCTCTACCTTTGCTTGATCCACCTCTATTCCCTTGCTTGAAATTTTGTGCCCAAGGACGATTCCTTCAGTCACCATAAAGTGACATTTCTCCCAGTTTAAGACCAGGTTAGTCTTTTGGCACGTTTTCAGGACAAGTGCTAGATGATCAAGACATGAGCTGAATGAGTCTCCAAATACTGAAAAGTCATCCATGAAGACTTCCAGGAACTTTTCTATCATATCAGAGAAGATGGAGAGCATGCACCTCTGAAAAGTTGCAGGTGCATTGCATAGACCAAAAGGCATTCTCTTGTAGGCAAATACGCCAGAAGGACAGGTGAATGCTGTTTTCTCTTGATCTTTAGGGTCCACTACAATTTGATTATAGCCTGAATAGCCATCCAAAAAGCAGTAATAATCATGACCCGCTAGTCTTTCTAGCATTTGGTCTATGAATGGTAGAGGAAAATGATCCTTCCTGGTGGCTGTATTGAGCCTTCTATAGTCAATACACATGCGCCACCCTGTAACTGTTCTTGTAGGAACCAGTTCATTCTTTTCATTATGAACCACTGTCATGCCTCCCTTCTTGGGGACAACTTGGACAGGGCTCACCCAGGGGCTACCAGAAATGGGATAAATAATCCCAGCCTCTAGTAACTTAGTGACCTCTTTCTGCACCACCTCCTTCATGGCTGGATTTAGTCGCCTCTGTGGTTGAACCACTGGCTTGGCATTATCTTCCAATAGGATTTTGTGCATGCATCTTGCTGGGCTAATGCCCTTAAGATCACTTATGGACCACCCAAGAGATGTCTTGTGTGTCCTCAGCACTTGAATCAGTGCTTCCTCTTCCTGTGAATTTAAGGCAGAGCTTATGATCACTGGAAAAGTGTCACCTTCTCCCAGAAATACATACTTCAGGGATGGTGGTAGTAGCTTGAGCTCGGGTTTAGGAGGCTTATCCTCTTCCTGAGGAATTTTCAGAGGTTCTTTTATTTCCTCTGGTTCCTCCAGGTCAGGTTGAACATCTTTAAAGATATCCTCTAGCTCTGATTCGAGACTCTCAGTCATATTGATCTCTTCCACCAAAGAGTCAATAATATTAGTGCTCATTCATTTGATGTGTCTGGATGCTGCATAGCTTTGACAACATTCAACTTGAACTCATCCTCATTGACTCTCAGGGTTACTTCTCCTTTTTGTACATCAATAAGAGTTCGTCCAGTTGCTAGGAAAGGTCTTCCTAGGATGAGAGTTGCACTCTTATGCTCCTCCATCTCCAGCACTACAAAGTCAGTGGGAAAGGCAAATAGCCCAACCTTGACAATTATGTCCTCAATCATGCCTGATGGATATTTAATGGAGCCATCAGCAAGTTGGAGACATATCCAGGTTGGTTTGACTTCTTCAGTCAACCCAAGCTTTCTGATAGTGGATGCAGGTATTAGGTTGATACTTGCTCCAAGGTCACATAGGGCTGTCTTGGTACAAGCGCCCTCTAATGTGCATGGTATCATAAAGCTCCCTGGATCTTGAAGCTTCTCTGGTAAGCTTTTCAGAATGACTGCACTGCATTCTTTAGTGAGAAACACTTTTTCAGTTTCTCTCCAATCCTTCTTATGACTTAAGATATCTTTCATGAACTCAGCATAAGAGGGTATTTGCTCAAGTGCCTCTGCAAACGGAATCTTTATTTCAAGAGTCCTGAGATAGTCTGCAAAGCGGGCAAATTGTTTATCCTGTTCTGCTTGGCGGAGTTTCTGAGGATAAGGCATCTTGGCTTTATATTCTTCAACCTTAGTTTCTGTAGGTTTATTCCCTATAGAGGTGGTTGGAGAAGCCTTCTTAGAGGGGTTACTATCAGCACTCTCAGGTGTCTGATTCCTCATTGGCGTTTGAACGCCAGGATTGGGTACAGAATGGGCGTTTAACGCCAGCTTCCCACCCTTTTCCGGCGTTTGAACGCCAGAACTGGGCAAGGAATGGGCGTTTAATGCCAACTTTTCCCCCTTTTCTGGCATTTGAACGCCAGAAGTATTCCTCTCTGGGATCTTACTGTCCTCAGAGGAATGTTGGGCAGTGGTTTGTTTATCCTCTGTCAGTTGTTCCTTTCTTGGCTTTTTGCCACTTTGAACTGATACATTCAGTGTCCTCCCACTCCTTAATTTAACAGCTTGGCATTCTTCTGTTATCTATTTAGATAGCTGCTGTCTTGTCTAATTCAATTGTGCTTCCATATTCTTGTTAGCATTTTTAGTGTCTTGGAGCATCTCTTTAAATTCTGATTAAGCTCAACAATCTGTTCTTGAGGATTAAGATCAGTAGTTACTGCCATAGCTTCTTCTTTTGTAGAGGACTCACTGTTTGAGTACAGATGTTGATTTCTAGCAACTGTATCTATGAGTTCTTGAGCCTCTTCAATTGTTTTTCTCATGTGTATAGATCCACCAGCTGAGTGGTCTAGGGACATCTGAGCTTTTTCTGTAAGCCCATAGTAGAAGATGTCTAACTGTACCCACTCTGAAAACATTTCAGAGGGGCACTTCCTTAGCATACCTCTGTACCTCTCCCAAACATTATAAAGGGATTCATGATCCTCTTGTTTAAAGCCTTGGATGTCCAGCCTTAGCTGTGTCATCCTTTTTGGAGGGTAAAATTGATTCAGGAATTTGTCTGATAACTGTCTCTATGTTTTTATGCTTGCTGTGGGTTGGTTATTCAACCACCTCTTAGCTTGATCTTTTACAGCAAATAGAAACAGTAATAATCTGTAGACATCCTGATCCACCTCTTTATCACGTACTGTGTCAGCAATTTGTAAGAACTGTGCCAAAAACTCAGTAGGTTCTTCCTGTGGAAGACCGGAATACTGGCAATTTTGATGCACCATGATAATGAGCTGAGGATTTAGCTCAAAGCTGCTTGCTTTGATGGGAGGTATACAGATGCTACTCCCATATGCAGCTGTAATGGGGTTAGCATATGACCCCAGAGTCCTTCTGGACTGTTCACTTCCACTTATGTCCATGATGGAGAAAAGGGAATTGGTATGAATTATTTTTTTTTAAAAGTGACCGAAAATAATAAAATAAAATAAAAGGAAAATAAAATAAAATTTCGAAAACTAAAAGAAAATAAAATCAAAGCAAATTGAAAACTAAATTAATTAATTAATTAAAAAGATTTTGAAATTAGCAATAAAAAAAAGATATGATTGAAAATTATTTTGAAAAAGATATGATTTAGAAGATATGATTTCAAAAATTAAAAAGATTTGATTTTTGAAAAAGATTTGAAAAGATCAATTTTTGAAATTAAAATATTGACTTGACTAAAAAAATATGATTTTGAAAATCTTTGACTAAATCAATGCAAAATTTCGAAAATTATGAGTAAAAAAGGAAAGGATACTTTTTTTTATTTTTGAATTTTAATGAGGAATGAGTAAAACAACAAAATGACACCAAACTTAGAAATTTTGAATCAATATAGAGAAAATAAACAAGAAAACTTTGAATGTCAAGATGAACACCAAGAACACTTTGAAGTTCAAGATGAACCCCAAGAACAAATTTTCAAAAAATTTTTAAGTAAATAAAAGCACAAAAGACACCAAACTTGAAATTTTTAGAAAATCAAACACAAATTTTTGAAAAATTAAAGGAAAACACAAAGAAGACACCAAACTTAAAATATGAAACTAGACTCAAATAAAAGACTCTAAACCAACAAAAATAAAATATTCCTAATCTAAGCAACAAGATAAACCGTCAGTTGTCCAAACTCGAACAATCCCCGGCAACGGCGCCAAAAACTTGGTGCACGAAATCACAATCACACTTTTGTAATTCCGCACAACTAACCAGCAAGTGCACTGGGTCGTCCAAGTAATACCTTACGTGAGTAAGGGTCGATCCCACGGAGATTGTCGGCTTGAAGCAAGCTATGGTTATCTCGTAACTCTTAGTCAGGATATCAATAATTCTGAGATTTAATTGTAAAAAGTAGAAGAACATGAAATAAATACTTGTTTTGCAGTAATGGAGAACAGGTTGAGGTTTTGGAGATGCTCCATCTTCTGAATCTCTGCTTTCCTATTGTCTTCTTCTTCAAGCACGCAAGGCTCCTTCCATGGCAAGCTGTATGTTGGGTTTCACCGTTGTCAATGGCTACCTCCCGTCCTCTCAGTGAAAATGTTCAACGCGCTCTGTCACAGCACGGCTAATGATCTGTCGGTTCTCGATCATGTCGGAATAGAATCCAGTGATTCTTTTGCGTCTGTCACTAACGCCCCACAATCACGAGTTTGAAGCTCGTCACAGTCATTCAATCCTTGAATCCTATTCAGAATACCACAAACAAGGTTTAGACCTTCCGGATTCTCAAGAATGGCCGCCAATGGATTCTAGCTTATACCACGAGGATTCTGATTAAGGAATCTAAGAGATACACACTCAATCGAAGGTAGAACGGAGGTGGTTGTCAGGCACACGTTCATAGGTGAGAATGGTGATGAGTGTCACGGATCATCACATTCATCAGGTTGAAGAACAAGTGGTATCTTGGAATAGAACAAGCATGATTGAATGGGAAAAACAGTAGTAATTGCATTAATCCATCAAAACACAGCAGAGCTCCTCACCCCCAACCATGGGGTTTAGAGACTCATGCCGTAGAAGATACAAAATGAAACGTGTAATGTGTCATGAGGTCAAGATACAATAGCAAAAAGGTCTTATTTATAGAGAACTAGTAGCCTAGGGTTTACAAAAATGAGTAAATGACGTGAATATCCACCTCCGGGCCCAGTTGATGTGTGCTTGGACTGAGCATTGAAGCATTTTCGTGTAGAGACTTCTCTTGGAGTTAAACGCCATCTTTTGTGCCAGTTTGGGCGTTTAACTCCCACTTTTGTGCCAGTTCCGGCGTTTAACGCCGGGAATTCTAATGCTGACTTTGAACGCTAGTTTACGCCATCAAATCTTGGGCAAAGTATAGAATATTATATATTTCTGGAAAGCCCAGGATGTCTACTTTCCAACGCAATTGAGAGCGCACCAATTGGGCTTCTGTAGCTCCAGAAAATCCACTTTGAGTGCAGGGAGGTCAGAATCCAGCAACATCTGCAGTACTTTTTCAGCCTCTGAATCAGATTTTTGCTCAGGTCCCTCAATTTCAGCCAGAAAATACCTGAAATCACAAAAAAACACACAAACTCATAGTAAAGCCCAGAAAAGTGATTTTTATTTAAAAACTAATAAAAACATAATAAAAAATAACTAAAATATACTAAAAACAATGCCAAAAAGCGTATAAATTATCCGCTCATCATTCATTTATGATATCTGTATTTTGCATTCTGCATACTGCATATATATAAAAAAAATTTCACGCAACGCGTAAGCGTCGCTAACGCGTCCGCGTCATAGGTGCATTCGGGAGTGTGGCTGGAGGCGTGGCTCAGGCACAAACACGCCCACGCGAACGCGTCCCTGACGCGTCCGAGTCAATTGCAAAATCATCCTTCCACACGTACGCGTGACCCAACAAATCAGCGTAAAGAGGTGTCAGGCTGAAAGTTGTGCTGGCCTGGTGCAGGCACTGTTCCCAAGGCACAAAATCACTCACGCGTACGCGTCCCTGACGCGTGCGCGCCATTTTTAAATTCTGACCACTCACGCATAAGCGTGGGTGACGCTTACGCGTCACATTGTTAATACAGTTTTCACACGCACGCATGCCCTGCCCGCGCGTCGCGTTCCATTTTTAATTTCCCTCCCTTTTATTCTATCTTCTTTCCTTCTTTCTTCCTCCTTTCTTACTTTCTTCTTCTTCATCCCTTTAACTTCTCATCTTTCTTCACTTTCATTCTATTTTCCTTAATTTATTTGCATACTTTCATTCATTGCATTTTAATTTTGTGCATGTTTTTATTTTTTCATTGGTGTTAAAATTTTCTTATTCAACTGTTGCATCTTTTCTTGTAGTTCTTCATGACTTATTTTATTCTGATTGGGTATTATTCTTCATAAGTCAATGCTACTCCTTCATGATACTTATATTATCTTGCATTGACATGAACTTACACTATCTTGCATTACCCACACTCTCTCCCCCATTGTTGCAACTTTTGCACCACTGGTATGCCATGTGCTTCTATTGTTTTCTCACTTGCATGTTGTAGCTACCATGTAATTGAGACCCTTATTATTTGGCATTAACCCAACCATATTTTAAATTGTTTCCTATCTTTGTTTTTGGGTTACTTTTTTTCTTTTTCCTCTTCTTTCAGGATGGCCACCGAGGAAGGGAAACAGAAAACATTTACATGGGGAGACAAATAAGTCCACATGCGCAATCTTTGGAGAAAAGCATCATTTGAAGCAACCCGTACACTTGCATATCTTAGCATGCACCGAGGACGGTGCAATCTTTAAGTGTGGGGAGGTCGATACCGACTTCTGTGGGTTAGTTACTTTCATCTCAACACCAATATTTTATTTTCCTTGTTAGTTCATTGTTGCATTTGCATATTTGATTGCATATTTGTTTGATTTTGTGCATATTTTACCACCACTTAGTTAAAGTAATATTTTCTTTTTCAAGAAACTTTTTATAACATTTTACTAATTTGATTTAAAATTTTTGATAAACTTGTTTGAAGAAAATTTATTTTGGAACATGGTTTAGAGCTCGAACACACAAAACCAGTGAGATTTTGAGCCTAATTGATTGGTTGCATCTTATCAACTAATATTTTATTTTTAGTGTGTTGTTCTCTCTAAAATTGTGATTTTTGTCTTGCTTGATTATATATTTCCATTGTTTAATGTATTCAAGCACATATATGATTGAGGCCTTCGTTTCACTAAGCTTACATACCCATATGGCCTTACCTTTCATTATCCCTTGCAAACCAATTTTGAGCCTATTTTACCCCTTTGTTCTTTACTTTAGCTCATCACTAAATCTAAGTGGAAAACAACAATGTCCTTAGTTTGAATCCTTGGTGAGCTTAGACTAGTGATAGTGCTCACGAATTAAGTGTGGAAAAATTGGGTTTGCCAATATTTGGTTTGAGAATTGGGTGTTGTGTATTCTTGAAAAAAAATATGAACAAGAATGTTAAGAACATGTTTATGCATTCAATACCTTAATCATATGCATTAAAAAAATTTATTAAGAAAATAAAAATAGAAGAAAAAAGGAGAGAAAAAGAAAAGAAAAAGAGCAAATAATAAAAAGGGATAAAATGCCCCAAAGTAAATGGTAAAAGCAATGCATATGTACTGTACTCGAAATTAGGATGCATGAATATGTGGAAAATATGGTTAATGGATAGTTAGATGTGGTATTATGATTACATGGATTGTCTTAAGTTATTTGGGAAAGTTTAAGTTAATTAAGGATTCAGATTTTAGTCCACTTGACCAAATACAATCCTACCTTGACCCTAACCCCATTACAACCCTTAAAAGACCTCTTGATATGTGTATTTGTGTATTAAATTTCTGTTGATTGGTAGAAGAAAAGCAAGCCTTAGAAAGCAAGATTAGTAGAGAATTGAGAGATCGAACCTTAAACACCTGAGCGATTAGAGTGCATACACTTCCAGTGAGGGTTCAATGCTTGATTCTTTGTTCCCGGCTTTCATGAGCTATTTCCTTCTGCAAGTTTACTTGTACTTTATTTTGTGATTTGAATTAGTGAAATTCAGTTCATATTTGTTCTTAAAAGATTTGTTTACTTTTAACCAAGTAGGTAAAAGCATTTTGCATATAGCTGCATTCATACAGATAGGTTGCATTTCATACATTCTACCACTCTCCTTCTCCTTTATAGCTTCACTTGAGCTTAGCATGAGGACATGCTAAGGTTTAAGTGTGGGAAGCTTAATAAACCACTATTTTATGGTTTATCTTGTGCTAATTTGAGTGGTTTTTATCAACTCTTTACTCACTTATTCATATAAAATTGCATGGTTTTACAATTTCCTTACTGATTTTGTGCTATGATTGAAAACATGTTTCTTTGGTCTTAAATTGCTAATTAAAAATCTTCTCTTACTACCATTCGATGCCTTGATATGTGTGTTAAGTGTTTTCAGAGATTACAGGGTAGGGATCGCTTAGAGGATGGAAAGGAAGCATGCAAAAGTGGAAGGAATACAAGAAACTGAAGGAACTACTAAAGCTGTCCAGCCTGACCTTCTGGTACTAAATCGACCATAACTTGAGCTATAGAGGTCCAAATGATGCGGTTCCAGTTGTGTTGAAAAGCTAACATTCGGGGATTCGCAAAAATATATAATTTGCCATAGCTTCCCTGAAACCAGACGACGCACACGCGTGGATCACGCGGATGCCTGACCTGGCAACAACCCAATCCACGCTAATGCGTGGACGACGCTAACGCGTGGACGACACTAATGCGTGACTTTGCAGCGACCTGTACGTACCAAAAATTGCTGGGGGCGATTTCTGGGCTGTTTTCACCCAGTTTTCGGCCCAGAAAACACAGATTAGAGGCTATAAAGTGGAGGAATCCATCCATTCAAAAAACAATTCATACAACATTCAGAATACACAATTTTAGATTTTTAGATGTAGTTTTAGAGAGAGAGAGGCTCTCTCCTCTCTCTTAGGATTTAGGATTAGGATTTCTTTTATTTTATGGTTATTACTCCATTCCAGGTTCAATGTTTACTTTAATTTTATGTTCTCTTCTACTTTTAGTTACTCTAATGCTTTTACTTGTTAATTACTTATGTTGCCAAATTGGCTATGAATCTTTCCATGTTAGATTTGAATATTCTATTTAATATAATTTGAGGTATTTCAGATTTATGATTGTTCTATTCTATTTATGATGCTTTCAATTTAATTTATATTTTTCTCCATTTGGTTTTGGTTAAGTAATTGGTGACACTTGAGTTATCAGACTCAGCAGTTGATTGAAAATTGGAATTCTTGCTGATTGATTTGGATCGCTCTAAAGCTAGGCTTTCCACAGTAGTTGACTAGGACTTGAGGATCAAATTGATTGGTCCACTTGACTTTCCTTTATTTAGTAAGGGTTAACTAAGTGAGAGCGATAAACAATTCTCATCACACCTGATAAGGATAACTAGGATGGGATTTCCAATTCTCATACCTTGCCAAGAGTTTTCTTAAATATTAATTTATGTTTCTCGTCATTTAATTTACCTGTTCAACCTTTCAAAAAACCCCCAAAAATACACTTTTCCATAACCAATAATAAATCATACTTCCCTGCAATTTCTTGAGAAGACGACCCGAGATTTAAATACTTCGGTTATCAATTTTATTAGGAGTTTGTTACTTGTGACAACCAAAACTTTTGTACGAAAGGATTCTCTGTTGGTTTAGAAACTATACTTACAACGTGATTATTCTTATAAAATTCTTTACTGGCAAGAGTCCAGTTCGTCAAGGGTCAACTAGCCTAAGTGGCTAGAAAAATTATATATTACATAAAGGAAACTGCAATCATACCTTGGCCGATTCCCAAATGCTCTAAACACTAAAACGAAGCCACCAAATTTGATCCAAAGCCTCAACCAACTCCAACAAACACCAAAGCTCAAACTAACAACACATATATCACCAAAATCAAAACCTAAGATACACAAAACAACTAAATACAAGGATTTAGTGAAACCTTACCTTACCCGATGAGATTAGGGGTAAAATTCATCAATTACCCGCTACTAGAGATCACCTAAACAACCAAAATCATAAAAGTTGCTCAAAAACTAATCCCAAAAACGTGCAGAAACATAGGGCAAAAAACTGGGACTTGAGCTTCGAGTTCTTATCAGGTTTTCTTAGATAGAAACGTAGATCTCGAAAAGAGCTTCACGTGGCCACAAACGGCTAGTCAATCGGAGCTCCGTAGCTCAAGTTATGGCTCCCGGAAGGTGGAGGTGAATAGTGAAACCCCACCATCACCTCTCTTCTCTCTAAATCCGAGCTCTCTCTCATTTGGGGAGGAGAATGAGCTGAAAAGCTCATTAAGTGAGCTTATATATGTTGGACCTTGGGCCTGGTTTGTGCCCGGTCCAACTCATTAGCGTTTTTAGTCCGTTTGGCCCACTTTGGGCCAAAACCTTTAAGATTAGTGCCCGATTTTCAATTCTAAATTATATTCATCAAAACAATAAATCAATTTTTCAAAATATTATTTTCCTCAAAACATAGTACCGGACAGGCTAAAAATGGTTCGACTGGTTCGGTTGCCGGTTCTCGGTCTTTCGCAGAAAATACATTTTCTAACTCGAAAAAATTCACTGAAACCAAATTTCACCTTTATATTTTCAAATTAAAACTTCTAAATTTTGAATTCATCTTGGCCACTCAAAATTATTATTTTATCAGAACGGTTTTACGTGAAAAATCCTGGTTCTTACATTCTCCCCTCCTAATAAAATTTTCACCCACAAAAATTCGAATAACTCGATATATCCTCCTCGAAGCGTTCTCCCGTGTCGATGTTCCCTCTCGTCTTCCGCTGCGTCACTCTGATTATCGTCATTATGCATCCGAAGTGTTTCTCAAAACAAATACTGATTTTTTGTAACATTTTCCAAAATCTTCAAAACAAGATCAATATCAAACCCTTTTTAAAAGACTCAAAAATTCATTTATTCTTAAATCAATTACTTGGGACCGTAATTTTCTTAAATTCATTTAAAATCCTTAAATCATAATTTCAAGTTGAATCCCTTTTTGATAAGATAAAGCATAAACCAAAATCACAATTCAAGAAAATCTTAAAACTCACTTTTTCTGTAAACCATATTATTCAAACCAAGAGTTCCGTCCATCTTGCAAAACCAAATAATTTAAACCAACAATTTCAATCTAAATTCTTCAAAATCATTCTAAGCTTTAAAATCTTAAGTAAAAACCAGAAAAGAAATAGTCGACACCTCTCTTGCCACCGTTGCTGAGTGACGTTAGGATTTTTGCTAGTAAAGAAGTTCATAAAAACAGTCGCGTTATAGATATAGTCTCTAAACCGATAGAAATCCCTTCGTACAAACGTTTTGGGTGTCACAAGTAACAAACCCCTTAAAAATTGTTAACTGAGTATTCAAACCTTGGGTCGTCTTCTCAAGGAACTGCAAGGAAGTATGTTCTTATTATTGGCTATAAAGGTTGTAATCGGGGTTTAGAAGGTGAGAAGCTAGTAATTTAAATGACAAGTAAAGTAGATGGCAATTAAAATAAATAAATACTGTAAAGCAACTTTTGGCAATGTAAGAGAAATTAGAAGTCCAACTTAATTATCTCTCTCAACAATAATGAAAGTTGAATCTAAATTCCACTTAGTTAACCTTTACTAAAGCAAAGGAAAGTCAAGGGACTAATTAGTTTGACCTTCGAATCCTAATTATTTCCTAAGAAAAGGTTGGGATTATTGAAGTTTAGTTCAATTAACAAGATAACGATTATCAATTATGCTGAGTTTAATAATGTTGAGTTACTGATTTCTTAACCAAGACCAAAAAGGGAAAAAGTAAAATTGCTGGAATAAAAATGTCCTTAAATGGGAAGCAATAATATTCTTAAATTAAAGAGAACAATAATAAACTGAAATACCTCAATAATCACTAATTCAAATAATAATCTGTAACATAGAATAATTCATAAGCCAATTGGGCAACATCTGTAGATACGAATAAAAGCATTAAAGTAAAAGTAGCATAGAAACATAAATTAAAGTAAATATTAAACCTGGATCGAGAGTCACTCTTAAAAACTAAGAGAAGTCCTAAATCCTAATCCTAATCCTAATCCTAAGAGAGAAGGGAGAGAATCTCCCTCTCAAAACTAAATCTAAATCATGGAAAGTACTAAAAATGCGAGCTCCCTTTGAATGGGTGCATTTTCCCACTTTATAGCCTCTAATCTATGTTTTTCAGGGCGAAAACTGGGTCAAAAACAGCCCAGAAATTGCCCCCTGCGTATTCTGGTACGTTCAGGTCGCGGACAAGTGACGCGGAGGCGTTGTCCACACGGCCGCGCGGATTGAAGTTCGCAGATGCGATGCGTCCGCGTGGATCACGCGTTCGTGTCGCTTAGCTTCAGGGAAACTATGGCATATTATGTATCAAATCGAAGCCTCGGACATTAGCTTTCCAACGCAACTAGAACCGCGTCGTTTGGACCTCTGTAGCTAAAGTTATAACCGTTTGAGTACGAAGAGGTCAGGCTGGACAGCTTAGCAGTTTCTCCAACTTCTTGTATTCCTTCCACTTTTGCATGCTTCCTTTCCATCCTCTGAGCCATTCCTGCCCTGTAATCTCTGAAAACACTTAACTCACATATCAAGGCATCTAATGGTGATAAGAGAGGATTAATAATAAGCAAATATAAGATCAAAGAAGCATGTTTTTAATCATAGCACAAAACCAGGAAGGAAAATGTAAAACATGCAAATAGTATAAATAAGTGGGTAAAGAGTTGATAAAATCCACTCAATTGAGCACAAGATAAACCATAAAATAGTGGTTTATCAACCTCCCCACACTTAAACACTAGCTTGTCCTCATGCTAAGCTCAAGAGAACTATAAAAGTGAAGAGGAATGGTTGGATGTATGAAATGCATCCTATCTATATGAATGTAACTACATGCAAAAAATGTTTCTACCTACTTGGTTAAAAGTAAATAAGTTCTTCAATACAAACACAAATCAGATTTCACTAATTCAAATTATACAATTAAAGACAAGTAAACTTGTAAGAAGATAGCTCATGAAAGCAGGGAACATAGAATCAAGCATTGAACCCTCACTGGTAGTGTATATCACTCAAACTCTCAAGTGTCTAGGGTCAATCACTCTACTCTTCCCTAATCATGCTTTCTAAACTTTGTTCTTTATCTAACCAATCAACAAATATTTATCATACCAATGCAAACATCATGAGGTCTTTTCAGGGTTGTAATGGGGCTAAGGTAAAGGTAAGGATATATGTATGGCCAAGTGAGCTATAATATGAATCTTTGACTAACCTAAGCTCTCACCTAATATACATATACTCTATATACTTTTAAATTCATGCCTAACTACCTATAATTCCCACTTTTGTATGATTCCTATACTCATGTACCAAATTTTTGATATTTCTTTACTTTTATCACATGTGCATTGATCTTTTATTAACTTAGCATTGGGGTAATTTTGTCCCTTTATTTATTTATTGAATTTTTTTTTTGAATTATATAAGCAAACATAACTTATCAATGCACATGGATTTTCCATTATTTTTCTATTTTGGTTTTTCATGAGTAGGTTTCCCAAATTCCCAATATTCAAATAAATTAGAAACATGATACATTCCCTTATTAACCCATGTTCCCACAGTTTCCCCACACTTAGTTGATGCACAATTTCTATCTTAAGCTAACCAAAGATTCACTTGGGATTTTTAATTTGTTTTTCTGCTTAAGGCTAGTAATGTGGTTATAGAACAAGAGGGGATTAAGCTCAAGGGGCTAACAAAGGTGATGTAAAAGGTAGGATTATTTGGGATAAGTGAGTTAATAACAAATAATGGCCTCAATCATATGCAAGCATGTAAATACACTAAATATTGGACATATAGAATGGAACAAAGCAAAGATTGCAATCATAGTGAAGAAAACACACAAGAATAAAAATTTATGGTTAAATACTGTAACCATGTAAATAAGCTCAAAATCTCACAGGTTGTGTGTTCTTTAGCTCAAAACCCATGTTCCAAAAACAACTTCAAACAAGTTTTAACAGAAAAAAAATTTTTTTAAATTTAAATTAGTGAAGTACTATAAAAATTTCTTTAAAAAGAAAATATTACTTTAACCAAGTAGTAACTAAATGTACAAAATCAAATAAACATGCAATCAAATATGCAAATGCAACAATGAATTAACAAAGAAAATAAGACAATGGTGTTGAAAGGAGGAAAATAGCTAACCCATGGAGATTGGTATCGACCTCCCCACACTTAAAGATTGCACCGTCCTCGGTGCATGCTGAGATGTGCGGTGGACGGGCTGCTACAACTGATGCTTTTCTCCAAAGATTGTGCAGATAGACTTGTCTTATCTCCCCATGTAAACGTCTTCCAGTTCCCTTCCGGGTGGTCATCCTAAAAGAAAAAGGGAAGAAAGGTAACCCAGTAATAAAGATAAGAAAATAAATGAAGTATGGGTGGGTTAATGCCAAATGATAAGGGTCTCATTTACATGGAAGCTTCAACATGTACATGAGAAAACAATAGAAGCCATGGCATACCAGTGGTGCAAGATTTGAAACATAAGGGAGGAGAGTGTGGGTAATGAAAGACAGTATAAGCTCATGTCAATGCAAAAAGGAATACAAATATCATAAAAGAATAGCATTGATTTAAATAATATTACCCAACAGTGTAAATGAGTCACTAAGCACCAAATAATACCAGAAAAGTTGCAGCAGTTAAATAAGAAAATCAACACCAAAGGAAAAATAATAAATGTAGAAAAGAAAAGAAAAAATATGCACTAAATTAAAAGGCAATGAATGAAATATGCAAATAAATTAAGGAAAATAAAATGAAAGATAAGAAGAATGAGAAGAGGAAGAAGTGAGTAAGAAAGGAGGGAGGGAAAAATTAGGATTGGGGAAGAAAAGATAAGATATTTGGCAAATTAGGATAAGCTGTGCGGTGCAGGCGACGCGGTCGCGTGGGGCACGCGGTCGCGCGGCTTGCACTTAAACTGATTGACGCGGTCGCATCGGTCACGCGGTCGCGTGACCCGTTTTATGCTACTGGCGCAAGGGCAGCCTCGCTCTCGCACAACTCTCTGTTCAAAAATCATTAATTGCCAAATATTGGGTGACGCGATCGCATGGGGCATGCGATAGCGCGAGTGGCCACTTAGTAGGATGTGACGCGGCCGCGTCGGGCACGTGGTCGCGCGATATGGATTGCGTGTCCAGCGCCAGTCCAGCACCACTCTAGCACAACTTTCGGCTGTGCACCATTATTATGTCGAAATCCTGGTCACGCGGCCGCGTGGGGCACGCGGTCACGTGGGAGGCCAGTATTCCCACTCGACACAGACGCGTCAGCGACGCGGTCGCGTGGGACGATTTGTGCCACGGGCACGCCTCCAGCCACGCTCCAGCGTGACTCTCTGTTCGTTTTTATTTTCTCCCCTCTCCTTACGACGCAGACGCGTCGCTGATGCCGTCGCGTCGCGTGGCATTTTTCTTTTCTTTTTTTTTTTATATGCAATTATGTAGTATGCAATATGCAGTGCTAATGTAGATGCTATGAAAACTTCCAGGTTCAATGAAAATAAAATAAAATAAAAATAAACAACACGAAATAAAATTGAAAAAGAATGATCATACCGTGGTGGGTTGTCTCCCACCTAGCACTTTTAGTTAAAGTCCTTAAGTTGGACATGGGAGGAGCTTCCTGCTATGGCGGCTTATGTTTAAATTCGTCCAAAAATCTCCACCAGTGCTTGGAATGCCAATAGCCTCCGGGATCCCAAACTAGGCATGCAAAGCTTCTGAACAGCTTCAAACAGATTGTTAGGCTCCCGGGGTGACAAACATCAGAATAAACTCCAGGATCCTAAGCCTTGCTTTTAAATCCGCCTCCGTTTTGATCTACATGTCTCCATCCGGGCAGTTTAAAGAGTAGAATCTCACCATGGTGGCCAAACATTCTCTGTGATCCATGCAATTGAGCATGATACCAATCCGTGTACTTCGAGGTGAAGCGTGGAACCTTATTGAACCTTGTGCACCAACTCTGAGTACGAGCCATTTCCCTCTTACTCTTAAAGCCGCAAAGAGCTCTAAGCTGGCCATCTGTTTCAAGCAAACCATATTCAAGTGAATAAGTAAAGTTATAGGTTAAGGATTGTACCCACTTGAAGCTTGTATTAGGTGGTAATGGCCTTGGGATAGGTGTTTCTGGTGGTTCTGTAAGTTCTACTCCCTTGTGCTCTTCTGTGAATTCCTCCACTTCCTTGCAAGGTTCTTCGAATGCATCTGAGTCCTGGTCAAAGTCTTCTATGTCTTCCTCATCACTCGAGTCATAGATTGGAGGTTGAGAGAAATCTACCTCTGCATCATCTTCGTATTCATTTGGGGAAGATTCTTTGATCTCAGAGAATTCACTTGCGAATGCAAGTTCATCACTAAAAGAGCTAGACTTGTGACTCTCATCATCAAGGGAATTTGTGTCCTGGGTTATTCCGTCTGATTTTTCATAAACAACTTGCCTTGGGGGTTGTGTACTATCCTCCTTAGCATCAACTGTAACGTCCTTGACGGAGTTCTCCTCAGTTCTGGATTCCCATGGAGGTTCAGCATCTCCTAGATCTTCAACCAACTCTTCTTCTTGAACAATGACAGTTTTTTCTACTTGTTCTAGTACGAATTCATGCTCTGTCTTGTCCACTGGAGTTTCTGGTATCTCCTTCATGCTATGCTCTTCATTAGACTGTTCACATGGGGCTGTAGCTGATCCTTGTGTATTTAAGCACCTAGAAACCCATTGAATTACTGCTTGCTCCAGTTGTCGAATGGTTGTTTGAAGTTTATTTACTGTTTCCTTTAGGCGAACCTCTGCTTCTCGGGTTGCCGGACTTGGACATGATACAAAGGAAAGTGGCGGTGATTCCATCCATCCTTGATTGGTTTGACCTTGATGCATATTCCTACTGTAACTTCTATTTCCTTCAACAAAGTTAGAACCAAACTCAAAGCGAGAGGGGTGAGAGTTCATGGTAGCAAATAAAGATAAAAAGGAAAAACAAAAATAAAGAAACAAGCAAAAGAAAAATATTTACAATAACCAATAATAAGGCACACGTTAGCAGGTCCCCGGCAACGGCGCCATTTTGACGTTAGGATTTTTGCCAGTAAAGAAGTTCATAAAAACAGTCGCGTTGTAGATATAGTCCCTAAACCGATAGAAATCCCTTCGTACAAACGTTTTGGATGTCACAAGTAACAAACCCCATAAAATTGATAACCGAGTATTCAAACCTTGGGTCGTCTTCTCAAGGAACTGCAAGGAAGTATGTTCTTATTATTGGCTATAAAGGTTGTAATCGGGGTTTAGAAGGTGAGAAGCTAGTGATTTAAATAACAAGTAAAGTAGATGGCAATTAAAATAAATAAATACTGTAAAGCAACTTTCGGCAAGGTAAGAGAAATTGGAAGTCCAACTTAATTATCTCTCTCAACAATAATGAAAGTTGAATCTAAATTCCACTTAGTTAACCTTTACTAAAGCAAAGGAAAGTCAAGGGACTAATTAGTTTGACCTTCGAATCCTAATTATTTCCTAAGAAAAGGTTGGGATTATTGAAGTTCAGTTCAATTAGCAAGATAACGATTATCAATTATGCTGAGTATAATAATGTTGAGTTACTGATTTCTTAACCAAGACCAAAAAGGGAAAAAGTAAAATTGCTGGAATAAAAATGTCCTTAAATGGAAAGCAATAATATTCTTAAATTAAAGAGAACAATAATAAACTGAAATACCTCAATAATCACTAATTCAAATAATAATCTGTAACATAGAATAATTCATAAGCCAATTGGGCAACATCTGTAGATACGAATAAAAGCATTAAAGTAAAAGTAGCATAGAAATATAAATTAAAGTAAATATTAAACCTGGATCGAGAGTCACTCTTAAAAACTAAGAGAAGTCCTAAATCCTAATCCTAATCATAATCCTAAGAGAGAGGGGAGAGAATCTCCCTCTCAAAACTAAATCTAAATCATGGAAAGTACTAAAAATGCGAGCTCCCTTTGAATGGATGCATTCCCCCACTTTATAGCCTCTAATCTGTATTTTTCGGGCCGAAAACTGGGTCAAAAACAGCCTCAAAATTGCCCCCTGCATATTCTGGTACGTTCAGGTCGCGGACAAGTGACGTGGAGGCGTCGTCCACGCGGCCGCGCAGATTGAAGTTCGCAGATACGACGCATCTGCGTGGATCACGCATTCGCGTCGCTTAGCTTCAAGGAAACTATAGCATATTATATATCAAATCGAAGCCACGGACGTTAGCTTTCCAACGCAACTAGAAACGCGTCATTTGGATCTCTGTAGCTAAAGTTATAGCTGTTTGAGTACGAAGAGGTCAGGCTGGACAGCTTAGCAGTTTCTCCAATTTCTTGTATTCCTTCCACTTTTGCATGCTTCCTTTCCATTCTCTGAGCCATTCCTGCCCTGTAATCTCTAAAAACACTTAACACACATATTAAGGCATCTAATGGTGATAAGAGAGGATTAATAATAAGCAAATATATGATCAAAAAAGCATGTTTTCAATCATAGCACAAAACCAGGAAGGAAAATGTAAAACATGCAAATAGTATGAATAAGTGGGTAAAGAGTTGATAAAATCCACTCAATTGGGCACAAGATAAACCATAAAATAGTGGTTTATCACTGTGCCTCACCCATCAACTGATTTGCTGCAAACTCTATGAACTGACTTTCCAAAATAGGCTGAGCTCGTAACGCATCAGCTAGGTTATGCATCCTTACTATCTCTCCGTTCACGTAACTGACCTCGTCCGTGAGTTGCCATTTAGGTTTCCTTTCCACACCAAACAATCGATACCAAGGTGATCAATCTCAATATCTCAAGGTCGGTGCTTCAATTTTTCCCAAAGGCACTCACAAACAAGCATGCTATGCAATATCAATGAGATAACCTAAATAGCATGAAAGAAAAATGACCCAAAGTGTGCAGCGAAGCACAATCGGTCCATCCCTCAGGCTCACGAGGATGAACCACTCTGATACCACTAAATGTAACACCCCAATTACCCTAATCCTTACCTCTAGCCGTAAAGCGAAGGTTAATCAAAGGTTACGACAATTCTAAGGCGTATACATATTTATATATACAACAACAACAACAACAAAGCCTTGTCCCACTAAATGGGGTCGGCTACATGAATCAAACGACGCCATTGTGCTCTGTCATGTATCATGTCTACGGAGAGACCGTTTACATGTAGGTCTCGTTTGACCACCTCATAGATGGTCTTCTTAGGTCTTCCTCTGCCTTTCTCCCTTTGTCCATCTTCCATCTCATCCACCCTCCTGACTGGATGTTCTATCGGTCTTCTTCTCACATGTCCAACCACCTGAGACGCGATTCAACCATCTTTTCCACAATGGGTGCTACTCCAACTCTCTCCATTATATCTTCATTCCTTATTTTATCTAATCGCGTATGACCACTCATCCATCTCAACATCTTCATCTCTGCCACACTCAGCTTATGTTCGTACTCCCCTTTAGCCGCCCAACACTCCGTACCATACAGCATAGCCGGTCTTATAGCGGTGCGAAAGAATTTACCTTTAAGTTTTAAAGGCACTTTTTTGTCGCATATAAAACCAGATGCATTCCGCCATTTTGACCAACCTGCTTGGATCCTATGATTTACATCCTGTTCAATCTCTCCATTGTCCTGTATGATGCACCCAAACACCATATGTAGATCCCTTTTATTACTACGATACCTCTCCATCATCCTTCTTAATAGGTATATCGCTTCAGTGGTAGATCTACCTGGCATAAATCCAAATTGGTTCTCTGTTACTTGTGTCTCTTTTGTCAACCTCCGTTCTATCACCCTTTCCCACAATTTCATAGTATGACTCATAAGCTTAATCCCTCTATAGTTTCCGCAACTTTGTATGTCCCCCTTATTCTTGTAGATAGGTACCAAGGTGCTCTTTCTCCACTCATCAGGCATCTTCTTTGACCTTAAAATCTCATTAAAAAGCATGGTTAACCAGTTGATGCCTTTTTCTCCAAGACCCTTCCAAACCTCAATCGGGATATTATCAGGTCCTACTGCCCTGCCATTTTTCATCTGCTTTAGAGCCTCTTTTACCTCGAAGTCTCAAATCCTTCGATAGTAGTCAAAGTTTTGATCTTCTTCCCTTGTGCATAATCGACCAAGGCTCGGAAGAGTCTTCTGTCCCTCATTAAATAACTCGTAGAAGTAGCTCTTCCACCTTTCATTAATCTTCTCCTCTTGAGCCAACACCTCTCCATCCTTATCCTTTATGCACTTAACCTGATCCAAATCTCTTGTTCTTTTTTCTTGACTCTTTGCGATTCTATATATACCTTTTTCTCCTTCTTTCGTGCCCAAAGACTAGTAGAGACCCTCATATGATCTTGTTCTTGCTTCACTTACAGCCACTTTTGTCTATTTCTTAGCCGCCTTATATTTTTCCCAGTTATCTGTATTGCGGCATAAAGACCACTCTTTAAAGCATTCCCTTTTTATCTTTATCTTTTCTTGTATACTCGCATTCCACCACCAGGACTCCTTGTCTCTTCGTCCTATTCCGTTAGATTCACCAAAACTTTCTTTTGCTATTCTTCTAATAACTTCTGCCATCTCCCTCCACATCTCTTCCGCGCTTCCATTTCCATCCCACTTTGCCTCTTCTCCTACCCGTCTTAGGAAGCTTCTTTGTTCCTCACCTTTCATCCGCCACCACCTCGTCCTTGGGTTCTCCGTATGATGTCTTTTACTCAACTTTTGCTCAACGCGAAAATCCATGACGAGCACCCTATGTTGTGTTGTCAAAATCTCTCCCGGGATAATTTTACAGTTAATGCAAAATTTCCGGTCGACTATCCTCAACAAGAAGAAGTCGATTTGAGAGCTTGTCATGCCACTCTTATAGGTTATAAGATGTTCGTCTCTCTTTTTAAAACATGTATTTGCGATGAGAAGATCAAAGGTTGAGGAAAAGTCCAAAATAGTTTTACCCTCGGCATTGATCACCCCGAAACCATGGCCTCCGTGAATACTCCCATATCCAGTCACTTCTCTCCCAACATGGCCATTTAAATCTCCTCCTAAGAAAATCTTATCTCCCAAAGGTATGCCTTGAACCAAATTCTCTAGGTCCTCCCAAAACCTTATCTTGTGTTGTTCGTCCGAGCCCACTTGCGGTGCATAGGTGCTAATCACATGGAAAGCACCTCTTGACATCCACAAGTTTGATAGAGATGATCCGATCTCCCACCCTCTTGACATCCACTACGTCCTTCTTCCACTGCTTATCCACAATTATTCCAACTCTATTCCTATTCTTCACCTTTCCTGTATACCAAAGTTTGAAACCAGAAGTATCCAACTCCCTAGCCTTTGCACCAACCCATTTCGTTTCTTGTAGGCACATAATGTTAATCTTCCTCCTTGTCATGGTGTCCACCACCTCCATGGACTTTCCTGTTAGAGTGCCTATGTTCTATGTCCCAAATCTCAACCTTCTGTCGCTTCGACCTTTACCTTTTACTTTGTGAACTAGCTTATTTACCCTCGTCCGTTCACGAAAATGCGAGAACCCTTGCTCATTTAACACTACATCCAGGCACCGATGCAGCGGCTCTTGCTTTGACACCGTACTCGAGCCATACGGCGTGTTGCTTCCGGGCAACGACCTAGCTTTAGCGCAATAATGTCTTTGATTCATGTCATGGGGGTTCGGCTATATTTTTATGTTGGTTGCCGAAGACCTAACACAACCCTCCTCCTTTATCCGGGCTTGGGACCGGCTATGTACCGCAAGTGTAACATAGGCGGAGTTGTATACATATTTATATATAGAAGGAAATAATATATTATAGAAGCCTGATGAAGGATTAAGCTCAAAGACAGAATTACAAAAGCGTGAAACGTTCACACGAAGCTAACGCATGAGATACGAGGTATAAGTATAAGAGAATAAAACATATATAAATATAAGAATATAATAATCATAAAGAACTAGCCACAGCTTGCGGAGTTTAATCTGACTAGTTGCAAATAGAAAGATACAGAGTTTTAGAATTAAAATAGCTTATACAACCTATCTCTCAAATAAGCCTCTAAAGACATAAAGATGAGAGAATACTATGACGAAAGTAAAACAGAAATAAACAAGGAACGAACCATACTCCGTTCTGTCACCATATCCGCAATCTCACCGAAGTAGATTACGACGTGCATCTGAAAAATAACAACAAAGTATGGAATGAGAACCGGAGGTTCTCAGTATGGTAACATATGAGTTTTGATAATTAAAGGATAAATAAAACATAAAATAAAATAAGATACTTATGTAATTTATTGGTGGGAATTTCAGATAAGCATTTGGAAATGCTTTGTTGCTTCTGAACCTCTGCTTTCCTATTGTCTTCATGCAATCATGCGTGCTCCATTCGATGGCAAGCTGTATGATCCTCTCAGTGAAAATGGTCTAAGTACGGTTTTTGCATGGCTAATCAACTGTCGGATTTCTCGTCACGGATGAAAAATACTAGGTACAGCTACCGCACGGCTAATCATCTGTCGGTTCTCACTTGTGTCGAAATAGGATCTCTCTATCCTTTTGCACACTGTCACTGCGCCCAACATTCGCGAGTTTGAAGCTCGTCACAGTCATCCCTTCCCAGATCCTACTCGGAATACCACAGACAAGGTTTAGATTTTTCGGATCTCAGCAATGCTACCAATTGGTTCTAACCTCTACCATGAAGGTTCTAATCTCACGGACTCAGTCCGTGAATCAGAGGCCCAAGAGACTATACTCCGGCTGTCATCCAATGGCTACGTTGAACATCATGTAGACCATTTGTGGTTGTTAGGCATGCGGATCTTGGCTAAGCGAGTAACGAAAATAGTGGGTGATTGTCACGGGTCTAATGTGTGGAAAACGATCCAACACAAAACTCACCGGCAAGTGTACCGGGTCTCATCAAGTAATAATAACTCACGTGAGTGAGGTCGATCCCACAGGGATTGAAGGATTGAGCAATTTTGGTTTAGTAGTTGATTTAGTCAAGCGAACAAGAGTTGATTTGAGTGATTTGTAATTGACAGAAGCTAAATTGCATGAATTGTAAAGGGGGAGGGATAATTGACAAGAATTTAAAGTGCAGTAAACTTTAAAAAGCTGAATCTTAAAGTGCAAGTAATATAAATTGCAGAAACTTAAATTGCAAGAAATGTAAATAACCGAAACTTAAAATACAAGAAATGTAAATTGCTTGAATTATAAAGGGAATTGGGAATTGGATTTGCAGAAATTAAACAAGGAAAAGTAAATTGCAACAGCAGGAAAGTAAAAGATGAATTGAATTGAAGTAGATCTCAAACAGAAAAGTAAATTAGCTTGAAGAAGCATTCAACAGATGAATTAAAAGGAAATTTCAGATCTCAGGGGTCAAGAGACTAGAAAACTAAGTCTAGATCTCACTACCTTCCTTGATCCAATCCAGAAAGCAATTGCAAACAAATTAAAAATTCAAAACAGTAGAGAAACTTGAATTAAAATCACTAAATCTGAATTACGCAGAGAAAGAAACAAAGAGATCTTAAGATGAGATTGAGACAGAATTCCCTCAATTCTCAACACCCAAGACTCAAATAAGACTTTTCAGAAAAGAAAACAGAAAACCCAGAGGAGAGGAGAACTCAATTCCCCTCCCAATTCTCCAGGATCCGAATACAAGCTCTCCAAATTACAATTCCAAATTCCAACAGAGGTGAAAAATTCAAAAGTAAAAGTTGACGTCCCTCCTAAATCAAACTAACTTCTATTTATACACTTTCTTCTAATGGTCTTGAAGCCTTGAATTTGGGCCTTGGCCTTGATGGACTTGGATGGAAGATAGTCTCAGTTGATTGGTCTTGGACTTAGAAAGAAATCCGTTTGCAATTTGGACTTTGGAGCCTTTAAGTTTGAGTCAAAGTTTGAGGCAAACTTTAACTCAAACATTTTTGTGTTGAAATTATGCAGAACGGTACTTATCTATCACTCATGTTTGAGGTCAAATGTGAGCTCAAACGTGCTCCCTCCAAGAACATTTTGACGCCAACGTTTGACCTCAAGTTTGAGGCAAATGTTGGCGTGAACGTTGGCCTTTCCTGGGTATTAATTATGCCAACGTTTGACGTCAAGTTTGAGGCAAACGTTGGCGTGAACGTTGGCTCCTCCAGGGTGTGTTTGTGAACCAACGTTTGACCTCAACGTTTGACCTCAAGTTTGAGGCAAACATTGGCACAAACTTTGGCATCTCCTGGATTCTTTTTTAAGCTAATGTTTGACCTCAAGTTTGAGGCAAACGTTAGCACAAACTTGAGCTTCCCCAGGGTTATTTTGCTGCCTTCTGCCATCCCCTTTCTTCAACCTTCCTCCAAGCCTTTTGGTCACCTGTCATCAATCAACAAATGCATCAAAGATATGCTAAAATCATGAGACTTATTATCATTCTTGACATATAAGCAATTATAGCACAAAACCTCATGAAAATGCATCAATTTACTCATGGTTGGTTGAATCCAAATGCATATGAATTTCCACCCAAATGGCTTACTTGTAACTCAAGAAAGTGTATAAAACCTATTAAAAACAAAGAAAAAAGACTAGTAAAACTAGGCTAAGATGCCTTGGCATCACAACACCAAACTTAAATCTTGCTTGTCCCCAAGCAAGCATCAAACATAAGAGAGAATGACATGAAGCAGAGAAGTGTGCATATCCTTATTGAGCATATAGTTGAATTTAGTCCATGGGGTTTTTATGCAAACAATGGTGGTCCATTTATTATTTGCTGTTACATAAGAGATGTTCCCTCAAAGTTTTACTAAGTTTGTTGCTATAAGGATTTACTTTTGCTTGTTCCCTTGCTAACTTTTCCTTCTTTGTTTTGCTCAGAGAGCTTACTATTCTTTGAAGGCTTGGTGGCAAATGTTGCAGCAGCCTTTGGCTTTATTTTGCTCAACATTCCTTCACCACAGACACATGGCTCACCGTTTTCTTCCTAGGATCATTGATGCCCAGCATCTCTTTGGATAACTAAGTGTTTTGTAGCTAGGTTGCTCTTTATTGTGGACTTTCAGTTGGCAATTCCAAATCAGTTGATCTAAGTAGCCAAGTTTTGAAATACTCCTCAGAACTTACTTGTCCAAGCATATCCTAATACAAAAACACCACAGGCATGTGTCCTAGGGTCCAAGCTATTGGTGCCTAGCCTTATTGTTTATTTTCTTTGCCACTTTTGGCTTTTTTCTCTATCTTTTTCTTTTCGTTTTATTTCATTCTCAAGGTATCTCAAATGGTACAAGCCTTCATAACAACAAACAAGTTCACAATTCAAGGAACATATCATTATGCAGCATTTATTTTATGAACCATACATTAAATCAACAGATACTACCACTAACTTTCATTCTAACTTTTGCGACATTGGATATTTACTTCCTAATTCAAACATTTCTCTTTTATTGAATTAAAAAGGCACAGGGGATAAAGCATGCATTTAGTTAGGTGAAAGTGAATAAACACAAGAACACACTTAGGCTAGCTTATTTATTGCAAAATTAAACAGACAGGATGTAAAAACTATTAAAATAAAATGCTTATCAACTAAACAAGCATGCTCTTTCTTTATGGAATGTGATAAGCAAAGAGCAATTCCATCTTTCAACCAAATAAACACTTTAGTAAGACACACAAGAATTCCCAATTTAAAGTATTTCTTCAACAACAAAGATTAAGTGTAGATACAACCTTTTGGGTTGCCTCTTTTCATTCTTTCTTCTGTTGTATCCCTTTTGAGTCATAATGCAAATTGTCTTCAAATGTTGGCTAGTTTCCTGCATAATTCTCAAAAGTTGCTTGCTTCTCAAGCCCTTAAGTATATGGTTACTATGCATGAATTTAAGACGGCTTTCAAACTTATTTTGGTGTGGGAACACCAAACTTAATTCTTTGCCAATGCATCTAATGCAACAGGTTAACCATATGTGAAATCCTTTTGTCTTTGCTAAAGGTAATAAAACTAAAAAAACTAAAAAGTAAACAATTGGTTAATTGATTTATCTGATTGCTCGAAGCTAGCAGCCATGTATGCAGAAGGTGAGAATGTGCTTTTAAATGAGATTTTTGGTGGAACACCAAACTTAGACTCCTTCATTCTCCCTTAATTTATTTTGGTGTGCAACACAAACTTAGCTCTTTGCAATATAGATAAGTCTAATTAACCCTTTTATTGAAATAGCTATGAAAAGTGAACTACCTCAAGTTGGGTTGCCTCCCAACAAGCGCTTCTTTATTGTCACTAGCTTGACATTGGCCCCATTAGGGTGGTTGACGACTACAGTATCTCAGCTTGTCCCCCCTCACTGTGAGCTTCCTTTTTGTTCCTTGATGCTCAATTTCAGCTTGCTCAAGTGAGAGTATTTTGCAAACTGTGTAGTAGTCTTTGGCTTGTTGGCTTGTTCCTAACTGTTGATAGATTAACTGTACTTTATCACCCTTAGAGAATCCCTCAGTTGGGATCTTCTTGTTCTTCCACCCCTTCTGAGTCTTTTTCTTGCTTTTCTTTCTCCTTTTTGTTGATCTTTCTTCTTTGACAGTGGACTTTGTTTTGGGATTTTCCTTCTTAGTGGTCAACACTTCAATTTCTTCTTGAGTTCCTTCATCACTCTGTATCATCTCATTCTCTTTTCTTCTTGTTGTGTTGTCTATTTCTTGCTTTGGAAGGTGATTACTGGTTGTTTTGTTGCTTCCTTCCTTCCATTGCAAGTCTTCCTTGTTAGTTTCCATCCAATTCTTCTTTTCATCAATGAGCTGTGTTTCTGAAAATATATTCAGAGTGATGCTTTCATCATGCATTCTGAGGGTCAGCTCTCCTTGCTCCATATCTATAATGGCCCTAGCTGTCGCCAAGAATGGTCTTCCAAGTATGATGGAATCACCTTCATCCTCATCTGAGTCTAAGATTACAAAGTCTGCAGGGAATATGAATTTGTCCACCTTAACTAGAAGGTTTTCAATCACACCCCTGGGACATATCACTGACTTATCCACCAGTTCCAGAGACATTTGTATTGGCTTCACTTCCTCTATGCAAAGCTTTTTCACCAAAGAAGAGGGTATTAGGTTGATACTTGCCCCTAAATCACACATTGCCTTGCTGATGATCAATCTTCCAATAGTACAAGGCAGAAAGAAACTTCCAGGGTCTTCAAGTTTGGGTGGAAGTCATTTTTGAATTAATGCCCTGCATTCTTCAGTGAGCATTATAGTTTCATTCTCATGCCAACTCCTCTTCTTGTTAATGAGCTCTTTCAGAAATTTGGCATACAGAGGCATCTGCTCTAGTGCCTCAGCCAAGGGAATGTTTATCTCTAACTTCTTGAAAGTGTCAAGGAACTTATGAAAGTGTTGATCCTTTGCTTCTTTGTTGAATCTTTGGGGATATGGCAGTGGAGGTGGAAAACTCTTCTCTACTTGCTACTGTCCTTGGGTTTGTTCCTCCTTTTCTCCCCTTGAATTGTGTGGCTGGCTGTCCTTCTCTTTGAGCTTCTCTGGGATATTTTTGCTTGTTGTCATGTCCTTGTTGCTGGCTTCCTCTTTCTCTGTTGGCTCTGTTGCTGTCCATAACTTTCTTGGTTGCTTCTTTGTTGTCCACCAATATCTTCCCACTCCTTAGCTGTATAGCTTTGCACTCCTCTTTTGGATTAGGAATGGTGTCGCTTGGTAGTGATCTTGACGGTCTCTCGATAGTAATTTGCTTGGAAAGCTGTCCAATCTGCCTCTCTATATTCATCATGGAAGCTTCCTGGTTCTTTGTTGTCATCTCTTGGTGCTTCATCATTTTCTCCATTAAGATCTTCAAGTTGGTGATCCTATGAGAGTCTTGTGAGATTGGTTGGTTGTGGGGTGTTGAGGGTTGATGGTAAATGTTTTGGTTGGTGGTTTGGTTATTGGATAGATGATGGTTAGAGTTGGGGTAAGTGTTTTGTGGTTTTCTGTATGTATTTTGGTTGTTATTCTGCAAGTTATTGTGGTTTGTGTTTTTCCAACTATTTTGGGTTGAATTCCTTTGCCATGGCTATTGAGTCTGAGTTTGATTGTCTCCCCATTTGAGGTTGGAGTGGTTCTTCCAGGATGGGTGACGTGGCAGAAATTGGCGAGTTAAGAAATTATTATAAGAGATGCGTTGCAAGTATAGTTCTCAACCAACCAAAATTCCGCTTATAAATTTAGAAGGGTTGTCACAAAATTAGAATTAAAATACTGGGAGTATGAATCCCAGGTCATCTCCCAACGAGTTGCAGAAAGGTGTGCTATTTTATTAATCAGATGTTTTCCAAAAGGATTTAAGTTTGATAGACAGGAAATTAAATCAGAGAATTTATGTAATTTAAATAAAAACCCTTGACTGAGAGTAGATTAGTTGGCAGCCCTATCCTTGATGGAGTTCTCTCAAGATCAATTGATAATTGAAGGTTGTCTGCTCAGTTATCCTTTACCGGATAAAGAAAAGTCAAGCAAGTTGGAAGTCAGTTTCTATTCACAAGTTCTAATCCTCTAACTTGGGAAGGATTAGTGTTAGTGATTAGATGGCGACCCAATGCTAATCCCAATTATAATTTTACTCTTGAGCATCCAACTCAAGGTCCTCCTTTCAATCAACTCCCAATCAAGTTATGGAACTACTCGCTCATTATGATTGTGAAATTCATGAAATAAGAAGGGAAAACAAAGAAAGACATGATAAATAATAATCAAAAGGATCAATAAAAATAAAAATAGTTCTTGTATTAATAAATTCTAAAAATAGTTCAATAGTAACTCTGAATAAAGTAAGGATATGAAAGAGTAAGTGACAAGTAAGGAAACAAACTAGAATGATGAAGTCTTGATGGAGGTAATAACTCTTCTCAATATCCCAATCCAAAAAGCAATAAAATCAAAATCCTAAGAACTATGAATGTGTAGAGAGAAAACCTAGAGGAGGAGTAAAATAAGATCTAAAAACTAAAAAATATGCGGAATCAATGTTCTCTCTGGTCTCTGCATGTTCCTTGGCTCTAATATGCTTTTCTGGGATGAAAACTGGGTCAAAACAGGGCCCAAAATCACCCTTAGCGAATTCTGTAGATTCTGCAGATCGCGCACGCCACGCGATCGCGTCCTCCACGCGTTCGCGTCCTCCACGCGTTCGCGTCATGCAGCGTCTTGCCTTACCACACGTGCGCGTTGTCCACGCCTTCGCGTCACTTGTGCAGTTTCCAATCCATGCGCTCGCGTCAGGCACGCGAGCGCGTCACTGCAATTTCCTCTATTTTGCGCGGTCGCGTGAGTCATGCCTCCGCGTCACTTCTCACTGGTCATCTCCTCAATTTCTTGTGTTTCTTACATTTTTTTGCAAGCCTTCTTTCCAATCTCCAAGTCATTCATGCCCTATAAATCCTGAAACACTTAACACATAGATCACGGCATCGAATGGAATAAAGGAGAATTAAAATACATAATTAAAAATCTCTAGGAAGCGAGTTTTCAACCATGGAGTAATTTTGGGAAGGAATTGTAAATATATGCTAATTTAATGAATAAGTGGGTAAAGATTTGATAAAACCACACAATTAAACACAATATAAACCATAAAATAATAGTTTATCAACCTCCTCACACTTAGATATTAGCATGTCCTCATGCTTAGTTAAAGGAGATAAAATAAATGAGTAGGAACATGTAAAACTCATGCAATGCAACCTATACATATGAATGCAACTATATGATTCTTTGTCCACTTGGTTAAAAAAGACAATCAAGACAATCACAAATCAAATTCCACTAATTCAATTCTTATATAGTAACAACAGATAAAAATGCAAGAAGGTAGCTCATGAAAGCAGAGAACATAGAATTTAAGCATTGAACCCTCACTGATGATGTATGTACGCTCTAATCTCTCTAGTATATAGGGTAATCACTCTATCCTTCTTTAATCATGCTTTCTAATTTTTTTGTTCTTCACCTAACCAATCAACAATAGTTAATATACCAATGCAAACATCATGAAGTCTTTTCCAGGTTGTAATGGGGCCAAGGTAAGGGTAAGGATATATATATGGCTGAGTAAGCTTATAAATTGAATCTTTAATTAACCCAAGCTTTCACCTAACACACACATATATATATTCTATGTAACTTAAATTTCACACCTAGCTACCCAAAATTTTTCCTTTCACATTCCATACTCATGTATCAACTTTTATTTTAATTTTATCATATATGTATTGATCTTTGAAATTTTAACTTAGCATTGGGGTAATTTTGTCCCCTTATTTAATTATTAAAAATTTTTTTTGTGAACATAAAAATAAACAGAGTTTATCAATGCACATAGAATTTTAATTTTATTTTATAGTTTCACATGAATAGGTGCCCAAATTCCCATTATATTATCATGACACATTCCCTTATTATCTTTTGTTCCCACAATTTTCCCATACCCAATTAACACACAATTCTATCTCAAGCTAACCAAGGATTCAATTGGGATATATAATTGTTTTTCCGCTTAAGGCTAGTGATGTGGTAAAATAAAGAACAAATGGGATTTAAAGGCAAAAAGTGGCTAACAAAGGTAACTTAAGGGGTAGGCTTAATTTGGATAAGTGAGATAAATAAATAATGGCCTCAATCATATGCAAGCATATAAATATATTAAACATTGGACATATAGGATGAAACAAAATATAGATTACAATCATAGAGAAGTAAACACACAAGAATAAAATAATTGTGGTTAAATAATGTAACCATGTATTTAGGTTCAAAGTCTCACAGGTTGTGTGTTTTTTAGCTCAAAAATCATGTTCCAAATACAACCTCAAGCAAATTTAACATAAAAGTTTTGATTTGAAATTAGAGAAATTTTGTTCTAAAAATAGGGTCTTAGAAGAAACTTATAATCTTTTTAATCAAGTAGAACATGCATGCAACTAACCTATTACTATGCAATTTATCATATTCTACAAAAGAAAAAACTAACTAAATATCCTATTTTATTGGTGTTAATGAAGAGAAATTACCTCCGGAAGTTAGGTACTGACCGACCTCCCCACACTTAAGGCTTTGCACCGTCCTCAGTGCCATCTGTCAGGAACAAGGGTGGGCTGGTAGCAGTAACTCCACAGTCGGGACCGTCATGGCTCCCTGTGCTGGTAAACGAAGTAGAGTCCGGGGTGTCTGAGTCTCTGTATTTTCCTTTAAGTAGCTCCTTGAGGTATGTGAATCGGTGCTTGTTACGGCGCTCTCTTAGCTTTGCTTTGTGTTCCTGCGGATCCAACCTCTCAAGTATCTGATGGAGCAAGTGGTTTGTTGTAGGTGCTTGTGGTGTTGAAGGAGGAATGTCTTCAGCCGGTTCAGGGGGCTGGCTTGTAGTTACGGCTGGAGATCTGATATATTTCCCATTATGGACCTACTTATCAACCCGTGGAAACATGGCTTTGGTGTCCCCAGCTCTGTAGGAGACTCCGGCTGCTGAGACAAGATCTGAGACCAAGGCGGGAAAAAGTAAGTTGCCCGCAATTTGTACGTGTTCCATGGCATTCCGGATGTATCTTGGGAGGTTCAGAGGCTGATCTGTAAGGATGCACCATAGTAGAACGGCCATGTCTACAGTGAAGGAGGACTCGTGGGTGCTCGGAAAGACGTAATGGGACATAATCTGTGCCCATACGCGAGCCTCCAAGGTAAGTGCAGAAGCTGATATTCCCTTAGGCCGGGAACGATGGTATCTGTAGATCCATCTACTGCCAGGTAGTGTGATAACTCTGAGAACAGCGTCCCAGTCAAATTGGTACATCTGGCACTTGAGTGAGGCTTCTTAAAATGCGTCCAGTCCTTCTGGAGTAGGGGGAAGATCTAGAGCCCGTTGAATGGCCTCTTCTGTAATGGGGACTTGCTTCTGACGGATATAGACAGACTGCAGGGTTGGTAGGTGGAAATTAGAGTAGAACTCGACCACCCAGGAAAGATTGACCTGCCGTGGCGGTCTCTGAGGGAAACCCCATTGTCTTCGTTCAATTTGCAGCTCAATAAATTCAGCAATGTGGTTCGGGAGGATAAGAAGGTATTCATTGTTGTAACTCCTTTCTGCCAGGATGGGGAATATCTGCTCACAGTAGCGATTGGGAAATCGTGTAGTGTCCTTTGCTGGGAAGGCTTTCTCTTTTTCATCAACCTTTATAATCCTCTTAATCCTTTTTGTTGAGGGCTTAACTACAGTTGAAGATGGCTCTGTCACTAAAGCTCGTTTGGTTCCTCTCCTTGCTGTTGATTTGGGAGTAGCTTTCTCCTTGCCTTTCTTGGTGGCCATCCTAAAAGGAAGAAAAGAGAAAGTATGTTAAAATGTCAAGGGTTAGAGCAAGGGAAAGGGTGGGAAAGGAGGTAATCAGTGCACATTAAAGATGAATGATGTTAACACATGGTCATGACTACATGTGAGAAATCAACTATGGAAATATAGCAAGTGCATATGATGACAAATAAATGCAAGGTGTTTATTGGCATGCAGGCAAAGGCATGAGTAGCATAGATCAAGCATTCAATGTCCAAGTTAGATTACCAAGCCTTTCAAACTGATAATTTGTTTGTAACGACAATTATATTTAAAGAATAAAATAAACGAAGGGTTTTTTGTGAAAAGCAAGCATTTAGAGTAGTAGAATAAAAGATATCGAAAAATAGTGCATAATGCCATACGGGCGTTTCCACAAACACATAGCATAGATGGTGAATAAGCTATTGAAAGTATTGAATTGGAACATGCAAGCAACCCTTAAAAATTAATATATAATTTCCAAACAATTTTGCAGCAATCTACAAACAAATCATAAGGAATAATAACGACCCTACTAAATTTCTAACACCAATTAAAAGAAAAAGAAAGAAAAAGAAAACATGGATAATGCAAGTAAAAAGAAAAAGAAAAGAAGAAGAAAACATAAATTAAGAAGAAGAATAGAAAACTAAGGAGGGAAGAAGAAAAAAAAACCTTGTTAATGGTGGTGAGAGAGAGAAAGTAGAAAGTGAGAAAGAAGGAAGAAGAAGAAAGAGGAAGAAAATAATGAGGAAAAAGAAAAAGTAGGATTAGGGGAAGAGAAAGATAAGATATGTTGGCAGATTCGGATAAGCTGTGCAGCGCAAGCGACGCGGACGCGTGGGGTACGCGTTCGCGCGGATGGCGCTTATATGAATCGACGCGGTCGCGTCGGTCACGCAGACGCGTGACTCATTTGTGCTACTGGCGCGAGGGCAGCCTTGCGCTTGCACAACTTTCTGTTCAAAACTCAGTATTGCGAAATTCCAGGGTGACGCGGTCGCGTGGTTAACACGATCGCGTGGGTGGCCAATATTGGAATGCGGCGCGGACACGTCGGTGACGCGTTTGCGTGGTAAGGCTTGTGCGTCTGGCGCCAGTCCAACCCCATTCCAGTACAACTTTCGGCCATGCACCCTTTTTTACGTCGATTTCCAGATCACATGTCCGCGTGGGTGACGCGGACGCGTGGGAGGCATTCTTCCAGCCACGCTCCCGCGTGACTTTCTGTTCGATTTATTTTTCTTTCTTACTCACCTGCGACGCGGACGCGTCGGCGACGCTGTCGCGTCGCGAGCCCCTTTTTTTATATATATATGCAAATGTGCAAATGAAGATGCAAACTAAATGCGCGAATAATGAGAAGAGTTATTGAAAAAGAAAATTAAGAAGAAAGAAAGGAACGATCATACCATGGTGGGTTGTCTCCCACCTAGCACTTTGCTTTAACGTCCTTAAGTTGGACGCTCCACTAGCTCAGTCTTCTGCTGTGGGTGGATCCTCCAAGAGGAAGATCTCTAGCTCCTTGGGTTTCGTCACCTTCTCACCATGATATAGCTTTAAGCGATGCCCATTAACTTTGATGAAATCAGAGCTTGAAGGATGACTCAGATGGAAGACTCCGTATGGCTCAGCCTTCTCTACTCTATATGGACCTTCCCATCTTGATCTTAACTTGCCTGGCATGAGCCTCAGTCTAGAATTGTAAAGGAGGAAAAAGTCACCAGGTTGGAACTCTCTCCTCTTGATGTGCTTATCATGTACAGCATTCATCTTTTCCTTGTACAGCCGTGAGTTTTCATAAGCTTCTAGGCGAAGGCTTTCTAATTCTTGCAGTTGCAACTTCCTTTCAGCTCTGGCTTTCTCAAATCCCATATTGCACTCCTTTACTGCCCAAAAGGCTTTGTGCTCTACCTCAACTGGGAGGTGACAGGCTTTTCCATAAACTAAGCGGAAGGTACTTATCCCAATCTTGTATGCTGTTCTATATGCCCAGAGTGCATCTTGCAGCCTGGTGCTCCAGTCTCTTCTATGAGGTTTGACTATCTTCTGCAATATACTCTTTATCTCTCTGTTGGACACCTCAGCTTGCCCATTAGTCTGGGGATGGTAGGTTGTTGCCACTTTATGAACTATCCCATGCTTCTTCAGTAATCCTGTTAGTTTCCTGTTACAGAAATGGGTGCCTTGATCGCTCACGATTGCTCGTGTTGATCCAAAGCGACAAATAATGTGGTTTCTAACAAGGAAACAACAGTGTTAGCATCATCAGTGCGGGTAGGAATTGCTTCCACCCATTTAAAAACGTAATCTACAGCTAACAATATATAAAAATGACCATTAGAATTTGGAAATGGACCCACGAAGTCAATGCCCCAAACATAAAAAATTTCACAGAACAGCATAGTCTGTTGAGGCATCTCATCCCTCTTGGATATATTACCAAACCTTTGGCATGGAAAACAAGATTTTTACAAAATTCAGCAGCGTCTTTAAAGAGAGTAGGCCACCAGAATTCACAGTCTAAGATTTTTCTAGCTGTTCTTTGAGGGCCAAAATGTCCTCCACTCTCAGATGAGTGGCAGGCCTCTAAAATGGACTGGAATTCTGATTGAGGCACACACCGTCTAATTACCTGGTCAGTGCCACAACTCCATAAATATGGGTCATCCCATATATAATATTTAGACTCACTTTTCAGCTTGTCTCTTTGATGCTTAGTAAAGTTTGGAGGAAAAGTGCGGCAAACTAGATAATTAGCTACAGGCGCATACCAAGGGACTATTTCAGATACTGCTTGTAAGTTATCAAACGGAAAATTATCATTTATAGGAGTGGCGGTATCCTTAATGTGCTCAAGGCGACTCAAGTGGTCTGCCACTAGATTCTGGTTACCACTCCTATCCTTAATTTCTAAATCAAATTCTTGTAGTAGCAGTATCTAACGTATAAGCCTTGGTTTGGACTCCTTTTTAGCTAATAAATACTTTAGAGCTACGTGGTCTGAGTACACTACTACTTTAGTACCAAGTAAATAGGCTCAGAATTTATCCAGAGCAAAAAAAGTAGCAAGAAGCTCTTTCTCAGTAGTAGTGTAGTTAGACTGAGTTGTGTCCAAAGTCTTAGACGCATAAGCAATTACAAAAGGGTCCTTACCTTCACGCTGAGCCAGCGCTGCTCCTACTGCATGGTTGGAAGCATCGCACATGATTTCAAACGGCTGGTTCCAGTCTGGTCCTCTCACAATTGGAGCTTGAGTTAGGGCGGTCTTTAGTTTATCAAACACTTGTTTGCAATCCTCACTGAACTCGAACTCAATATCCTTCTGCAGTAGTCTGGATAACGGTAGTTCTACCTTACTAAAGTCCTTGATGAATCTCCGGTAAAAACCTGCATGGCCAAGGAACGAACGGACTTCCCTCACAGAGGAGGGGTAAGGTAAACTAGAAATAACATCCACCTTTGCTGGATCTATAGAAATGCCAGTATTAGACACAACATGTCCTAGTACAATCCCTTGTTTTACCATAAAGTGACATTTTTCAAAATTCAATACAAGGTTTGTACTGACACATCTATCTAATACTCTAGATAAACTATCTAAGCAAAGGCTAAAGGAATCACCATAAACGCTAAAATCATCCATAAAAACCTCCATACAGTCCTCAATAAGGTCAGAGAAAAGACTCATCATGCACCTTTGGAAATTAGCTGGTGCATTGCACAAGCCAAAGGGTATTCTCTTATAAGCATAAGTCCCAAAAGGACATGTAAAAGTAGTCTTTTCCTGATCTTCAGGAGCTATATGAATCTGGAAATAGCCTGTGTAACCAACTAAAAAGCAATAATGTGATTTACCTGACAGGCGATCCAACATTTGATCAATGAATAGAAGGGGGTAGTGATCCTTACGAGTGGCTTGGTTGAGGCACCTGTAATCAATGCAGACCCTCCAGGCGTTCTGTACTCTGGTTGCTATGAGCTCTCCATGCTCATTCTTCACTGTAGTGACTCCAGACTTCTTGGGTACCACTTGTACTGGGCTTACCCATTCACTGTCTGAGATGGGGTAGATGATATCTGCCTCAAGTAGTTTGGTCACTTCCTTTTTGACAACCTCTAAGATAGTGGGATTCAGTCTTCTCTGGGGCTGATGAACAGGTCTTGCTCCCTCTTCTAAAAATATTCTGTGCTCACAAACTTGAGGGTTGATGCCTTCTATGTCTGCCAAGCTCGATCCAATTGCTTTTTTGTGTTTCCTCAGCACACTGAGTAGCTGTTCTTCTTGTTGGAAAGTGAGTTCCCTTGCAATGATAACTGGAAACTTCTGCTTGTTCTCAAGGTAAGCATACTTGAAGTGTGGAGGGAGGGGCTTTAATTCTAATTTCTGCTCTTGGTCAGGCTCTAGATTATCTGGGGCTGGTGATAATGGAAAAGTACCCTCATTGTCCTCTGAAAGTGTCCCCACACTTGGACCTTGTCCTGTGTACTTCTCTTCTAACTCCTCCTGGTGAACTTCAGCCACGGTTTCATCTATGATGTCACACTGGGAGATAGAAAGGTCACCCAGAGGGTGCTCCATAGCTCCATTTAAACTGAATTTCACTATTCTGCCATCTATTTCAAAAGAATAAGTTCCGAAAAATGCGTCCAGCTTGAACTTTGAAGTCTTCAGGAATGGTCTTCCAAGCAGGATTGATGATGGCCTTCCTGAGTCATTAGGGGGCATTTCCAGGATATAGAAGTCAATGGGAAATGTGAGCCCCTTAATGCTCATTAATACATCTTCAGCAATTCCAACCACTGTAATAATGCTTTTATCTGCTAACACAAAATGAGCTGCTGACCTTTTTAAGGGAGGGAGCCTCAAAGTATCATATATAGACAAAGGCATTATACTAACACATGCTCCTAAATCACACATGCAGTCAGAAAATATCACACCTCCAATAGTACAATTAACCATACATGGACCTGGATCACTACACTTTTCAGGTATACCTCCCATTAAAGCAGATATAGAACAACCTAAAGGAATAGTTTCTAGTTCATTAATTTTGTCTTTATGTATACATAAATCTTTTAGAAACCTTGCATACTTAGGTACTTGTTGAATAACATCAAAAAGGGGAACAATTACCTCAACCTTTTTGAATATTTCTACCATTTTGGGATCAAGTTCCATCTGCTTCCTGGGCTTCCTTGCAATTTGTGGAAATGGAATAGGAGGGGCATTTCCAGCAGGGTCTGCCTCCTTTGGTGCTTCCTTCTGTGGTTGAGCTTCTTCTTCTTCAACCATGTCTTGTATGTCCTCTTCCTCTTCAGCATCCTCTACTTTCACCACCTCTTCAGCTAAGGTGTGTTCTGATGGGTTTGGCTCCTCCTGATTCCTCTCTTGCAGTGTGGTTCCGGACCTTAGGGTGATGGCATTGATGCCACCCTTTGGATTGGGCAATGGTTGAGAGGGGATTCCACTGGATCTCAAAGGCTGGTTGTTGGAGTTATTTAGTGATCCAATTTGTGATACAAGAGCTTGCAAGGTAGAGTTCAGACCATTTAGAGTAGAAGTAAGGTTATTTTCCATGGCCTACTGTCTCCGATCAATAGATTGTAGTAACTCATCATTAGAAGATGAAGAGGGATAAGTGATCTGAGAGGTCTGCTGTTAGTTGTGCTGTGGTCCTTGGAATCGCCTCAAGTGAGGTGCTCTGTAAGGTTGGTTCTGGTTCTACTGCCTGTTGTTGTTATTATTCCACCTCTGATTTCCCTGATCGTCTCTGCCTCCTCTGTTATTGTTGTCCCTCCAGCCCTGGTTAGAGTTATCTCTCCAACCTTGGTTTGAATTGTCCTGACATCCATGGTTGTAGCTGCCACCTTGATTGTATCCTTGATTGGAACGGTCATAGAAGTTATGAGTGGCTGCCACAGTGTTGTCTTCCTGCTGGAGCTACGAACATTCATCAGTATAATGGCTATAATTAGCACAGATCCCGCATACTCTCTGTGGAACCAACTGTTGGCTTTGCTGTGGTGGAGAGGGCTGAGCTTGCTGAGCTTGTTGTTGACTCAACTGCATCTGCTTCAGTAAGTTGGTCATTTCACAGATACTCTGAGTTAGGGCAGCAGTCTCTCTGCTAGAGGATACTTCTGCAACAGCTTTTGACCGGCCTTGTTTCTGCCTGTGATTCCTAGTAGATTCAGCCAAGTCGCTGATCAATTGCCATGCCTCATCAGTGATCTTGTACTTTTTCATAGACCCATTGCTAGCAATTTCCAATGTGGTCTTGTCTTGGGGCCTCATGCCTTGTGTGACGTAGCCGAGCAACACTATCTTGTCAATCATATGGTGGGCGCATGCTTCCAGAAGATTGTTGAAGCGCTTCCAGTATTCGTAGAGAGTCTTGGATTCGTCCTGAACAATCATGGAAAAGTCTTTCCTCAGTTTATCAGTAACTTCAGCTGGAAAGAATTTTTCCAAAAATTCTCTTCTAAGCGTATCCCAGTCAGAAACAGTTGTAGCGGGTTGAGTGTAGTACCACTCTCTCGCCTTTCCCTCAAGAGAGAATGGGAAGGCTTTTAATAAAATAGAAGTTTCATATGCACCATCACGCCTGACAGTAGAACAGGCTGCTTGGAAATCCCTAAGGTGCTTGATAGGCTCTTGAGCAGGTAAGCCATGAAACTTAGGCATCAAGTTGAGTAGTGCAGTCTTTATTTTAAAATCTGTAGCCACCGCTGGGTGATGCGCTTGAAACGGTTGCAGTGTGAAATCAGGGTTCCAGCCTCCTGAATAGTAACTCTCCTAGGTGCTGCCATGTCACCTGCACGTAAATCAACCGAATCAGTAGAAAGGGAGCTTGTTTCTTCCTCAAGTGACGTTTCAGATTTGCCCTCGGAGAGGACTAACCGACGCCAAGCTTGCCTTATACATGAAATAGTTCTTTCAATCTCATGATCAAATACTGGCAAGCTTGGATCAGGAAGTGAACGCGTCATTTAACGAAAGAAACATGCAGCTCATAGTAACGAAAATAAAATAAAATGTAAATAAATAAATTCCAATCAATAACTTAGCACTCTATTGCAACTCCCCAGCAACGGCGACAAAAATTGACGTGGCAAAAATTGGCAAGTTAAAAAATTATTATAAGAGATGCGTTGCAAGTATAGTTCTCAACCAACCAAAATTCCGCTTATCAATTTAGAAGGGTTGTCACAAAATTAGAATTAAAATACTGGGAGTATGAATCCCAGGTCGTCTCCCAACGAGTTGCAGAAAGGTGTGCTATTTTATTAATCAGATGTTTTCCAAAAGGATTTGAGTTTGATAGACAGGAAATTAAATCAGAGAATTTATGTAATTTAAATAAAAACCCTTGACTGGGAGTAGATTACTTGGAAGCCCTATCCTTGATGGAGTTCTCTCAAGATCAATTGATAATTGAAGGTTGTCTGCTCAGTTATCCTTTACCGGATAAAGGAAAGTCAAGCAAGTTAGAATTCAGTTTCTATTCACAAGTTCTAATCCTCTCCCTTGGGAAGGATTAGTGTTAGTGATTAGATGGCCACCCAACACTAATCCCAATTATAATTTTACTCTTGAGCATCCAACTCAAAGTCCTCCTTTCAATCAACTCCCAATCAAGTTATGGAACTACTCGCTCATTATGATTGTGAAATTCATGAAATAAGAAGGTAAAACAAAGAAAGACATGATAAATAATAATCAAAAGGATCAATAAAAATAAAAATAGTTCTTGTATTAATAAATTCTAAAAATAGTTTAATAGTAACTCTGAATAAAATAAGGATATGAAAGAGTAAGTAACAAGTAAGGAAACAAACTAGAATGGTGAAGTCTTGACGGAGGTAATAACTCTTCTCAATATCCCAATCCAAAAAGCAATAAAATCAAAATCCTAAGAACTATGAACGTGTAGAGAGAAAACCTAGTGGAGGAGTAAAATCAGATCTAAAAACTAAAAATTATGTGGAATCAATGTTCTCTCTGGTCTCTGCATGTTCCCTGGCTCTAATCTGCTTTTTTGGGCTGAAAACTGGGTCAAAACAGGGCCTAAAATCGCCCCCAGCAAATTCTGCAGATTCTGCAGATCGCGCACGCCACGCGATCGCGTCCTCCACGCGTTCGCGTCATCCAGCGTCTTGCCTTACCACGCGTGCGCGTCGTCCACGCCTTTGCGTCACTTGTGCAGTTTCCAATCCATGCGCTCGCGTCAGGCACGCGAGCGCGTCACTGTAATTTCCTCTATTTCACGCGGTCACGTGAGTCATGCGTCTGCGTCACTTCTCGCTGGTCATCTCCTCAATTTCTTGTGTTCCTTCCATTTTTTTGCAAGCCTCCTTTCCAATCTCCAAGTCATTCATGCCTTATAAAGCCTGAAACACTTAACACACAGATCACGGCATCGAATGGAATAAAAGAGAATTAAAATACATAACTAAAAATCTCTAGGAAGCGAGTTTTCAACCATGGAGTAATTTTGGGAAGGAATTGTAAATACATGCTAATTTAATGAATAAGTGGGTAAAGATTTGATAAAACCACACAATTAAAAACAATATAAACCATAAAATAATGGTTTATCAATGGGTTATATGTGTCACCATAAACCTCATTGTGTCCAGAGCCTTGATTATGCATGTAATTCACTTGTTCTTGCTGTTGCTCTTCACAAGTTTCTTCTCCTTGCCCCCATGTGGTTGATGGTTGACTGGTATTTACTGCCGCAACTTGGAGGCTATCATCCTCTTGGCCATTTGCTCAAATTGTTGTTGAATCTGCTGCTGCATCATTTTGTTTTGAGCTAAGATTGAGTCTACTCTTTCCAACTCCATCACTCCTTTCCTTTGTGATGGTTGGCGTTGCCTTTGGTGAGCAAAGAAATATTGGTTGTTAGTAACCATATCAATGAGATTTTAGGCCTCTTCTGCAGTTTTCATGAGTTGCAAAGAACCTCCAGCTGAGTGATCCAATGCTTCTTGAGCCTTCAAAGTAAGTCCTTCATAGAAGTTTTGAAGCTTGTCCCATTCAGTGAACATGTCTGGTGGACATTTCCTGAGCAAAGCCTTGTATCTCTCCCATGCCTTATATAGAGCTTCAGTATCCAATTGTGTGAATATTTGTACTTCAGTCTTCAATCTAATAATGCTCTGAGGTGGGTAAAATTTGACAAGAAACTTGCTCACTAGATCTTCCCAAGTATTGATGCTCCCTCTTGGAAATGTCTCCAACCACTGAGTAGCTTTGTCTCTGAGAGAGAATGGGAATAGCAACAACTTGTAGATGTCTGGATGCACACCATTAGATTTGACAGTGTCACGTATCCTCAGGAAAGTGGATAAGTGTTGGTTTGGGTCTTCAAGTGGCCCTCCTCCAAAAGAGCAGTTGTTTTGAACCAAGGTGATTAGTTGTGGCTTCAGTTCAAAGTTTTTTGCATTGACATTTGGGGTAAGGATGCTACTCCCACAATGTCTAGGATTTGCAAATGTATAGGAAGCCAAAACTCTTCTCTGTGGTGGATTGTTGTTGTTGTTGGCTGCTCCTCCTGGTGGATTTGTTGGGTTTGTTGAGTGTTCCTCCATGTCCTCAATGCCTTTCCCTCTTTCAGCTCTTCTTAATCTCTTGAGGGTTCTTTCGTCTTGTTCACAAAAAGTGGGTATAGCTCCCCTTGTTCCTGACATACAACTAAACAAAGAAAATCACACAAAACCCAGAAAAACAGTAACACTTCAATCCATTTCTAGAGTGAAGTTTTGGTTAGCTTAAGCAAAAATTCAAACAGTTAGTGGGTTAGTCAAAAATAAAGAAAAATTTCTTAATCAAGATCACCACCTCACTTAATCATTGTCAATCTAATCAATTCCTGGCAACGGCGCCAAAAACTTGATGTGTGGAAAACGATCCAACACAAAACTAACCAGCAAGTGTACCGAGTCGCATCAAGTAATAATAACTCACGTGAGTGAGGTCGATCCCACAGGGATTGAAGGATTGAGCAATTTTGGTTTGGTGGTTGATTTAGTCAAGCGAACAAGAGTTTATTTGAGTGATTTGTAATTGATAGAAGCTAAATTGCATGAATTGTAAAGGGAGAGGGATAATTGACAAGAATTTAAAGTGCAGTAAAATTTAAAGAGCTGAATCTTAAAGTGCAAGTAATATAAATTGTAGAAACTTAAATTACAAGAAATGTAAATAACTGAAACTTAAAATACAAGAAATGTAAATTGCTTGAATTATAAAGGGAATTAGGAATTAGATTTGCAGAAATTAAACAATGAAAAGTAAATTGCAACAGCAGGAAATTAAAAGATGAATTGAATTGAAGTAGATCTCAAACAGAAAAGTAAATTAGCTTGAAGAAGCATTCAACAGATGAATTAAAAAGAAAATTTCAGATCTCAGGGGTTAAGAGACTAGAAAAATAAGTCTAGATCTCACTACCTTCCTTGATCCAATCCAGAAAGCAATTGCAAACAAATTAAAAATTGAAAACAGTAGAGAAACTTGATTTAAAATCACTAAATCTGAATTATGGAGAGAAAGAAACAAAGAGATCTCAAGATGAGATTGAGACAGAATTTCCTCAATTCTCAACACCCAAGACTCAAATAAGACTTTTCAGAAAAGAAAACAGAAAACCCAGAGGAGAGGAGAACTCAATTCCCCTCCCAATTCTCCAGGATCCGAATACAAGGTCTCCAAATTACAATTCCAAACTCTAACAGAGGTGAAAAATTCAAAAGTAAAAGTTGACGTCCCTCCTAAATCAAACTAACTTCTATTTATACACTTTCTTCTAATGGTCTTGAAGCCTTGAATTTAGGCCTTGGCCTTGATGGACTTGGATTGAAGATAGCCTCAGTGGATTGGTCTTGGACTTGGAAAGAAATCCGTTTGCAATTTGGACTTTGGAGCCTTTAAGTTTAAGTCAAAGTTTGAGGCAAACCTTAACTCAAACATTTTCGTGTTGAAATTATGCAAAACGGTACTTATCTATCACTCACGTTTGAGTTCACGTTTGAGGTCAAACATGAGCTCAAACGTGATCCCTCCAAGAACATTTTGACGCCAATGTTTGATCTCAAGTTTGAGGCAAATGTTGGCATGAACGTTGGCCTCCCCTGGGTATTAATTATGCCAACGTTTGACCTCAAATTTGAAGCAAACATTGGCGTGAACATTGGCTCCTCCCTGGGTGTTAATTATGCCAACCTTTGACCTCAAGTTTGAGGCAAACTTTGGCGTGAACGTTGGCTCTTCCTTGGGTAGTAATTGTGCCAACGTTTGACCTCAAGTTTGAGGCAAACGTTGGCGTGAACGTTGGCTCCTCCAGGGTGTGTTTGTGAACCAACGTTTGACCTCACGTTTGAGGCAAACGTTGGCGTAAACTTTGGCATCTCCTGGGTTCTTTCTTAAGCCAACGTTTGACCTCAAGTTTGAGGCAAACGTTGGCACAAACTTGAGCTTCCCCAGGGTTGTTTTGCTGCCTTCTTCCATCCCCTTTCTTCAACCTTCCTCCAAGCCTTTTGGTCACTTGTCATCAATCAACAAATGCATCAAAGCTATGCTAAAATCCTGAGACTTATTATCATTCTTGACATATAAGCAATTATAGCACAAAACCTCATGAAAATGCATCAATTTACTCATGGTTGGTTGAATCCAAATGCATATGAATTTCCACCCAAATGGCTTACTTGTAACACAAGAAAGTGTATAAAACCTATTAAAAACAAAGAAAAAAGACTAGTAAAACTAGGCTAAGATGCCTTGGAATCATGGTCACCCCTTCATTCTGACTTAACTGAATTAAGTACGAGAGGATATCTTGAAGAGGAAGTAAGCGTGAATTGAAAGAGAAACAATAGTACTTGCATTAATTCATGAAGAACAGCAGAGCTCCGCACCTTAATCTATGAGGTGTAAAAACTCCACAGTTGGAAAATATATAAGAGAAAAAGGTCTAGGCATGGCCGTGTGGCCAGCCTCCCAAATGTAACATATAAGTCCAAAGATCAGATAAAAAATATTGATAAGATGCAAATACAATAGTAAAAAGTGCTATTTATACTAAACTAGTTACTAGGGATTACAGAAAATAAGTAACTAAGTGCAGATAGTGCAGAAATCCACTTCCGGGACCCATATGGTGTGTGCTTGGGCTGAGCATTGAGCTTTACACGTGCATAGGCCTTTTCTAGAGTTAAACGCCAGCTTGGATGCTAGTTTGGGCGTTTAACTCCAGTTCTGGTGCCAGTTCTAGCGTTTTACGCCAAAAAAGGGTCTCTAGCAGGCGTTTAAATGCCAGTTTGGGCCATCAAATCTCGGGCAAAATATGGACAATTAAACATTTCTGGAAAGCCTAAGATGTCTACTTTCCAACGCAATTGAGAGTGCACCAATTGAGCTTCTGTAGCTCCAGAAAATCCATATCGAGTGCAGGAGGATCAGAATCCAATAGCATCTGTAGTCCTTTCTCAGCCTCTGAATCAGACTTTTGCTCAGGTCCCATAATTTCAACTAGAGAATACCTAAAATTACAGAAAAATACACAAACTCATAGTAAAGTTCAGAAATGTGATTTTTGCATAAAAACTAATAAAAATATAATAAAAACTAACTAAAACATATATACTAAAAACTATGTAAAAACAATGCCAAAAAACGTATAAATTATCCGCTCATCACAACACCAAACTTAAATTGTTGCTTGTCCCCAAGCAACTAAAAACAAAATAGGATAAAAAGAAGAGAAAATACAATAAATTTCAAAATATCAATGAAGCTTAGTTTCGATTAGATGAGCGAGACTAGTAGCTTTTTGCTTCTGAACAGTTTTGGCATCTCACTTTATCCTTTGAAGTTCAAAATGATTGGCATCCATAGGAACTCAGAATTCAGATAGTATTATTGATTCTCCCAGTTTAGTATGTTGATTGTTGAACACAGAAACTTTATGAGTCTTGGCCGTGACCCTAAGCATTTTATTTTCCAGTATTACCACCGGATACATAAATGCCACGGACACATAACTGGGTGAACCTTTTCATATTGTGACTCAGCTTTGCTAGAGTACCCAGTTAGAGGTGCCCAGAGTTCTTAAGCACACTCTTTTTACTTTGGATCACAACTTTAACCACTCAGTCTCAAGCTTTTCACTTGGACCTTCATGACACAAGCACATGGTTAGGAACAGCTTGATTTAACCGCTTAGGTCAGGATTTTATTCCTTTTGGCCCTCCTATCCATTAATGCTCAAAGTCTTGGATCCTTTTTACGCTTTCCTTTTAGTTTAAAGGGTTATTGGCTTTTTGCTCTTGCCTTTTGGTTTAAAGAGCTATTGGCTTTTTCTGCTTGCTTTTTCTTTTTCTTTCTTTTTTTTTTTATTTTTCGCCATTTTTTTTGCAAGCTTTTTGTTTTTCACTGCTTTTTCTTACTTCAAGAATCAATTTTATGATTTTTTAGATTATCAATAACATTTCCCTTTTTTTCATTATTCTTCTAAGAGCCAACAATTTTAACATTCATAAACTTCACTATAAAAAAATGCACTGTTCAAGCATTCATTCAGAAAATAAAAAGTATTGCCACCACATCAAAATAATTAAACTATTTTCAAGATAGAATTCGAAATTCATGTACTTCTTTTTCTTTTTCTAAAAACATTTTCCATTTAAGAAAGGTGAAGGATTCATGGAACATTCATAGCTTTAAGATATAGACACTAAAAACTAATGATCATGTAATGAAGACACAAACATAGTCAAAACATAAAGCATAAAAAAACTGAAAACCGAAAAATAAGAACAATGAAATTAAAGAACGGGTCCACCTTAGTGACGGCGGCTAGCTCTTCCTCTTGAAGATCCTATGGAGTGCTTTAGCTCCTCAATATCTCTTCCTTGCCTTTGTTGCTCCTCCCTCATGGCTCTTTGGTCCTCTCTGATTTCATGGAGGATAATGGAGTGCTCTTGGTGCTCCATGTTGGAACTCAAATCTCCTAAAGAGGTGTTGAGTTGCTTCCAATAGCTTTGTGGAGGAAAGTGTATCCCTTAAGGCATCTCAGGGATTTCTTGATGAGGAATTTTCTCATGCTCTTGTTGAGGTCCATGAGCGGCCTCTTTTGTTTGCTCCATCCTCTTTTTAATGATGGGCTTATCCTCTTCAGTGAGGATGTCTTCCTCTATGACAATTCCAGCTGAATTGTATAGGTTATAGATGAGATGAGGGAAGGCTAACCCTACCAAAGTGGAGGGCTTCTCTGCCACCTTGTATAGTTCTAGAGGTATGATCTCATGAACTTCTACTTCCTCTACATTCATGATACTATGGATCATGATAGCCCGGTCCACTGTAACTTCAGATCGGTTGCTAGTAGGAATGATAGAGCGTTGGATGAACTCTAACCATCTTCTAGCCACAGGCTTGAGGTCAAGCCTTCTCAGTTGAACCGGCTTGCCTTTGGAGTCTTTCTTCCATTGAGCTCTTTCCGCACAGATGTCCATGAGAACTTGGTCCAACCTTTGATCAAAGTTGACCCTTCTAGTAAAAGGATAAGGATCTTCTTGCATCATTGGCAAGTTGAATGCCAACCTCACAGTTTCCAGACTGAAATCCAAGTATTTTCCCTGAACCATTGTGAGCCAATTCTTTGGGTTTGGGTTCACATTTTGATCATGGTTCTTTGTGATCCATGCATTAGCGTAGAACTCTTGAACCATTAAGATTTTGACTTGTTGGATAGGATTGGTGAGAGCTTCCTAACCTCTTCTCCAAACCTCACGTCGGATCTCCGGATATTCACTCTTTTAGAGCATGAAGGGGACTTTGGGGATCACCCTTTTCTTGGCCACAAGTTCATAGAAGTGGTTTTGATGGACCTTTGAGATGAATCTCTCCATCTCCTATGACTCGGAGGTGGAAGCAATTGCCTTCCCTTTCTTCTTTCTAGAGGTTTCTCCGGCCTTAGGTGCCATTAATGGTTATGGAAAAACAAAAAGCAGAGCTTTTTCCCACACCAAACTTAAAAGGTTTGCTCATCCTCGAGCAAAAGAAGAAAGAAAGGAGGAGAAGAAGAAGAAGTGGAGGAGATAGAAGTGTGTTTGGAATTCGGCTAGGGGGTTTAAGTGTTTATGATGTGCGAAATTGAAGGTGGTAAGGAGGGGTATTTATAGGGTAAGAGAGAGAGGGAATTCGTGTAAGAAAGGTTTGGGTTTGAGAGAGAAATGTTTTGAATTTGAATGGTGAAGTAGATGGGGTTTTATGATGATTTTTTGGAGAATAGTGGATGGATGTGATTGGTCAGGGGTATTTGGGGAAGAGTGTATGGAAAGGTGGAAAGAGGAGAGAGAGTGAGTTGGGGTTGGTGGGGATTCTGTGGGGTCCACAGATCCTGAGGTGTCAAGGAATTCTGGTCCCTGCACCTTTCTAGCGTTTAAATGTAACAACCCTAGTTTTTGAAAATCAAATAATTAGTTATTGCTGATTTATTTTATTTGTTGATAATTTTATTTTAAGAAAATTATTTTACTAAAGGTAATTAAATGGAGTTTCATGATAATTGAAGTTTAAATTAATTAGAATTTTTATATAATCTTTATTGGTTATTTGATATGATTGAAATTATAATTTTGATAATTGAAAAATAAGAAGAATTGTATAATTTAATTTAAATAAATTTTATTTTGAATGAATTATGTTATTAATTTGAACTCCTAGAAATTATTTTATTAGAAATTATTAGATTGATATTTATAAATACTTGAAGTTTAAGTCAATTAATATTTATGTACAATTTTTATTATAATTAATTATTTTATAAATTGAAATTAATGTTTCAGAGATAGAAAAATAATAGAGATTTATATGATTTAATCTAGAAAATTGATATTTGAATTTAAATTGTACTTTACAAAATATAATTAACTTGTTCATTTTATAATTTAAATTAGAAATAATTAATTCAACTTAGCAATATGATGATAAATAATGTTCTTAAATATTTTTAAGAGAGTATATTTGGTTTTAAAATTACTCTACCCTTCAATTTTATCAAAATATCTATTCATATCTATCCATATTCTTTTATAAAATCCTAATTTCTAACCTTAAATTCCCAAATTGAATCAGAAACCCTAATTCCTAAATTAAGAAATCCTAACCCTAAACCCTTTTGCCTCAGCCGCACCCCCACCCCCTCTTTCACCCTCTTCAGCATAACACCCTCAGCCTCACTCAAACTCACACACGGACAAGAGAGGAAGAAGGAGAAGAGGACGGTGCCGGCGGGTTGGGTGCCACCGTCGCTATTGTTGCCACGTCTGAGGGAGAAAGAGATCAACAGAGAGTGCAGTTGCTGAGCCAGGATCGCTGCTGCTGAGGGCTTTGTCGCCGCCGTCCATGGAGCTTCGAGTAGCGCCGTTGTGCCTTCGTCGTGCCTCCATCGCCGTTTAAGTCAGACCATCACAAAAGGAACCAGAGGAGGGAGACGAGCCCAAGCCAAGAGCAGGAGGAAGAAGACGTCACTGTGCCTCCCGTCGTCGTCACTATTCATACTCCATCGTCGCTATCGTTTTGTGGAGTCGCATCGTCATCGCTGAGTGATGGAGGAAGAAGACGCACGAGAGGAGCCGCTGTTGTTGGGTTGCTGCTCTGCCACCACCGCGAGGGTTCTGTCGCCATCGTTCCAGTGCCATCATTTGTGACCTTCGTCGCTGGTGCACGAAATTGTGATCTCAACGGCACCAAAAACTTGGTACGCACGATTGTAATCTCAACTCCTTTTCCCAACTCCGCACAACTAACCAGCAAGGGCACTGGGTCGTCCAAGTAATAAACCTTACGTGAGTAAGGGTCGATCCCACGGAGATTGTCGGCTTGAAGCAAGCTATGGTCATCTTGTAAATCTCAGTCAGGCAGATTCAAATGGTTATGAGGTTTTAATAATTAAAATATAATTAAAATATAAAATAGGATAGAAATACTTATGTAATTCATTGGTGAGAATTTCAGATAAGCGTATGGAGATGCTTTGCTCCTTCTGAATCTCTGCTTTCCTACTGTCTTCATTCAATCATTCATACTCCTTTCCATGGCAAGCTGTATGTTGAGGGATCACCGTTGTCAATGGCTACCGTCTGTCCTCTCAGTGAAAATGGTCCAAATGCGCTGTCACCGCACGGCTAATCATCTGTCGGTTCTCGATCATGTTGGAATAGGATCCATTGATCCTTTTGCGTCTGTCACTACGCCCAACACTCGCGAGTTTGAAGCTCGTCACAGTCATCCCATCCCAGATCTTACTCGGAATACCACAGACAAAGTTTAGACTTTCCGGATTTTAAGAATGCTGCCAATTGATTCTAGCTTATACCACGAAGACTGTGATCTTTCGGAATGGAGGTTAAGAGATACACGCTGAAGCTATTGCAGATAGAACGGAAGTGGTTATCAGGCACGCGTTCATAGGTGAGAATGATGATGAGTGTCACGGATCATCACATTCATCCGGTTGAAGTGCGAGTGAATATCTTGGAATAAGAATAAGCTTGAATTGAATAGAAAAATAATAGTACTTCACATTAATTCATGAGGAACAGCAGAGCTCCATACCTTAATCTATGGGGTGTAGAAACTCCACCTTTGAAAATACATAAGTGATAATGGTGTACATTGGCTTGGGCCCCAGAGGGGGAACTAGAATTACCAAGACCTCGAATACAATAGTAAAAGGTCCTATTTATACTAAACTAGTTACTAGGGTTTACAGAGATAAGTAAATGATGCAGAAATCCACTTCCGGGGCCCACTTGGTGTGTGGTTGGGCTGAGCATTGAGCTTTACACGTATAGAGACTTCTCTTGGAGTTAAACGCCAGGTTGCAGCCGGTTTGTGGTGTTTAACTCTGGTTTGTAACCTGTTTCTGGCGTTTAGCTTCATAATAGGGCAGGAAGTTGGCGTTTGAACGCCAGTTTGTGTCATCAAAACTCGGGCAAAGTATGGAGTATTAATTATTTCTAGAAAGCCCTGGATGTCTACTTTCTAACGCATTTGAGATCGTGCCAATTAAGTTTCTGTAGCTCCAGAAAATCCACTTCGAGTGTAGGGAGGTCAGAATCTAACAGCATTTGCAGTCCTTTTTCAGCCTCTAAATCATATTTTTGCTCAGGTCCTTCAATTTCAGCCAGAAAATACATGAAATCACAGAAAAACACACAAACTCATAGTAAAGTCCAGAAATTTGATTTTTGCATAAAAACTAATAAAAACATAGTAAAAACTAACTAAATTATACTATAAACTACCTAAAAATAATGTCAAAAAGTGTATAAATTATCCGCTCATCACAACACCAAACTTAAATTGTTGCTTGTCCCCAAGCAACTGAAAATCAAATAGGATAAAAAGAAGAGAATATACTATAAATTCCAAAATATCAATGAAACTTAGCTCCAATTAGATGAGCGGGACTAGTAGCTTTTTGCCTCTGAACAGTTTTGGCATCTTACTTTATCCTTTGAAGTTCAGAATGATTGGCATCTATAGGAACTCAGAATTCAGATAGTGTTATTGATTCTCCTAATTCAGTATGTTGATTATTGAACATAGCTACTTTTTGAGTCTTGGCCGTGGCCCAAAGCACTTTGTTTTCCAGTATTACCACCAGATACATAAATGCCACAGACACATAACTGGGTGAACCTTTTCAGATTGTGAGTCAGCTTTGCTAGATTCCCCAATTAGAGGTGTTCATGGTTCTTAAGCACACTCTTTTTGCTTTGGATCACGACTTTAACCGCTCAGTCTCAAGCTCTTCACTTGAGACCTTCACACCACAAGCACATAGTTAGGGACAGCTTGGTTTAGCCGCTTAGGCCAGGATTTTATTCCTTTGGGCCCTCCTATCCATTAATGCTCAAAGCCTTTGATCCTTTTTACCCTTGCCTTTTGGTTTAAAGGGTTACCGGCTTTTTGCTCTTGGATTTTGATTTAAAGAGCTATTGGCTTTTTCTGGTTGCTTTTTCTTTTTCTTTCTTTTTTTTTCTACAAGCCTTTTATATTCACTGTTTTTTCTTGCTTTAAGAATCGATTTTATGATTTTTTAGATTACCAATAACATTTCTACTTTTTCATCATTCTTTCAAGAGCCAACAATTTTAACATTCATAAACTTCACTATCAAAAATATGCACTGTTCAAGCATTCATTTAGAAAACAAAATGTATTGTCACCACATCAAAATAATTAAACTAATTTCAAGGATGAATTCGAAATCATGTACTTCTTGTTCTTTTGTAATTAAAAACATTTTTCATTTAAGAAAGGTGATGGATTAATAGGACATTCATAGCTTTAAAACATAGACACTAATGATCATGTAATAAGACACAAACATAAATAAGCATAGAGAACGAAAACAGAGAAAAATAAATAGACAAGGAGATTAAGGAACGGGTCCACCTTAGTAAGGGTGGCGTCTCCTTCCTCTTAAAGAACCAATGGTGCTCTTGAGCTCCTCTATGTCTCTTCCTTGCCTTTGTTGCTCGTCCCTCATAGCTCTTTGATCTTCTCTAAGTTCATGGAGGAGGATGGAATGCTCTTGGTGCTCCACCCTTAGTTGTCCCATGTTGGAACTTAATTCTCCTAGGGAGGTATTAATTTGCTCCCAATAGTTTTGTGGAGGAAAGTGCATCCCTTGAGGCATCTCAAGGATTTCATGATGAGGAATTTCCTCCTGCTCTTGTTGAGATCCATAAGTGGGCTCTCTTGTTTGCTCCATCCTTTTCTTAGTGATGGGTTTTTGAGATGAATATCTCCATCTCCCATGGCTCAGAGTTGGAAGCAATTGCCTTCCCTTTCCTCTTTCTAGAGGTTTCTCTGGCCTTAGGTTCCATAAATGGTTATGGAAAAACAAAAGGCAATGATTTTACCACACCAAACTTAAAAAGTTTGCTCGTTCTCGAGCAAAAGAAGAAAGAAGGTAGTAGAAGAAGAAGAAAATGGAGGAGATGAAGGTTGAGATGTGGTTCGACTAAGGGGTAGAAGTAGTGGTTGTAATGTGTGAAAATGAAGGAGTGGTGAGGGGTTTATATAGGGGTGGGATTTTTTTTTTGGGGAAGATTGGATGGATGTGATTGGTGAAAAGGTGATGGAGGTGATTGGTGAAGGGTATTTGGGAAAGAGGGTTATGAAAAGGTGGGAGAGAGAGAGAGGGGTGGGGTAGGTGGGGATCCTGTGGGGTCCACAGATCCTGAGGGGTCAAGGAGCATCCCTGCTCCATTTAGGCATGTAAATGCCCTTAGAGTGCAATCCTGGCGTTTAACGCCAGACTGCTGCTTGTTTCTGGCGTTAAACGCCAGACTGTAGCATGTTTCTGGCGTTTAACACCAGCTTGATGCTTTTTTCTGGCGTTAAATGCCAGTCTGATGCTTCTTACTGGCGTTTAAATGCCAGTAAGCTCTTCCTCCAGGGTGAGCTGTTTTTAATGCTGTTTTTCATTCTGTTTTTGATTTTTCAGTTGTTTTTGTGACTTCACATGATCATCAACCTAAAGAAACACTACAAGAAAAATATGTTTTAGCGACAAACTTTTAGTGGCAATAATATAATGGCCACTAATTTCTTAATTTAAATTATGTTTTGGTGGCAATTATATATTTGCCATTATTATTATATGTTATAGTGGCTATTATTACTATTGCCATAAAATTATTATCTGTTTTTACTTTTAATTTAAATTATTATAGTGGCCATTATCATTATTGCCGCTACACTTTTATTATCACCCTTTTTTTTATCTTTTTTTTTCTAAATTAAATTGAAAAACGGAAAGAGAGAAAAAGTAGTGAAAAACTGAAGAAAGAAAAATATCTTCACTGCTTAATTCGCGTAATTCTTCCATCGTCGATCACCACCGCCGTAACCGTTGCCATCGCCGACAGCTGCCGTCCATCAACCTACTCCTTGGATCGGACTTCGTTTCCGTCATCGCTGTCATCGTTTTTCGTCTCAAATCTATGTCGCCAAGGTCTTCCAGCCACCGTTGCTGCTCTTGTCGCAACACCATACCTCCGCCTTGCACCGCCGCCGTTATTGCAGAGTCAAAAAGTGCAAAGCGCAGAAACGCGTGCGCAGTGATGAGCTTCATCTTCGATTCTCAATCAGATTCAAATTTCAAAGCATATTGCATAGGTTAGTGAGCTTTTTCTTTTTCTTTAAGCTTTCCGCACTTTCGATGATTCATGTGTGTTTGTCTCCCTTACCTGTTCGATGAAATTCCTCATTCACGCTCTGCATTACCAACTTCTATGCATTCCAAAATCTCACCACAAATGATTAACAAGTAACAAATTCGTCTCTTACCAGATATTAAAAAAAATAGATATATTACTATTACTTCATTTTTAATACTGTTATTATTGTATTATTCACATGTTAGATTGAGTTAAATCGATTGATTACAGGTAGAAATAAAGCTATATTATTGCTAATGTTCATATGAATTTTGTAATCTTTGAAGCTACCAGTTGTATTTTACAGTAAGATTATAACACACGATTTTCATTTAGCTTTCTCAGCTTTGCTACAATTTTTCATAGTCCAAAATCTAGATCCCTCAGCTCTCTTTTGAGGTGGACCTAATTTTTGGAGCTATTTCAGTTGTTATTGGGATTTTTTGTGACTAATGACGATTTTAGTATCAATATTGGTGACGTCGATGCAGTTGATCCTGTAAGTATTGCAACATTCAAAATTCTATTCTAAGAGATAAGATTTGTTATTTTCTTGGTGAAACTATATTTTGTAATTTCATTTTGGTGAGATTTGTACAACATGATAAATAAATCAGAAAATCAATTTGCACTTCAGAGGAGGAAGAATTTTTGTTGCTGTGATTGAAGACTTGCTTGCAAAAGGAATGAGAAATGCTCAAAATGTAATCGATATTGATGATTTGTGAGTAACTTCAATTTAGAATGTTTTTCTTTTTTAACATTAGTGATATGCTCCAGCTTTGGAATCTTATGCCTATCACAAGAGGAATACTTTGTCTGCGTGATATAGGTTTAAGTTTAAGTACTTTGCCTATCACAATTTTATTCTAATATTAATGTGTTTGTTATGCACGGCCTGGCAATTGAATTTACTCATGAACATTTAAAGTTTCGCCTCTTTTGATTTGGCTTGTCATAATATAGGTTTAAGTTCAAGTACTTGTAAAAATGCTATCAGCTAGATCTAAATTTGCAAATTAATTTAATTTAATTTGTTTTATTAGGTGTTTCAGTATGATGAAGAATGATTAGCCATAACAAGGAGGTTCAACTCTATATTCCCGCTGACACCCAAGGGTGCAGATTTCAGGTGTGTGCATTATAGAAACCTTAAATAACGCATATAATTTGAGTACTCATTTAAAATCATATTTGTCCTGCTGTTCCCCCCTCCCCTCCTACCAAAGTTTAAAAAACTAATAATTTCTATTTGCATTGCTGACAGAGGTGTGAATCTTGAGATGGATGATTGTTGCCAATGGGTTAGAAGCAGGTTACAACAAAGAGGGTGCAAACCTTTTGAATTTGTTAAAACTGCTCTGTGTTATGATCCTTCTCAATCCAATTTTCATGGTTCTTTTGCTGGTATTTCTTTGTTTTCCATTGCAAACTCCAAATTAACTATAGTTCACCTTGATCTTTGGTTAAAGATGATATCCTAATATCATTTATTCTTTCTGCAGGTTGTCCTCGGAATCCTCAAACAGAATCTCTTTTACAGTTTCTTGACCTTCCATACCTCCTTAATAAGAATCCTGAACCAACTGACTTGTCACCTTATCCTTCTTGCTCCATTGGGAGAGGTAAACTTTAGCCTTTCTTAATTGTCATCGTCTCATATGGGAAGCCATTCTTTGTCTTTTATATGAATATAATATACTGCTAACTATTGTTGCAATGTGTGAATAGACGTGTTTTAACTTTGCTCTGTTCTTTATTTTCTTACAAGGAATAACCTTCCTTCACTTGTGACTTTTTGTTGTCTTTGATTTTAGTACTTTTTCTTTTCATAAAAAATTCTCAAATTTGTTTCAGTTAAAATCAACGTAAATATTCTTATAATTTTTTTTTATCATTTTTAATGATTTCTTTTATATTTTAATTTTTTTAATTTTTATTATATTTCTTTTATTTATATGATAAATGCTATATATGATTTTTTTATTTTATTGTATTTTTTTATTCATATGATAAATAATTTTTGTATATTATTTTTTCTTTAGTGTTTAATTTCTTAGATATGTTATTATTTTTTTATGGGATTTTTTTTGTTTTGGTTCATACCAGTGTGACTTCACGTCAGCTGAATGAATTGAACAAGAAATCAGTTATGAGTGATGGGATGAATTTGATTCAGAGGTCTCCACAACTGAAGAGTCCTGTTGCGAAGCCGGCAGCTCGGACCAAAGTTCCTTTTGAAAAAGGATATAGTCAAATGGATTGGCTTAAGCTTACTCGGACACATCTTGACCTTGCAGGTTCTCTTAATCTATTGCCTTAGTTTTTTATTTAAAAAGATGACTCTACTTAGTTGTAGTTTTGAATGATAAGAATACATGAAGCTTATGGTTGATTATAGCTGAATTTAAAATAAGTTGCACAAAAATTATATATGAAACATCCCCTTATATATGAATGAGTCTGAGTATTATTACCTTGATGTGTATGTGTGTGTATGTGATTTATAAAAGAGTGATAATGTTACGTGAATAATTTAATGGTGATGACTAGTGAGTGGACTTGTCTGATAGTGATAGTCAATTAAAAATGCCTCCTAAGCCTTACTTCTATCCATTCGAGAGTTGTGGAGATGCTAGTACAAGATGAAGACTTACTAAAAATGTCTCCTAGAATCAAAGTGTTAATTGACGAGGAAATAAATTAACTTTGGGTATTAACTTTATTATTTCATAGAATCAAAGTGTTAATTGACGAGAAAAATGATAAATAAGTGCGGTTCTTCTTTTTTCTCTGATGTAATATAAGTATTGCTCCTCTGTCTTTGTATTTTTTATTTATTTTAATTCCAACATTATAATCTGAGTCAAAGAAAAGGTAAAAAAATAAATGAAGGTATAATATTAAGTGTTTGGAAGTTGTTTTTGAAAAAAAAAAGTCAATCTAAAAAGATATAAAGTGAAAAAGTCAATCTAGAAAGATATAGGCTTATGGTAATTTCACAAGACTCCAAGCTTTTCTGCCATCTTAAGAAATAAAGTGAAAAAGAATGTCATCTTGCATTACTAGGGCCACGAACATTAGCAGCTTTAATTTGCTGAACACAAAGCTGTGGAACCATACAACTAAATGCATGATTAAATCCTTGTTGTAACTGATATTGTGTATTCTCTGCCTCCAGGTATGATCTTCTTGATATATGCATCAATGGCCCAAAGGATAAGTTAGATTCAACTGTTCTTAGTCAGGTAAAGTGGTAAATCTTTTTTACTTCTTTTTGGGTAGTGGTGGTTGTTTTTTTAACAATCTATTGAACATGAATTTAGAATATAGGGTACATTCATCTTAGTTTATCGTTAAAATAATTAGTGGAGTATTATGGAGTTGGTTTATGTGCAAATAATTGAGCTAGGCAACTTTAGTTAAATGATTGCTTGTCATGCGGAGGGTAATTAGTTTTGGTTGGATGGATATTTTTAAGTCAATTCACAGATTGCTGTTGTCAACTTGTGCCTCCAGCATGTGTATTTCATTCAACCTTTTTATAATGTTCAAATACTAAATATCTTTGGCAGTTAATTCATTCCTGGGTCAAATCCCACCAAGAATTTTTCTCCTTCTCATCGGGTCTTTATTTACATTCAAGAATAAAATAAAAGAATTAGTGAAGTAATAAACAGATTCGTCTTTAATAGAGATCTTTTATTATTATTGATAGGTATATCTTGTTTCTTTTATAAATATATTGCTGCCTTGTTGTTTTACCCTCTTTTAAAAAATGTATATCCATGCTTTATTTGAATCCCTTGAACATCACATGAATTTTCCAACTGTGCCTGTTCGTATACAAAATAACCAACACAGAAAGTTTTGTTCTTTTCAGTTTTTTTCCTTCCTGATAATCTTTTAATTTGTTGGAATTTGATGCAGAAAAATAGAGGATCCTGCTTCTTCAGGGTGTTTCCGCGATTGTCTTATTAAATCCGTTCACGCTCATTTGGAACCTGCAAGGTACATTTGATAAATTTCTTTTCTTCCTTGCAATGAAAGCATGATCCACTTTCATATGATTTATGTATCTAAGTGATCACATAGATACAAAGAAAATTCAATCCTTGTTTGTGTCATCCGCTTGTGTTTAGAAGTAACTATAAGTGAACCTGTAGAATGGTTGAAACTAGCACAGCGTCTCCGATGGCGGAGGCTGATATAACAGCAATGAAGGAAACACACCGAGCCCAACAAACTCCTCTGCAGCAGCTACATGCAGAGTTGGATCAGGAAAAAGAAGCCTCTGCTACTGCAGCCAGCGAAGCTATGGACATGATACTTCGTCTACAAGGCAAAAAGGCTGCCGTGAAGATGGAGGCAAGTCACTACAAGAGAATGGCAGAGGAGAAGATAGGTCATGCTGAGGAAACTCTTGAAGTCTTTGAAGAGCTTATCTATCAGAAGGAGATGGAAATCACTGCTCTTGAGGTCCAAGTCTTGGCTTACAAACAGAAGCTTCTGGCATTGGGAGTAGATATCAATATCAGTGAGCTTGAATTCCCTCATGATCTTCTTCTTAATAGAAGCAAATAAAATGGAGAAGATGATCAAAGTAGCTCTAAGAGAAGGTTGCAATCATTACCCCCTATTTGCTCTATGAGGTGCAACTTTAGATCATTGCTAATACTCGTATTGCTACATTGATACAACATAGCTATAGGCTTGTAGCATTTTTTGTTGTTTAGATTTGTAATATGATTTATTACTTTTCAAGAGAAATTTGTGTATTAATATTGAGTTTAATGAAATATCTCATTTTGTAGTAATTAATTTTAGTATATTTATATTATGCATAATAATAATAATTGTTGGAAAAAATAATTGAAATTCTAAAAAAATATATAGATAATTGCTTCTAAGAAAATGAGTATAATATAACTAAAAAAAGACTTAAGATTTTAGCGGCAATAGTAATGGCAACTAAAAGTGAATAACATTACAATTTTAGAATTATTTTTTAGTGGCCATATAAATTGCCGGTAAAATGGGTTTTGGCAGCAATAGTAATGGCCACTAAAAGTGAATAACATTGCAATTTTATAATTACTTTTGGTGGCCATATAAATTGCCAAGAAAATGGCCGCTAAACGTTATAAACTTTTTGCGGCCATTAAAAAGGTCTTTACTGGCAAATGTTATAATTGCCGCTAAAACCTTTTAGCGACAACGCATAAGACGGCTAATGTCTAATTGCCGGTAAATGTATTAGTGGCTATTTTTATTGCCGCTAAAAGCAAAATAAATGGCCGCTAAAAGTGATTTTTCTTGTAGTGAAAACATAAAATAACAATGGAAAATAAATAGATATAATTAAATAACATTGGGTTGCCTCCCAATAAGCGCTTCTTTAATGTCAATAGCTTGACAGTGAGCTCTCATGGAGTCTCACAGATAATCAAAGCAAGGTTGGGGCCTCTCAACACCAAACTTAGAGTTTGGTTGTGGCCTCTCAACACCAAACTTAGAGTTTGGTTGTGGCCTCCTAACACCAAACTTAGAGTTTAAATGTGGGGGTTTTGTTTGACTCTGTATTGAGAGAAGCTTTTCATGCTTCCTCTCCAAGGTTACAGAAGGAGAACCTTGAGTCTTGAATACAAGGTAGTCCTCATTCAACTAAAGGACCGACTCTCTTCTGTCAACATCAATCACAGCTTTTGCTGTGGCTAGGAAGGGTCTGCCAAGGATGATGGATTCATCCTCATCCTTCCCAATGTCTAGGATTATGAAATCAGCAGGGATGTAAAGGCCTTCAACCTTCACTAGCACGTCCTCTACTAGTCCATAAGCCTGTTTCATTGATTTGTCTGCCATCTCTAATGAGATTCTTGTAGCTTGTACCTCAAAGATTCCCAGTTTTTCTATTACATAGAGTGGCATGAGGTTTATCCCTGACCCCAGGTCACACAGAGCCTTCTCAAAGGTCATGGTGCCTATGGTACAAGGTATGAAGAACTTTCCGGGATCCGGTTTCTTCTGAGGTAATGTCTTCCTCATTAAGTCATTCAGTTCATTGGTGAGCAAGGGGGGTTCATTCTCCCAAGTTTCATTACAAAATAACTTGGCATTGAGCTTCATGATTGCTCCTAGATACTTAGCAACTTGCTCTTTAGTGATGTCTTCATCCTCTTCAGAGGAAGAATATTCATCAGAGCTCATGAATGGCAGAAAGAAGTTCAATGGAATCTCTATAATCTCTGCATGAGCCTCAGATTCCTTTGGTTCCTCACAGGGAAACTCCTTTCTGTCTAGAGGACGTCCCATGAGGCTTTTCTCACTGGGACTCATGTTCTCTTCACTCTCTCCAGGTTTGGCCATGTTGGTCATGGTTATGCCCTTGCACTCTCTCTTGGGATTTTCTTCTGTATTGCTTGGGAGAGTACTGGGAGGAGTTTCAGTAATCTTCTTACTCAGCTGACCCACCTGTGCCTCCAAATTTCTAATGGAGGACCTTATTTCATTCATGAAACTTAGTGTGGTCTTGGATAGATCAGAGACTATGCTTGCCAGGCTAGAATGGCTCTGTTCCGAATTCTCTATCTGTTGCTGAGAAGATGATGGAAAAGGCTTGCTATTGCTAAACCTATTTCTTCCACCATTATTATTGAAGCCTTGTTGAGGCTTCTGTTGGTCCTTCCATGAGAAATTTGGATGATTTCTCCATGAAGGATTGTAGGTGTTTCCATAGGGTTCTCCCATGTAATTCACCTCTGCCATTGTAGGGTTCTTAGGATCATAAGCTTCTTCTTCAAAAGATGCTTTTTTAGTACTATTGGATGCAGCTTGCAATCCATTCAGACTCTGAGAAATCATATTGACTTGCTTAGTCAATATTTTGTTCTGAGCCAATATGTCATTCAGAGTATTTTCAAGAACTCCCTTCTTCTGAGGCGTCCCATTGTTCACAGGATTCCTCTCAAAGGTGTACATGAACTGGTTATTTGCAACCATTTCAATGAGTTCCTGAGCTTCTGCAGAGGTTTTCAGATGAAGAGATCCTCCTACAGAATGGTCTAATGACATTTTTGATAATTCAAATAGACCATCATAGAATATACTTATGATGCTCCATGCTAGAAGCATGTCAGTAGGACACCTTTTGATCAATTGCTTATATCTTTCCCAAGCTTCATACAGGGACTCACCTTCCTTCTGTCTGAAGGTTTAGATTTTCACTCTAAGCTTGCTCATCTTTTGAGGTAGAAAGAATTTGGCTAGGAAAGCACTGACCAGCTTTTCCCAAGAGTTCAGGCTTTCCTTAGGTTGTGAATCCAACCATGTTCTAGCTCTGTCACTTACAGCAAAAGGAAAAGCATAAGCCTGTAGACCTCGGGATCAACTCCATTGGTCTTGACAGTGTCACAGATTTGCAAGAATTCAGCTAAGAACTGAAGAGGATCTTCCAATGGAAGTCCATGAAACTTGCAATTCTGTTGCATTAGAGAAACTAATTGAGGCTTAAGCTCAAAGTTATTTGCTCCCATGGCAGGAATTGAGATGCTTCTTCCATAGAAGTTAGAAGAGGGTGCAATAAAGTCACCAAGCATCTTCCTTGCATCTCCACTATTGTTATTGTTTGGTTCGGCCATGTCTCCTTCTTTTTCGAAAATTTCTGTCAGGTCCTCTCCAGAGGGTTGTGCTTTAGCTTCTCTTAGTTTCCTTTTAAGAGTCCTTTCAGGTTCAGGATTAGCTTCAATAAGAATGTCTTTGTCCCTGATCCTACTCATATGAAAAAGAAGATAACAGAAAAGAATAGGAATCCTCTATGTCACAGTATAGAGATTTCTTTATGTGAGTAGAAGAAGAGAAAAATAGAAGAAGGAGAAGAGAAAAATTCGAACACAGTAAAGAAGAGGGGGTTTGAATTTTGAGTGGAAGAGGAGTGTTAGTAGATAAATAAATAAATAGAAAGAGATGAGAGAGAGAGAATTTTGAATTTAAAAAAAATAAAAGGAAAATATTTTTGTTTTTATTTTAATTATTAGTTAGAATTTGAAAATTAAAAAGAGAAATAAAATTAAAATTAAAATTTGAAACAATTAGTTACTTAAAAAGAATTTTGAAAAAGTGGGTAGGAGTTTTCGAAAATTAGAGAGAGAAAATTAGTTAGGTGGTTTTGAAAAAGATATGATTGAAATAGAAAACTTTTAAAATCAAACCAAAAAGTCAAGTAATTAATTGAAAAAGATTTGAAAATCAATTTTGGAAAGATAGGAAGTTAGAAAAGATTTTGAAATTAAGTTTTGAAAAAGATATGATTAAAATAGAAAAAGATATGATTGAAAATCATTTTGAAAAAGATTTGAAAAAGAAATTTAAAAAGATTTGATTTTTAAAATTAAATTTGATTACTTGACTAATAAGAAATTAAAAGATATGATTTTAAAATTTAAAGATTGAACCTTTTTTACTAGGCAAGTAACAAACTTAAAATTTTTGAATCAATCACATTAATTGTTAGCATTAATTTCAAAAATATGAAATAGAAATAAGAAAAAGATTTGAAAATAAATTTTGAAATTTTCGAAAATATGAAAGAAAAATTGAAAAGGATTTGGTTTTTGAAAAGGTTTTGAAAAGATAGGATTTTTAAATTGAAAATTTGACTTGATTCATAAGAAACAACTAAGTTTTTTTTTTTTAAATTTTTGACTAAGTCAAATCAAATATTTGAAATTTATGAGAAGAATAAGGGAAAGATATTTTTTTTTATTTTTGAATTTTTAATGAGGAGAGAGAAAAACATCAAAATGACTCAAAACGTGAAATTTCAAGATCAAAACACATGATGCATGCAAGAACACTTTGAATGTCAAGATGAACACCAAGAACACTTTGAATGTCAAGATGAACACCAAGAACTTATTTTTGAAAATTTTTAAGAAAAGAAAAATATGCAAGACACCAAACTTAGAAATTTTCAAACTTTAGACACTAACAAATTGAAAATGCATATGAAAAATAAGAAAAGACACAAAACATGAAAATGCAAAGATCAAACAAAGAAGATCATCAAGAACAACTTGAAGATCATGAAGAACACCATGCATGAGTTTTCAAAAATTTTAAGAAAAGTTCAAAAGATGCAATTGACTCCAAACTTAAAATTTGACACAAGACTCAAACAAGAAGCACAAAATATTTTTGGTTTTATGATTTTATTAATTTTTTTTGTAATTTTCAAAAATTATATTAGAAAAGGAAAAATAAGGATTTCAAAATTTTTAATAAGAATTCCAGGAATCATGTAATATTAGTCTAAAGCTTCAGTCTAAAAAGGATTAGAC
>NC_029788.2:73957755-73965042 GCF_000816755.2 Arachis ipaensis | reverse complement strand
CTTAAAATTAAAATAAAATTACCTAATCTGAGCAACAAGATGAATCGTTAGTTGTCCAAACTCGAACAATCCCCGGCAACGGCGCCAAAAACTTGGTGCACAAAATTGTGATCTCAACGGCGCCAAAAACTTGGTACGCACGATTGTAATCTCAACTCCTTTTCACAACTCCGTACAACTAACCAGCAAGTGCACTGGGTCATCCAAGTAATAAACCTTACGTGAGTAAGGGTCGATCCCACGGAGATTGTCGGCTTGAAGCAAGCTATGGTCATCTTGTAAATCTCAGTCAGGCAGATTCAAATGGTTATGAAGTTTTGATAATTAAAATATAATTAAAATATAAAATAGGATAGAAATACTTATGTAATTCATTGGTGAGAATTTCAGATAAGCGTATGGAGATGCTTTGCTCCTTCTGAATCTCTGCTTTCCTACTGTCTTCATTCAATCATTCATACTCCTTTCCATGGCAAGCTGTATGTTGGGGGATCATAGTTTGTCAATGGCTACCGTCCGTCCTCTCAGTGAAAATAGTCCAAATGCGCTGTCACCGCACGGCTAATCATCTGTCGGTTCTCGATCATGTTGGAATAGGATCCATTGATCCTTTTGCGTCTGTCACTACGCCCAACACTCACGAGTTTGAAGCTCGTCACAGTCATCCCATCCCAGATCCTACTCGAAATACCACAAACAAGGTTTAGACTTTCTGGATCTCAAAAATGCTGCCAATTGATTCTAGCTTATACCACGAAGACTCCGATCTTTCGGAATGGAGGCTAAGAGATACACGCTCAAGCTATTACAGATAGAACGGAAGTGGTTGTCAGGCACGCATTCATAGGTGAGAATAATGATGAGTGTCACGAATCATCACATTCATCAGGTTGAAGTGTGAGTGAATATCTTGGAATAAGAATAAGCTTGAATTGAATAGAAAAACAATAGTACTTCGCATTAATTCATGAGGAACAGCAGAGCTCCACACCTTAATCTATGGGGTGTAGAAACTCCACCGTTGAAAATACATAAGTGATAATGGTGTTCATTGGCTTCGGCCCCAGAGGGTGAACCAGAATGACCAAGACCTCGAATACAATAGTAAAAGGTCCTATTTATACTAAACTAGTTACTAGGGAAGAAGATACCAATCAGCAGCGTTATGAGCAATTGGAGCGTCACAACAAGAGATGCTATTCACATCTGAAGCTGATTATGACGTCGGGGCATACTGACATTCCCTCTGAGCCTGACACACCCTCAGAGCACTCTGAGGAGGAGGAGGATGAGCAGGAGGAGATCCAACAGCAGGCACAGCACGAGGAGACTCAGCCTGAGCAGCCTGCAGAGCCACAGGCACCTGCACAACCACCGCCGACAGAGCCAGCGGCACACCCTTCAGTAGGCGATGATCCTTCACACCCAGATTGACCGAGAGCATCAAGAACGATGCTGTGATTTAAGTGTGGAGAGGTCTCTGTCTCTGGCAGATTATATTTTGGTGAACTATTTCAGACTTTTATTCTATTTTGCTTTATTTTGTATTTTGCTTTATTTTATTTTATTTTTTCTTTTAGTACTTGCACATTTCTATTTTATTGTACTTCTGTTTATTTTTACTTTGTTGCATTTTGCACTTTGGGCTTGTACATATCTTAGATATTTAGCTTGAATTGCACTTTTAGTCTATTAGTTGTAATGTGGAAAAACATGGATTATTAAGTTTAGTTTACCCTTTTGACATATGAGAAATTGATTTGATTGAAAATAGGGATAAACTAAAAACTTTTAGCTTTTCATAATCACAACATTTCATTATATATATATATATAATAAATGTTGTTCAATTGATGAAATTTTTAAGGAATGTATCTTTTTCTTAGAAAAGGCATTTAAGATTCACATTGATTTGAGTTAAAACCTTTTGTAACTTGCATGATATTGGTGCACGAAATTGTGATCCCTGATAATGGCTCCAAAAACTTGGTGCTCTAATCTTAATTCATAATTTGTCACAACTTCGATACAACTAACCAGCAAGTGCACTGGGTCGTCCAAGTAATAAAACCTTACGTGAGTAAGGGTCGATCCCACGGAGATTTTCGGTATGAAGCAAGCTCTGGTCATCTTTTAAATCTCAGTCAGGCGGATATTAAATGGTTATGGAGTTTTCGAATAATAATAGTAAATAAACAGAAAATAAAGATAGAAATACTTATGTAATTCATTGGTGAGAATTTCAGATAAGCGTATAGAGATGCTTTCGTCCCTCTGAACCTCTGCTTTCCTACTGTCTTCATCCAATCAATCCTACCTCTTTCCATGGCAAGCTGTATGTTAGGCATCACCGTTGTCAATGGCTACATCCTGTCCTCTCAGTGAAAATGGTCCAATGCACTGTCACTGCATGGCAAATCATCTATCGGTTCTCGATCATACTGGAATAGGATCCATTGATCCTTTTGCGTCTGTCACTACGCCCAGCACTCGCGAGTTTGAAGCTCGTCACAGCTATCCCTTCCCAGATCCTACTCGGAATACCATAGACAAGGTTTAGACTTTCCAGATCTCAGGAGTGGCCATCCATGGGTTCTAACTTATACCACGAAGATTCTGATTAAGGAATCCAAGAGATACTCATTCAATCTAAGGTAGAACAGAAGTGGTTGCCAGGCACGTGTTCATAGGGAATGATGATGACTGTCACGATCATCACATTCATGTTGAAGTGCGAATGGATATCTTAGAAGCGGAATAAGTTGAATTGAATAGAAAAACAATAGTACTTTGTATTAATTTATGAGGAACAGCAGAGCTCCACACCTTAATCTATGGTGTGTAGAAACTCTACCGTTGAAAATACATAAGTGATGAAGGTTCAGGCATGGCCGAATGGCCAGCCCCCAAACGTGATCAATATGATCCAAAGTTGAACTAAAAATCATAAGATGTCTAATACAATAGTAAAAAGTCCTATTTATACTAAACTAGCTACTTACAGAAGTAAGTAATTGATGCATAAATCCACTTCCGGGGCCCACTTGGTGTGTGCTTGGGCTGAGCTTGAAGTTTACACGTGCAGAGGCTTCTTTTGGAGTTGAACGCCAAGTTGTAACATGTTTTTTGGCGTTCAACTCTGGTTCGTGACGTGTTTCTGGCGTTTAACTCCAGACTACAGCGTAGAACTGGAGTTCAACGCCCTTTTGCGTCATCTAAACTCGGCCAAAGTATGGACTATTATATATTTCTAGAAAGCTCTGGATGTCTAATTGCCAACGCAATTTGAAGCGCGCCATTTGGAGTTCTGTAGCTCCAGAAAATCCACTTTGAGTGCAGGGAGGTCAGAATCCAACAGCATCAGCAGTCCTTCTTCTACCTCTGAATCTTATTTTTGCTCAAGTCCCTCAATTTCAGCCAGAAAATACCTGAAATCACAGAAAAACACAAAAACTCATAGTAAAGTCTAGAAACGTGAATTTAACATAAAAACTAATAAAAACACTCCTAAAAGTAACTAGATCCTACTAAAAACATACTAAAAACAATGCCAAAAAGCGTATAAATTATCCGCTCATCACAACACTAAACTTACATTGTTGCTTGTCCCCAAGCAACTGAAAATCAAATAGGATAAAAAGAAGAGAATATACTATAAATTCCAAACTATCAATGAAACATAGCTCCAATCAGATGAGCGGGACTTGTAGCTTTTTGCCTCTTGAATAGTTTTGGCATCTCACTTTATCCATTGAGGTTCAGAATGATTGGCATCTATAGGAACTCAGAGTTCAGATAGTGTTATTGATTCTCCTAGTTCAGTATGTTGATTCTTGAACACAGCTACTTTATGAGTCTTGGCCGTGGCCCTAAGCACTTTGTTTTCCAGTATTACCACCGAATACATAAATGCCACAGACACATAACTGGGTGAACCTTTTCAGATTGTGACTCAGCCTTGCTAAAGTCCCCAATTAGAGGTGTCCATGGTTCTTAAGCACACTCTTCTTTTGCTTTGGACCTTGACTTTAACCGCTCAGTCTCAAGTTTTCACTTGACACTTTCACGCCACAAGCACATAGTTAGGGACAGCTTGGTTTAGCCGCTTAGGCCGGGATTTTATTCCTTTAGGCCCTCCTATCCACTGATGCTCAAAGCCTTGGGATCCTTTTTATTTACCCTTGCCTTTTGGTTTTAACGGTTATTGGCTTTTTTGCTTGCTTTTTCTTTTTTTTCTTTTTCTCTTTTCACCATTTTTTTTCTGCAAGCTTTATATTCACTGCTTTTTCTTGCTTCAAGAATCATTTTTATGATTTTTCAGATTATCAGATAACATGTCTCCTTGTCATCATTCTTTCAAGAGCCAACATATTTAACATTCTAAAACACCAACTTCAAAAGACATATGCACTGTTCAAGCATTCATTTAGAAAACAAAAAGTATTGTCTCCACATCAATATAATTAAACTAAGTTCAAGGATAAATTCGAAACTCATGTACTTCTTGTTCTTTTGAATTAAAAACATTTTTCATTTAAGAGAGGTGATGGATTCATAGGACATTCATAACTTTAAAACAAGGTTACTAAATACTAATGATCATGTAATAAGACACTAACATAGATACGCACTTAACATAAGAAAACTAAAAACAGAAAATTTGACAACAAGGAATGAGTCCACCTTAGTGATGGTGGCGTTTTCTTCTTGAGGAACCAATGATGTCCTTGAGCTCTTCTATGTCTCTTCCTTGTCTTTGTTGCTCCTCCCTCATAGCTCTTTGATCTTCTCTAATTTCATGGAGGATGATTGAGTGCTCTTGATGTTCCACCCTTAGTTGTCCCATGTTGGAACTCAGTTCTCCTAGGGAGGTGTTGATTTGCTCCCAAAAGTTCTGTGGAGGAAAGTACATCCCTTGAGGCATCTCAGGGATTTCTTGGTGATGAGCTTGTTCATGCGTCTCTTGAGATCCATGAATAGGCTCTCTTGTTTGCTCCATCCTTTTCTTAGTGATGGGCTTGTCCTCATCAATGAGGATATCTCCCTCTATGTCAATCCCAGCCGAATTGCATAGATGGAAAATGAGGTGAGGAAAGGCTAACCTTGCCACAGTGGAGGTCTTGTTAGCCACCTTGTAGAGTTCTTGAGGTATATTTATCTATTATTTATTATACGAGCTTGATTCATTGTTAAAAGCGTAGTTAGTTAGCGAGGTACTTTTTTTTTGAAAACATTTGGATTAATAGACGGAATCATTCATAATCAACTCACAGCTGATAACAGATAAAACAGTTATAAGAAGCCACACATAAATACATCACAAGTAGCTAGCAACATTCAGTTATCCAGCCTTTATTAGAGTATAGACCTTTAGTTAGAACACCCCTAGGTATAGCTAGATAATAACTATATACATATACATACATACAACATCCCAGGTCCTGACCTGTTCAAGAGGTCCCTAAGCTGGCACCTAGGCTAGCCTAGACTCTATACTCACCTAGTCCCTCTAAACTACTAAAGCGAGGAAAAGTGCGTTCTAAGTCTTCAAAACTCAAGTCAGGTGGAACATCACCAAAAGATGGAACATCATCTACTATTCTTCTGCACGATCAGACGTTGCCATATGACGTCTCTCTGGTACCTTATCAGGTAGCCACACAACAGGAGTCTCGTACACAGGATTTAGGCTAAAATGCGCATACGAACGGGGTGCAGACGTTGGCTGGTCTCACAGTATATACCTATAAACAGGAAACGGAGTTTACTCTAGACTCAGAAGACTACCTAGAGCGGAATTCTCTTTGCGAAACGGTCATCAGTAGATTACGGAAGGGTACTCCCTGTCTGGATAAGGCTTTCCTATTGGCTATACCCCTGTGTACAGGAAATAACCCCTCTGCCACCACAGGGTCCACTGCACGCAGGAAATAACACATTTGCCACTGCAGGGATGTACGCTGACACACCTTCTGTATACAGGAAATAACCCCTCTGCCACTACAGAAATGGAACAGGTGGTCACGGTACTTCTGTAGCAGAAAATAACCCCTCTGCCTTACAGAAATAAAATATGGATCTGTACCGTAGGAAAGCATTCTCAGTGATCACACCATTATCTGTCTGACTGCCTCACTGCAGCAGATGATAATACAAGTATATCTGGAGTTGCCTTAACGCAACAAATGAATAAACATATCTCTTGGGTTGCCTCAAGCAACAAATAAATATCTCTTGGGTTGCCTCAAGGAACAAATCATCACATAATCATTCTCATTATCATCATTCATCATCATTCTCATTATTCGTCATCATTTTCACATTCTTATGCAGTACTTTTTTCTTTCTCTGTTCAATCATACTGTACAAACTTTACATCTTTCACTTTTACAACATCTTAATTCAAACCATTTCTCTTTATCACATTACTCTTTTCTCTTTGTCTTTTTACTTTGCTCTGATTACTCTTTTCTCTGTATCCCTTTACTCTGCTCTGGTTACTCTGTTTTCTGTGTTTCTCTATTCTGCTACCACCCTAACTTTCAGAAATTACTAAATAACCCCCCAAACACCAAATTAATTACTTCCTTGCCCTTTTATGAATCAAAAAGGTGTTCTTCATTGTTCTTCATCACACTCAAAGTGTTCTTCAAGTTCTTCATAAATTCTTCAGATTCCTTCTCTGTTTTTACCCGTTTTTCAGTCTTTTCAGCAACCGATTTATACTATAATTCATAATAAATTAGCAGCCACTAAAACCCCATCTTTTCTACATGATTTCAACACAAATTGAACCTCAATTTAAGCTTAGGGTTTTGTTTTTCCAGCTGCCCAAGAACATGAACTTTAAAGCTTGAATTTTATCAAATTTCATCAAAATTTCACCAAATTTTCACCAAGAATCAATCATATATGCAACCAATTTTTAGCACAGCCAAATCATACAACATTCACACAACTCAAACACAAATAATCAGGATTAATTTTGTTACACCCTACCTTGATTTGCTGCTCCTAATTCAGTTAGACTTTCAGGTGGTCGTTTAGCACTTTTTCCTCCTAAAACACATCAAGAACAACTTTAAATCCACAAACTCTCAACTGACCGAATCTCCCTCAGCACGTTAGGAAGAGATATCTCACCTTAGACTTGCTGAAAATTAACGTTTCTTGGCCCTCAAGTCATGTTAAGCATGATTCTTAAGGAAGAACATCAAGAAAACACATGTTTTGCATGGTTTTCCTTGAAAACCGAATTGAAGAGGGAGGGAGACAGCCATCTAACCC
>NC_029788.2:73952042-73957622 GCF_000816755.2 Arachis ipaensis | reverse complement strand
CTACTAAAACTAGATGTATCGGAACACTCGTAAAAACATCTCTAAAAATTATTTTCTGAGCTACTAGCATAAATGACACTATTAACATATTTATTATGAGAATAGTACATGTATAATGAGGCCTTAGCATTGCTAAATTCATCAAAGAGTGTTGGTGCTAAGCTGCACCAGTAAACCGTAAACCCGGTTAAACCGATTTTCTGTTTTTAACTAAAACTGACCGGGTAACCTTATAATATTATTCAAGAAGCTTCTATTACTAATATAATGATAATATCATCCTATTATCTCTCTTCTCTCATAAATCGAGTCCGGTTCGTCAAACTGAGACTGTTTACAAAAAAACAAATCAAAACTTCTAACCGATACGGTTCAAAAACCAGGTTCTTCGTGACCGCGTTATCGAGCTTGTCTCGGAAAAGGTTCTAACTTAAAGATGACATAATGACAATGAGGATTGAGATACTTGATGATATATCAAAGGTTTTCCCCCTTACTGATCTTCCGGAGAAATCCGTACTTTCAGAAAAGATTTCGCGTTCTCGAAAACCGGGGTTGTTACAAACCTCCACCACTTCTCCAATCATGATGCTATGAATCATGAAGGCCGGGTCTATAGTAACTTCAGACCAGTTGCTAGTGGGAATGATTGAGCGTTGAATGAACTCCAACCATCCTCTAGCTACAGGCTTAAGGTCCAGTCTTCTCAGTTGAACCGGTTTGCCTTTTGAGTCAATCTTCCATTGAGCTCCTTCCACACATATGTCCATGAGGACTTGGTCCAACCTTTGCTCAAAGTTGACTCTCCTTGTGTAGGGGCATGCGTTCTCTTCCATTATTGGCAAGTTGAACGCCAACCTCACAATTTTCGTACTAAAATCTAAGTAATTCCCCCGAACCATGGTGAGATAATTCTTTGGGTTTGGGTTCTTACTTTGATCATGGTTCCTAGTGATCCATGCATTAGCATAGAACTCTTGAACCATTAGAATTTCGACTTGTTGGATGGGGTTTGTTAGAACTTCCCAACCTCTTCTTTGGATCTCATGTCGGATCTCCGGATACTCATTTTTCTTGAGTTTGAAAGGGACCTCGGGGATCACCTTTTTCTTGGCCACAACATCATAGAAGTATTCTTGATGGGCTTTGGAGATGAATCTTTCCATCTCCCATGACTCAGAGGTGGAAGCTTTTGTCTTCCCTTTCCCTTTTCTAGAGGATTCTCCGGTCTTAGGTGCCATCAATGGTAATGGAAAAACAAAAAGCTTTATGCTTTTACCACACCAAACTTAGAATATTGCTCACCTTCGAGCAAGAGAAGAAATAAAAGAAGAAGAAGAAGAAGAAATGTGGAAGAGAGGGAGAGAGGGGTTGTGTTTCGGCCAAGAAGGGGATGAGAGGGTTTGTTGTGTGAAAATAAAGAATAATGGAGGGGTTTATATAGTGGACGGAGAAGGGTTAGGTTCGGCCATATGGGGTGGGTTTGGGTGGGAAAGTGATTTTGAATTTTGAAGGTAGGTGGGGTTTATGGGGTAGGTTTATGGGGAAGAGTGGATGGATATGAATGGTGAATGGGTAATAGGGAAGAGAGCTTGAGGTGATTGGTTAAGGGTTTTGGGGAAGGGTGTTTATTTGGAAGAGAGGATGAACATTGAGAAGAGGGAAGAATATGAGTGGGGGTAGGTGGGGATTCTGTGGGGTCCACAGATCCTGAGATGATCCTGTGGGGTCCACAGATCCTGAGATGTCAAGGATTTACATTCCCGCACCATTGAGGCATGTAAAATGCCTTTGCATGAAATTCTGGCATTTAAACGCCGAATTGATGCTTGTTTTGGGCGTTCAGCGCCCAGATGCATCATGTTTCTGGCGTTGAACTCCAGTTCTATGCTTGTTTCTGGCGTTCAGTGCCAGCTTTCCTCAGTGTGCATTCCTGGCATCTGAACGCCAGGATGCTGCTTGTTTTGGGCGTTCAACACCAGATCCATGCTCTGTTCCGGCGTTGGACGCCAGCCAGATGCTCCTTACTGGCGTTTAAACGCCAGTAAGCCCTTCCTCCAGGGTGTGATTTTTCTTCTGCTATATTTTATTTTTCTATTTATTTTGTGACTCCACATGATCATGAACCTAATAAAACATGAAAGAACAATGGAACCTAATAAGGAGGTTCAATGGAATCTCTATGGTCTCTAGATGAGCCTCAGGTTCCTTTGGTTCCTCAAAGAGAAACTCCTTGTTGATCACAGGACGTCCCAGGAGGTCTTCCTCCTTGGGATTCACGTCCTCCCCTTCCTCCTTGGATTCGGCCATGATTGTTATATCAATGGCCTTGCACTCTCTCTTTGGATTTTCTTCTGTATTGCTTGGGAGAGTACTAGGAGGTGTTTCAGTGATTTTCTTACTCAGCTGGTCCACTTGTGCCTCCAAATTTCTAATGGAGGACCTTGTTTCATTCATGAAACTCACAGTGGCCTTAGATAGATCAGAGACTAAATTTGCTAAGCTAGATGAATTCTGCTCAGAATTCTCTGTCTGTTGCTGTGTGGATGATGGAAAAGGTTTACTATTGTTAAACCTATTTCTTCCACCATTATTAAAGCCTTGTTGAGGCTTTTGTTGATCCTTCCATGAGAAATTTGGGTGTGAAGGTTTGAACATCCACTCTAAACTTACTAAGCTTTTGAGGAGGGAAGAACTTGGCTAAGAAAGCCGTGACCAGCTTATCCTAAGAGTTCAGACTATCCTTGGGTTGAGAGTCCAACCACACTCTAGCTTTGTCTCTTACAACAAAAGGGAAAAGCATGAGCCTGTAGACTTCAGGATCTACTCTATTAGTCTTAACAGTATCACATATCTGCAAGAATTCAGTCAAGAACTGAAAAGGATCTTCAGATGGAAGTCCATGAAACTTGCAGTTCTGCTGCATCAGAGAAACTAATTGAGGTTTCAGCTCAAAGTTGTTTGCTCCAATGGTAGGGATGGAGATGCTTCTTCCATGTAAATTGGAATTAGGTGCAGTAAAGTCACCAAGCATCCTCCTTGCATTATTATTATTTTCGGCTGCCATCTCCTCTTCCTGTTCGAAAATTCCTGTAAGGTTGTCTCTGGATTGTTGTAATTTAGCTTCTCTTAGTTTCCTCTTAAGAGTCCTTTCAGGTTCAGGATCTGCTTCAACAAGAATGTTCTTGTCCTTGCTCCTGCTCATATGACAAAGAAGGGAATAACAAAGAAAAGATGGAATCCTCTATGTCACAGTATAGAGATTCCTTTGTGTGAGTAGAAGAAGAAAAGAATGTAATGTAAGGAAAGAGAATAGAGGAGAATCCAAACACAAGGGTGAGGAGAGCAGAGATATGAGATGAAGAGAAGTGTTAGTATATGAATAAATAAATAAATAGAAAGATATGAGAGAGAATTTCGAAAATTAAATTTTGAAAAAGAGTTAATGATTTTCGAAAATTAAAGGAGAATTAAAATTAAAATTAAAATTTAAACAATTAATTAATAAAAAAAGAATTTTTGAAAAAGACGGAGGTATTTTCGAAAATTAGAGAGGGATAGTTAGTTAGGTAGTTTTGAAAGAGATAAGAAACAAACAAAAAGTTAATTAGTTAGTTGAAACAAATTTTGAAAATCAATTTTTAAAAGATAAGAAGATAAGAAGTTAGAAAAGATATTTGAAAAAGATATGATTTTGAAAAAAGATAAGATAAAAAAAAAGATATTTTTGAAAAGATATGATTGAAATTAGTTTTGAAAAAGATTTGATTTTTAAAATCACAATTAATGACTTGATTCACAAGAAATCACAAGATATGATTCTAGAACTTAAAGTTTGAATCTTTCTTAACAAGTAAGTAACAAACTTGAAATTTTTGAATCAAAACATTAATTGTTGATGATATTTTCGAAAAATATTTTTAAAATTTTCGAAAATATATAAGAAAAATGAAAAAGATTTGAATTTTTTTGAAAAAGATTTTGAAAAGATAAGATTTTTAAATTGAAAATTTGATTTGACGCATAAGAAACAACTAAATTTTAAAAAAATTTTGAAAAAGTCAACTCAAATTTTCGAAAATTTATGAGTGAAAAAGGGAAAGATAATTTTTTTATTTTTGAATTTTTAATGATGAAAGAGAAAAACATCAAAAAGACTCAATGCATGAAAATTTTGGATCAAAACATGTGATGAATGCAAGAACACTATGAATGTCAAGATGAACACCAAGAACACTTTGAATGTCAAGATGAACACCAAGAACATATTTTTGAAAAAATTTTGATGCAAAGAAAACATGCAAGACACCAAACTTAGAAATCTTTAATGCTTAGACAATATGAATGCAAAGATGCACATGAAAAACAACAAAAGACACAAAAATACAAAAACATCAAGATCAAACAAGAAGACTTATCAAGAACAACTTGAAGATCATGAAGAACACTATGAATGCATGAATTTTCGAAAAATGCATAAATTTTTAGCAAAAATGCAATTGACACCAAACTTAAAATTGACTCAAGACTCAAACAAGAAACACAAAATATTTTTGATTTTATGATTTTATTATTTTTTTTTTTGGAGTTTTGTATATTTTTTCGAAAAACATATAGGAAAAAGAAAATAAGAAATTCAAAAATTTTTAATAAGAATTCCAAGAATCTTTCAATGTTGGCCTAAAGCTCCAATCTAAGGGTTAAACATGGCTTAATAGCCAGCCAAGCTTTAGAAGATACAAATCAGTCATACAATAACAAATTTGATTAGCAACAACTAGTTTGCTCTTGTAATGATGACTTGGAAGCCTCAATCCAAATGAATTTAGGCATGGCTTTACAGCCAGCCAGGCTTCAACATGTTTCATGAAACACTAGAATTCATTCTTAAAAAATTTTGAATAATTTACGACAACAAAAGGAAGAATTTTTTTTGAAAGATTTTTGAAAAATTTTTGAAAATAAAACAAAAAGAAAATTACCTAATCTGAGCAACAAGATGGACCGTCAGTTGTCCAAACTCGAACAATCCCCGGCAACGGCGCCAAAAACTTGGTGCACGAAATTGTGATCCCTAGTAATGGCTCCAAAAACTTGGTGCTCTAATCTTAATTCAAAATTTGTCACAACTTCGATACAACTAACCAGCAAGTGCACTGGGTCGTCCAAGTAATAAAACCTTACGTGAGTAAGGGTCGATCCCACGGAGATTATCGGTATGAAGCAAGCTATGGTCATCTTGTAAATCTCAGTCAGGCGGATATTAAATGGTTATGGAGTTTTCGAATAATAATAGTAAATACACAGAAAATAAAGATAGAAATACTTATGTAATTCATTGGTGAGAATTTCAGATAAGCGTATAGAGATGCTTTCGTCCCTCTGAACCTCTGCTTTCCTGCTGTCTTCATCCAATCAATCCTACTCCTTTCCATGGCAAGCTGTATGTTAGGCATCACTGTTGTCAATGGCTACATCCTGTCCTCTCAGTGAAAATGGTCCAATGCGCTGTCACTGCATGGCTAATCATCTGTCGGTTCTCGATCATACTGGAATAGGATCCATTGATCCTTTTGCGTT
>NC_029788.2:73936613-73951985 GCF_000816755.2 Arachis ipaensis | reverse complement strand
CGCGAGTTTGAAGCTCGTCACAGCCATCCCTTCCCAGATCCTACTCGGAATACCACAGACAAGGTTTAAACTTTCCGGATCTCAAGAATGGCCATCCATGGGTTCTAACTTATACCACGAAGATTCTGATTAAGGAATCCAAGAGATACTCATTCAATCTAAGGTAGAACGGAAGTGGTTGTCAGGCACGTGTTCATAGGGAATGATGATGACTGTCACGATCATCACATTCATGTTGAAGTGCGAATGGATATCTTAGAAGCAGAATAAGTTGAATCGAATAGAAAAACAGTAGTACTTTGTATTAATTCATGAGGAACAGCAGAGCTCCACACCTTAATCTATGGTGTGTAGAAACTCTACCGTTGAAAATACATAAGTGATGAAGGTTCAGGCATGGCCCAATGGCCAGCCCCCCAAATGTGATCAATATGATCCAAAGTTGAACTAAAAATCATAAGATGTCTAATACAATAGTAAAAAGTCCTATTTATACTAAACTAGCTACTAGGGTTTACAGAAGTAAGTAATTGATGCATAAATCCACTTTCGGGGCCCACTTGGTGTGTGCTTGGGCTGAGCTTGAAGTTTACACGTGCAGAGGCTTCTTTTGGAGTTGAACACCAAGTTGTAACGTGTTTTTGGCGTTCAACTCTGGTTCGTGACGTGTTTCTGGCGTTTAACTCCAGACTGCAGCGTAGAACTTGTGTTCAACGCCCTTTTGCATCGTCTAAATTCGGCCAAAGTATAGACTATTATATATTGCTGGAAAGTCCTGGATGTCTACTTTCTAACGCAATTGGAAGCGCGCCATTTGGAGTTCTGTAGCTCCAGAAAATCCACTTTGAGTGCAGAGAGGTCAGAATCCAACAGCATCAGTAGTCCTTCTTCTACCTCTGAATATGATTTTTGCTCAAGTCCCTCAATTTCAGCCAGAAAATACCTGAAATTACAGAAAAACACACAAACTAATAGTAAAGTCCAGAAATGTGAATTTAACATAAAAACTAATAAAAACACCCCTAAAAGTAACTAGATCCTACTAAAAACATACTAAAAACAATGCCAAAAAGCGTATAAATTATCCGCTCATCAGATATATATATTTGGAATATGGTTTTTGAGCTAAAAACACACAACCCGTGAGTTTTTGAGCTTAATTGCATGGTTACATTATTTAACCATGATTTTTATTCTTGTGTTTTTTTTTCACTATGATTGCAATCTTTGCTTTGTTCCATTCTATATGTCCATTATTTCGTGTATGTTCATGCTTATATATGATTGAGGCCATCATTTGTCATTAGCTCACTTATCCCAAATAGCCTACCACTTCAATTACCCTTGTTTGCCACTTTGAGCCTCTTAATCCCCATTTGTTCTGTATTTTACCACATCACTAGCCTTAAGCAGAAAAATAATTAATTACCCCAATTGAATATTTGGTTAGCTTAAGTTAAAGATGGTGTGTCAACTAAGTATGGGAAATTGTGGGAACTTGGGTTGATGAGAAGGTGTTATATATTTTATTGACAAAAATATTAGAATTTGGGTGCTTACTCATGTGAAACCAGAAAAACCATATGCATTGATATGTTATGTTTGCTTTCATGTTCATAAAAACGATGAATAAATAAATAAATAAATATGGGATAAAATTAACCTAATGCTAAGTTTAATAAAAGATCAATGCATATGTGGTAAAATTAAAGAAAACTTGGATACATGAGTATGTGATGAAAAAGTGAGATTATGGGTAGTTAGGAATAATTTCATATATATATAGAGAGAGTGTGTATGTTAGGTGGGAACTTAAGTTAGTCAAAGATTCATATTATAGCTCACTTGCCCATACATATATCCTCACCCTTACCTTATTCTCATTACAACCCTGGAAAGCCCTCATGATATTTGCATTTGTACACTCGATAATTGTTGATTGGTTAGATGAAGAACAAAGTTTTAGAAAGCATGACTAGAGAAAAGTCGAGTTGTTTAACCCCAAACATTTAAGTGATTAGAGTGCATATACAAATCCAGTGAGGGTTCAATTGCTCATTTCCATATGTCCATATTTGATCATTGCTTGTCTTGCAAGTTTGTGAACTCTTTTGATTAACTCAACTCAATTGTGAATGTGTTTTGATATGATTGACTTAGCCCTTGATTGTGCATATATGATTTCTTGAAAATTTGACTCAAATTGACCACATGTATACTTATATATATATAGATAGATAGTAATTAGAATAGCATGATGCGTGTAGGTAGCTTGCATCTAAATAGGCTGTATTGCATAAGTTTCACCATTCTGCCTTCACTCTTTTGGTTCTCTTGAGCTTAGCATGAGGACATGCTAATGTTTAAGTGTGTGGAGATTGATAAACCACTATTTTACTGTTTATCTTGTGCTAAATTGAGTGGTGTTTATCAATTCTTTGCTCATTTATTCATATTAGTTTTTTGGGCTCCTTTTTGGCCCAGTTCCAAGCCCGAGAACACAGAATAGAGGCTACAGAGTGGGGGAATCATTAATTCCTTAACACAACTTTCATTGAGATAATTTTAGGTTTTAGATGTAGTTTTCTAGAGAGAGAGGCTCTCTCCTCTCTCTAGGTTTTAGGATTCTTAGTTTATTTCTTCTCCAATTCGGATTTCTACTTTACTTTAATTTAGTTTCTCTTCTACTCCTATTAGTTCTAGCATTCTTGTTTATTTATTTCCCTTGTTGGTTTATTTATTTTCCCAATTTAGCTTATGAACTCTTCTTGTTAGATTTAATTTTCTATTTAATACAATTTGAGGTATTTTATATTTATGATAGCTTTCTTCAATTTATGTTATTGATGCTTTCAATTGGTTGTTTGGATTTTATTATCTCTTATTAATTTATATGCTTTTATATTATGCCTTCCAAGTGTTTGACAAAATGCTTGGTTGGATTTTAGAGTAGATTTTTCTCCTCTTGGCTATGGTTGAGTAATTGAAGACTCTTGAGTTATCAAACTCCTTTGTTGATTGATAATTAAGAAGTTGCTAGTTGATTTGGATCCCTCTAAAGCTAGTCTTTCCTTAGGATTTGACTAGGACTTGAGGAATCAAATTGATTCATCTACTTGAATTTCCTTCATAGTTAGAGGTTAACTAAGTGGGAGCAATGGAGAATTGATGTCACAATTAATAAGGATATCTAGGATAGGACTTCTAATTCTCATACCTTGCCAAGAGCTTTCTTAGTTATTAATTTAATTTCTTGCCATTTTATTTCATTGTTCCTTATTCAAAACCCCAAAAATATACAATCTCATAAACAATAATAACTACACCTCCCTGCAATTCCTTGAGAGATGACCCGAGGTTTGAATACTTCGGTTATTATTTTTATAGGGGTTTGTTACTTGTGACAACCAAATTTTTGTATGAAAGGATTATTGTTGGTTTAGAAACTATACTTGCAACGAGAATTTATTGTAAATTCTTTACTAGCAAAAATCTGTTCATCATCGGTCCGTAAATGCCAACCCGACACATCCTTCCAGATGTAGCATTTTCTGCCACGCCAGAGATATAGTGCCCTGCACACTCATGTAGTAGGGAGTCTACTACGCCAGGGATATAGGCCCCGCACACTTCCTGCAGCAGAAAAGGAACCAACCACAACAAATCATGCAGCAGAACAGTCTGCCACACCGGGGATATAGGCCCCGCACACTCTCAACATTCAACAAGTCATGCGACAGAAACATCTGCCACGCCGGAGATATAGGCTCTGCACACTCTCAACAACAACTAGTCATGCAGCAGAATATTCTGCTACGCCAGAGATATAGGCTCCGCACACTCTCATATAATCAAATCGTTTCCTCATCATCAAATCATCACCAGACATTACCATTCCTCATCTCGAGTCACTTTCAGTTATCCATTCTCAATATTCATCAAGATCATCATTTCTCTTCGAGTCTTCGACTCATCTCAACCATCCTAAATTCATATTTTCCATTCTGAACTCCTTAGTTCATCAGTTTCTCAGATTCGCTGTTAGCAATCACCATATTCACCACTCTTCCTTCTCTCTCAACCAACTCATCCTCAGTACACCAGAAACCTAAACCTCCGTTTGCTAAATTTTCAAAGTAAAACCCATTCAAACCTCCTAGGACCTTCCCCATGTTCCAATATCCAAAAATAAGCCCAAGAATCTCAAAATGGTGTTACAGAAGCTTACAAGCTTGTTGGGAAGGTGAAACAGTTGAAAATAAAGTTTAAGTTTGCGAAACAAGGCATGTGTGTACGCACAAGGGTGTGCGTGCGCACGCCCAGGAAGTTTCAAAACATGTGCGTACGCACAGAGGTGTGCGTACGCACAGGTACCAAAATTCACAATGTCTGTTCACTCGCACAACCTGTGCTAGCGCCCCCAACAGACTGACCTTCCCAATATGTGCGTGCGCACAGGGCTGTGCGTACACACAGGTTGTAAAACTTCCTTGGTGTGTGCGTGCACACAAAGCTGTGCGTACGCACATACCAGAAATCACAAAATTCTGCAAGTCTGCAGAATTTCAGATTTTGACACCAATCTTTGAATGATCATAACTTTCTCTACAAAATTCCAAATTTTACAAACTTTATATCAAATCGAAGGGTTTTCAATAATCTTTAATTCTAAACCAAATTAAACAAATTTTGAAAACCGAGGCAGAAGTTGTGATCAGACAAAGTTCACCAAAAATCCATTTTTACCCAAAACCTCATAACCTCAAATTTTAACCAATCTCAATCCAAAACCAAATCAATCACATATCAACCATTCCATAACAACCCAAAATTCATACCAAATACTACTTCAATCATCTTCTCAATCTCAAAAACCTCTAAACCATTCAACAACTCTAAATCCAACCCAATTCACATATCTCAATTTACCAACTTTCACAAACCACATCCAACCAAAACAATGTCAAACTTCCAATTACAGCACAATCTACCCTTTTGGATTAGCATTCATCATTCACACCAATTTTTCCATCATAATTCATCATTCTCAATCTCAATTCTCAAACATATGACATTACAAACAATTTTTCCAACCAAAACATTCACAATCATTATTCTATCAACAATTTCAATATCAATCTCCCATATCCAACTACCAACATCAATATAGCCATTTATGACCCATTCCAAATCATCAATTACCATGCAACACTTTCATCAACACAACCAAAGTTCATTCATTCATCATAAATCATCCTACCTCATCATTTAACAACTCAACAACCATATCAACAACCCTCATACACAACACCAATCATCAATACTCATTAACACCAACAATTCCAAATTATCATCATCAACCACACTAATCCAATACAACCAATAATTAACATCAATTCACATTTAAATATTCATACACCAATAACACTCAATCCTATCTTAGGGTCAACTAGCCTAAGTGTCCAGAAACATTACATATTACATAAAAAAACTGAAATCATACCTTGGCTGATTCCAAAACGCTCCAAACACCAAAACGAAGCCACCAAACTTGATCCAAAGCCCCAACCAACTCCAACAAACACCAAAGCTCAAACTAACAACACATATATCACCAAAATCAAAATCTAAGATACAGAAAATAACTAAACACAAAGATTTAGTGAAACCTTACCTTATCCAATGAGATTAGGGGTAAAATTCATCAATTACCTGCTACTAGAGATCACCTAAACAACCAAAACCACAAAACTTGCTCAAAAACTAAACCCAAAAACGCGCAGAAACTTAGGGCAGAAAACCGGGACTTGAGCTTCGAGTTATTACCAGATTTGCTTAAATAAGAACGTAGAGCTCGACAAGAACTTTGCGTGGCCGCAAACGGCTCGTCAATCGGAGCTCTGTAGCTCAAGTTATGGCTCCCGGAAGGTGGAGGTGAATAGTGAAACCCCACCCTCACCTCTCTTCTCTCTCAATCCGAGCTCTCTCTCATTTGGGGAGGAGAATAAGCTGAAAAGCTCATTAAGTGAGCTTATATATGTTTGACCTTGGGTTCGGTTTGGGACCGGTCCAATCCGTTAGCGTTTTTAGCCCGTTTGGCCCACTTTGGTCCAAAACCTTTAAGATTAGTGCTCGGTTTTCAATTCTAAATTATTTTCATCCTTTCAAAACAATAAATCAATTTTTCAAAATATTATTTTCCTCAAAACACAGTACCGGACAGGCTTAAACCGGTTCGACCGGTTCGGTTACTGGTTCTCGGTCTTTCGCAGAAAATACATTTTCTGACTCAGAAAAATTCACTGAAACCAAATTTCACCTTTATATTTTCAAATTAAAACTTCTAAATTTTGAATCCATCTCAGGCACTCAAAATTATTATTTTATCAAAATGGTTTTACGTGAAAAACCCCAGTTCTTACAAGGACATGCTTAGTTTAAGTGTGAGGAGGTTTGATAAACCCCAATTTTGTGGTTTATCTTGTGTTAAATTCAGGAGATATTATAATCTTTTCTCACATTTATTCAATGAAATAGCATGGTTTTCTAAATTTCTCCTAATTTGTGCTTAAGAGTAAAAACATGCTTTTTAGGCCATTAAATCACTAATTTTAATTCACTTTAATTCCATTCATTTTCCTTGATATGTTTGTTAAGTGATTTCAGGATTAGAAGGCAAAGATTGGGTTGAAGGAATGAAGAAAAAGCATGCAAAAATAGAGAATTCATAAAAAAAATGAGGATTTGCTGAACTCAATGCCACGCTTACGCGTCACCCACGCATACGCGTGAGAAGGAGATTCGACAGAAACGCGCATGCGTCACCTACGTGCACGCGTGAAGAAAAATTTTGCAATGCGATGCGTACGCGTGACCCATCCGTACGCGTGACAAGAGGCACGTGACCTCACTAAAGGCAAAATGCTGACGGTGATTTCTGAGCTCAAGGAGGCCCAAATCCAACTCATTTCTAATGCTTTTGAACCCTAGGATTGCAAGGGAATGGAGGGAGAGTCATAGTTTTAGTTTTCATCATATTGTGGGTTAGAATTCTAGAGAGAGAAGCTTTTCCTTCTCTCTAGAATTTAGGATAATTTAGGTTAAATTTCCTTAGATCCAACTTTTAATTCTTGTTTTTATTTCAATTCCCTTTATATTTTAGTGTTCTATTGTCTTAATCTTCTTAGTTTTTCTTGTTAATTTGTTATTTCATCTCTTTTATGTTTATGAACCCTTGTTGATTTTAATTTCCTTTTAATGCAATCTTATGTTTCCATGTCCTTTTATGTCGATCTTAGTTACTATTGTTGATTTCTTGTTTGTGTTAGTTATGGTTTCCATTAATTCTTGTATTTTGTGATGTTTACTTTTATTGCACTCTAGGTGTTTGTTAAAATGCTTTCTCTAGTTTTTGAGTAGTTTTCTGTACTCTTGGCCTAGGCTAAGGGAATTGGGTGATCTTGAGTCATTGGATCTCATTGATTTGGTGATTTGAGAACCCTTAGTGGTCAATTTGATAACCATTAATACTAGCCTACTATTAAGTCAATTAGTAGCTAGGTTAGGACTTATGGATTGATGTTGATCAAGCCTATTTGACGTACTTCAATCGTTGAGGTAGACATTATACGTACTTCAAGCATAGAAGTAGACTAAATGGGTTGGTCCCTCATAATTGTCAATACATGGTTTATAGACAAGGATGGTGATCTCAATTCCTATGCCTAGTCAAGAGTTCTTTCCCTTTTCTTTTATTAGTTAATTGTCATTTACTTTCTTACTTTTATATTTTCTTGTCAATTGCAAATCAAACCCCATTTCCCCTTTATAGCCAATAATTGATCATTTCATTGCAATTCCTTGTGAGATGACCCAAAGTTTGAATACTTTGTTTAATTTTCATTGGGGTTTGTACATGTGACAACCAATATTAAAACTTTGATTGAGTATTATTTGTTGGTTGGGAACTATACTATCAATGAAAATATTTTGTGTAAAATTCCTAACCGACGATAATACTCTTTCAGCCACCCTTGTCAAATTGCTGGAGAGAAAGTGCAGACTATTATACATTGTTGGAAAGCTCTAGAAGTTAACTTTCCAATGCCACTAGAATCACATCAAATAGACCTCTGTAGCTCGTGTTATTCATGTTAGAGTGCAGGGAGGTCAGGGTTGACAGCATCATTCGCTTTCTTCTCTTTTTCTATAGAAACTCCATCAAATCCATATGAATGCCACCTAAAATAAATAGAATTGCACACTACTCAAAGTAGCATCCATAGTGGCTAAAAGATATTTAATTCTTGATTAAACTCAACAATTTGAATGCAAATTCACTCGGAAAAGATAGGAAAGATGTTCACGCATCATTGCTCTAGCCATTTCTTAATGGTTTCTATTTCTTCTTTCCACAACACCATTTTGTTGAGGTGTTTTAGGATATGAGAAATTGTGTGAAATACCAAATTCATCACAAAAGGATTCAAAATATTAATTTTCAAATTCTTTTCCATGATCACTTCTAATTGAAGTAATTTTTAAATCCTTTTCATTTTAAACCTTTTTGCATAAAATATTAAAGGCTGAAAAAGCATCATTCATATAAGTTAGAAAGAAAACTCAACCAAATCTAATGTAGTCATCAAATATAACTAAGCCATAGTGTTTTCCAACAAGACTTTGACTTCTAGTAGGACAAAAAAGATTAATGTCTAGCAACTCCAAAGGTGTCTTAGTTGAGACATCTTTCTTTGATCTAAAAGAACTTTTGGTTTGTTTTCCCATTTGACAAGCATTACATGTGATATCTTTGTCAAACCTAATCTTAGGAAGACCTCTAACTAAGTCCTTCTTTACTAGCTTAGAGATTTAAAATATGCTTGCATGTCCCAATTTCTTGTGTCATAACTATTTTCTCGAGTCCATGGAAGTGAAACAAGCTACATTTTGTCCTCTTAGTTCCTCTAGTGTGAGACCATATACATTATCGTATCTTTTAGTAACAAACAATACATTACCAGAAATTTCATTAACAATTAAGCATTCTAACTTTTTTAAAATAACCTAATAGACTAAATCACAAAGTTGACTAATTCTTAATAAATTGTGCTTTAAACCATCAACCAAAAATACATTATCAATTAAGGTAGAAAGATCTTTACTGAATTTTTCCTATGCCAATGATTTTTCCCTTCCTATCATCACTGAATGTCACAAATCCTTCATCATACTTGTTTAGCTTGATGAAAAATGTTCCATTTCCAGTCATATGCTTTGAACATCCACTATCCAAGTACTACATGTCTTTCTTCTTCTTGGGTACAAGAAAAATCTCCACAAAGCTTCAAGCAATCTTAGGTATCCAAATCAATTTGGATGCTTTGATGCTAATCCACCTTGGTTGCCCAAGGACATTGAAATAATTCACCATTTTGTACACTTTATTTTCAATTCTTCTTTTAACAACAAAACATTGAATAGAAGTGTGACCATGTCTTTTACAATTTTGGCAATGATTCCTTTTGGCTAAATTTTGGTTGTGATGTGAGACTTGAGGATTTTGGTTTTTGAAGTTGAAACTTTGGTTTTAATATGTTATTTTTCAAAAACAGCTTCACTTTTATCACCATACACCAAACCAGATTTTTGAAAATAGAGTTTTTGACTAGCTAACAATTTGTCTAAGTTGCTAGAACTTTGAGCAAATTGTGCCAAATTTTGATTCAAGCTTCTAATCACTTTGTGCAATCTCTCATTTTCAGAATGAGATCTAATGAAATTAACAACACTTTTGCTTTCCTTTAAATTTCTCAAGTTCAGATTTAATAAATCTATTTTCCTCAATGAAATTAACAACACTTTTGGTTTTCATCAATTTTTCTTTGAGAGAATCATTTTTAGCTTTTAAGGAATTATTTTTTAACTTGCATTGTTCATATTTAACTAGAATGTTATTTTCATGATCAATTAAATCATCAATGATAATGTGCAAATCCTCTTTAGATAGGCCAAAGTAATCTACCTCATCTAGTTTATCATGACCAACCATGAAGCACACTTGAGCTTCATGTTTAGATTTGTCGTCTTCATCTGAGTCATTTTCAAGGTCCTCCCATGAAGCCATCAACACTTTCTTCTTCTCCCTCTTCACCTTGTGCTCCTTGAGTTTAGGACAATCATATTTGTAGTAGCCAACTTTCTTACAATGATGATAAATGACTTTGCTAAGGTCCTTCTTGTAGTCCTTCAAGCTTGAGCACCTATTCTCGCCTTTTCTCTTCATCAATATTCTTAACCTCTTAGCAAAAAATACAAATTCGTAATCAGAAAAAACTATCATTGGAATCATCTTCCAATGTTTCCATTTTTTATTTCAAGGTCACTCCTTTTTTTTTTACATCTCAAGTGAAGTGTGTGGTTTCATAGGCTAGTAACTTTTCTATCAACTCATCATATGTCATCCTATCTAGGTAGATATTTTTGGCTATGATAGTGTTTTTGGTTTCCCACTTCTTTGTTAAGCTTCTAAGTAATTTCCTCACAAGAACTGGTTCAGTATGAGTGATTTTCATAGCATCCAAGATATTAATGATGGTTGAGAATCTTTCAAATATTTCATCAATGGTTTCTCCTTCCTTCATGGAGGACATTTTATACTCTTTTTGAAGTATATCAATCCTTGCCTCTTTTACTTGTTGTGTGTCCTTGGTGCAGATTTTGAGAATATACACAACTGAACCGGCAAGTGCACCGGGTAATCCAAGTAATACCTCATGTGAGTGAGGGTCGATCCCACGAGGACTAATGAACTGAGCAACAATGGTTGACTGATTGGTTTAGTTAGGCAGATAGAAAATTTAATTTGGTGGTTTTCAAAAGCATTAAACAATAAATCAACAATAAAGAAAGCAAATAATGAGTTTGGTGTAGAAATCAATAAGAGAAACAGTTAAGGTAGCAGAGATGTTTACTTTTCCAGATTAAGGTTTCTTACCAACTATTTTAATCATACAAGATTTATTTCATGGCAAACTATAATTGACTAAATCTTAATCCCTTAGCGATTTAGTCTCTTCTAACCTTCATCAACCGCCAATCCCTTGGTCACTTGATTTCGACTAGAGGGTTAAGTTCAAATCTAGTTTATGGCCATAAAAACCCGAATCACCCAAAGCAAAACGGATTATATGTCACGTATCTAGATTAGTTCAAGTAGTTAGCAATTTAGGAGGAATTTACTTTCAAGTTGTGTTCAAGTGAGAGACCTCTCCCATGGGTCACAAGAACGCATCTAGAATAAATGTCATACTCCTGTTCTACCCAGAATCATAAAATTAAGAACAAAAGTAATCATTGAAATTGAATCAGTATATTAATTAAAGAGTAAAGTATCATTTTTGTCCCCAACGTTTGGGGTAAATCCTATTTGTGTCCCTAACATTTAAATCGTCCTATTTGTATCAACATTTGTAAAAGTGATTCAATGTTATCATGTCGTCAATTACACATCATAAGGGCTTTAGTTTGAGTTTTAAAAAATCTCTTCTTGAAGTTAGAATACAAATGTTTGGGATAGAATCGATGATCTATTTCGAAAAATAGCTCATCAAATGTTGAAACTAATTCTTACAACATTTACATAATTCACTTTTTTAGGGACATAATTGAATCTAAACACAAATAGTGGGTATAATATTAAAATCGACCACATCCAAGTGGGACCTAATTGAGAATGAATACATCCAAGTGAGAATAATTGAAAAATATAATCTGATTTGTTAGTATAATTGATAGTAGGATAACATTGAATCACTTTTATAAACGTTAAGGATACAAATAGGATGATTTAAACGTTAGGGACACAAATAGGACTTACCCCAAATATTGGGGACAAAAACGATACTTTACTCTTAATTAAAATTGAAAAGTAATAGTCTTAATCCATAGAAATAAATAGAACTCCTAACCTTAACCAAAGAGGCTTACTGGCTCATGACTTATAGAGAAAACAAGGGTTTTGAAAAGTATAAAAGTGTAGAAGTGAGAAGATCTCCCTCCGGGCGAAGTGAGCTCCCAAGGGCTAACTCTTTTCCCTTTTATATCTAACCTAATTTTGATTTGAAAGTAAAATGAAATAATAAATTCTAGACCTAAAATATTTGAAACTAAAATAAAATAATAAATTCTAGACCTAAGATTTTGTTTGTAAATAAAAATAACTAAAATAAGATAAAAGATAACAATTAAAAGCTAAATCCCACTAAAGATGCTCCCTTGGGTGAAGTTGACCCACACTTCTAACATTCAGCACCAGAATTGGCGTTCAGCACCAGAACTGGTAGTGGCTCGGGTGCTAGGTCTGTCTTCTTGGGCGCTAAACGCCAGGCTCGGCGTTTAGCGCCCTTCAAGGCAGTGATTCCTGAAAAAAAGTATAGACTGTTATATATCGTTGGAAAGCTTTGAAAGTTGGCTTTCCAACATCTTAGAACCGCGTCCATTGGACCTTGGTAGCTCAAGTTATGCTCGTTGGAGTACAAAGAGGTCAGGGTTGACAGCATTCACTTTCTTCCTTCTTTTTTGCACAAAACTCTGCCAAATTGATCCGAATTTCACCTGAAATCACAAAAATACCAAAACAACTCAAAGTAACATCTAAAGAGGATTTTAACACTAAAATATAACTAAACTCACTCAATTCTAACTAAATTTTACTAGAAAATAAGCAGAAAATGGGTATGAGATGCTCACGCATCAGTCCTCATGTGTGACTTGGAGTTTATCCCAAATCTCTTTTGTGTTTTGCATCTTGAGACCTTTCGATATTCCTCAAAGCTAATGGTGTAGTACATCATGTTGATAGCCTTAGTGTTGTGCTCCACTTTCTTCTTGTCTTCATCATTCCACTCAATGTCTTCTTTTGGAATAAGTTCACCTTCGGTGTTGGTCTTTGTTGAAATATCCAGGATGTTTACATTTATCTTCTATCTGTTGTAGTCCATGAACTGTAGAAAGATCCTCATCCTTTCCTTCCAGTAGGTGTAGTTTTTGCTATTGAAGAATGGTGGCCTGTTGTTGGACTGCCCTTTAATAAGAGTATATGCAACCACGTTTGCTCCCATGTTGGCCATTTGGATCTTTCTTCCAAGTTGTTAGACTTGATGCTTGAGACCTTAGCTCTTGATACCAATTGAAGGTTTACAATGGCCCAGAGAAGGAGGGTTGAATCTATGGCCTCTTTTTATACTTTTAAACTGGTACAGTAAAATCGAATCTGCAACTTTAGTTCTACTCTGTCTGCGATATGGATTATGCAGGAGACAATTTATTTTTGTCTCATAACAAATGAATGAAAACAGAGCAGAGAAGAGAAGAGGACACAGCCAAGTATCCTGGTTCAACCACCTTATGCAACGTGGCCTACATCTAGTCTCCACCATAACTATGGTAAAGTTTTCACTATCTTTTCAAAGATTACATACACAAATTTTCTAGGATTCTTCCTAATCCTATCCAAGACAAAGCAAACTTCTGACAAAGCTTGATTTAGCTAGATGACACTAATTGCTCACCCAACTTAGCCAGAAAAACCTCTCAGGTTTATGATTACAAAATAGAAATACATCAAAAGAGACTGACATAAAATGGCTTATCTATCCAAGCTGACTCTCTTTGCCTTTTTTTTCAAATAGTTTTTTTAAATACCTCACATTGCTTTTACCAAGAGAAATCAAAGAAAGATAAATTAAGAAAGTAAGATAAATAATCTAACCTCATGAAGGAGAAGAAATATGGTAGCTTGAAAGCTATGTGAAGAACTAGATTCAAACACTCTCAAATGTTACTTTTTTATCTTGGCAGAATGCTCCCTTTAGTATAGGTGTTTGCTTCCAAAACTTCAACCTTTGAGTGATAAGGGTGCTGGGTTAACTCAGAAATTTGAATTCACTCTCCTTTCTTCAATTCTTGGCTGACTACTCCCTTTTGTATGGGGTAATGTCTCCAAAACTTGAGCTAGTGGGTAGAGTCAACTTCTCCAAAATATTTTGACTTTTAACCCAACTAAATATTTATATGTTTGTCATCATCAATAAATTAAATTGTTTCTCAAACTCAACAATTTTAATTATGTTAATGTAAAATTTTGTTTGAAATCAGTGAAGAATTTTGTTTAACATTAGTACAAATTGGTTTCAAATTTGTTAGATTCTAACAACTCCTAACCACCTCTAACTTCCTACTCGACACCTCAACAATCTTACTCTTATCAGTTAGATTTTGTTATTCTGTTTTAGAATAGAGTTGGTTACTACATGTGTAGTTGGTTACATTTAAACTTGTACACAATAAAGTCAGCTCATAGTATCATTCGGCTCAGTTTTCCTCTCTTCTAACAATACTGCACATAATGACAAAAAACCATTAATAAAAAAATAATTAATTTGATCACGATTTCTGATTCAGAAACAATATCATTCTTTGGTGAAGAAAAGCAGAGCAATACTATCCTGGTTAAGGAGAAATGCAGTTCATCCTTCTGACTTCTAACTAAATAAAACTAGACTATTATTGTATTCTAACCCATCAAATACTTCGGTTTGTTGATCCTTTTTTTTTTTTTCTCCTTCCACCAAAATTACACTTAAGAATCAACTTGAGGTCTTCTGCATAAAAGTTCCTAGGAAATCCAAGGATTGAATAAAAATAAACAAACGCAGCAAGTTAAGTCCACTTCAAAAACCAGTAAAATTTATATATCAAAAGGCTTTCAATAGCAGCTGTTAATCAAAATTATACAGATGGACAATGTATCTTGAATACTACTTGCACTGTTTCGGCCTAAAATTTTCCGAATCCAATATCTTAACCACTAGTTTCTCAAGCCTCTTTGAGCCTATACTTGGTTTAACTACAACTGGATTTCCATAAACAGAACACGGAGCTTTCCCACTGCCAATACACCAACCACCGGGAGTAAAGTAGCCATCTTTTCTTCTCAAGAGTTCCTTATCGATTTTATCGAGAACTGGATCATCCTTGTTAAACTTTCTAGCAAAAGGTGCACCACTTTGGACCATGTTGTCAAAATGCACCAGCGTCAAAAACATTGGATCCTGCTTCGGCGGGTTGTCCCACTTTAAATAATGCAAATCATGATTCACGGTGGTGTTCTGGTAGTCCTTGTGATTGCACATGACAGTGTGGAAGTAGCCTTCGTGGGATGAAAAAAAATTTGTATAATACATAAGGAGAGTGCGCGGAAGGTTATCCCAACCACGAATACAGAACTCGAGAAAGGATTTTGTTAGGATAACCCATTCAGAGCCTGTAAAACACAAAACACATTTAGCTGAAATATCCAAGAGATGTTTC
>NC_029788.2:73936025-73936553 GCF_000816755.2 Arachis ipaensis | reverse complement strand
AAACTGAAGGTTTTAACCACGAATTAAAGATGGCTATGCAAAAGATCTATGCAACAAAGAATTGTAAAACAAGAACTAGACCTTAGTTACATTTTCCAGAAGTGACTACAAGATAAACAGTAGAGGTTACCACATCACAAACTTCCCAAGAAAATTACACAACCATTTAAAGATTTGAAAGTTCTGTCTGAAAAAATACCAATATATAATTGTTGATAACATCTAAAGAACAAAAGAAATTGTCAAGATGCTTCAATGCCATTGTTCGATAGTCTGGATCAAGCTGATCTGTGTTACATAAATATCAAAAGAATTCCTGATAACAGTTCAAGATCAGTTTGACATATTAGACTAAGGGTGCCCTTGTTACCTTGTTTCAGATTCTGAAAATTGTGATTCCAAAACTTAAAACTGTTGATATTATGAAAAGATGGGAATTGATTTTTTGTCATAAGATATGTTATCAGCATCTAGCTAAAAAAAAAGGGGGGAAAAAAAACCACAAAACACGAAACAAAACAAAAGTTG
>NC_029788.2:73927402-73935924 GCF_000816755.2 Arachis ipaensis | reverse complement strand
AGAACACATCCAACTGCACTAAATAAGGTGATTTAACACCATGCATCTAATATGATTATTAATCACGAAAGCCTCTGTTGTCTTGTAGACATATTAATCTACTATCAGTTCCAAGGCACAATGACAAAATTATGCATCAAAAAGAATAAATACCTGTGAATAACTTGAATGAATTTGGGACTGATCTTTTCTCTTTAGCATAAAAGAGACCAGATTTTTTAGAATGATACAACCCTGGATCTATGATTATAGGCTTTGCTCTCTGATACCTGCAATCATCGTTACATTTCTACAAAGTTTCCAACCCATATTACTAGTGTGCTCTATGAAGTTTAGATCCCTGGGTATGAATGAGAAGATATGGAAGAGATCTGAAGCAAGTTATATGAGAAAAAAAGTCAGCAAACACAAACATAATTTATATATGTGAAATATCAGACATGGATCTATTCATCAAGAGCCACGAAAATCATGAAAGCGAGAAGTAGAAAAACCTTACGTACAACGAGATTTGAATCAAATGACAATCTTAACAGTTATGATGTGAAAATGATCATACGAGAGCACAAAATATTTATTTTCTAATATCCATATATAAAAACAAATTAATTAAAAAATTATTGCATAGCTGACTAGGACAAACAAGTATCACCCTAAAAGAAAGAAAGAAAGAACCTAAAATTATTAACAACCGCAAAGGAGGGAAATGAAGGATTCCTTCACCTAAGTTAGCATGGACATAGCATCTTGTCAAAATTCCATGCTTTCAAACCAAAGGAAGTTGACTTATGATTTAGCAAGTAGCTCCAGCCTCCCAAGGCTTCAATTTCAGTTATACAACTATACAAACATATTCCCTATTCAGGATACCTTGTATTAACCCATCATAGAAGTAACGAAGTTTAATATTGATTCATACCAAGATTCTTTCATGGTATCATGAGCATTGGGTCACGATCCATGGCATTGATCGTTCCAGTTTCATCCTCCTCCAACAACAATTCTAACACCTTCACTGCTTCTCTTCTTGACAAATTGCATGAGGATACTTTCAAAACTTGGCAACAATTGGCTCTACATGTCATAAATGCAAATGAACATGCAGATCATCTGAATCCAGAAAAAGTTCCAGAAAAAAGTTCAAGGCGCTGCAGCCAAAGCTTCAGGGACAGAATCTGAAAATTACAAGCAATGGAAAATTAAGGATCACTACATTATGACTTGGCTGCCCTCATTTGTTGATTCAAGTTTCAAGAACCGAATGCTAGATTGTGATTATGCACACCAAGCTTGGTCCAAGATTCAAGATTACTTTTCTAAATTCTCCAAGATCAAAGTCCAACAATTGAAAGCACAGCTCAAATCAATCAAGAAGAGAGGTACATCTGCTGCTGATTATTTGAGCAAGATCAGGAAGGTTGTAGATTCTTTAGCTGTCATAGGTTATACTTTGTATTTAGAGGATCACATCACTGCCATAACTGATGAACTCTCCGAAGACTATGCTCTCTACATTTCTTCTGTTTTAACCAAATCAGAAACAATAACTCTAATTGAGGCAGAAGCACTTTTACCAGCTAATGAGGATATGTTTGAAAGGTTTCAAAAACCAGAATTTGGATCCTTTCAAGCAAATTATATTCAGGTTTCATCACAGTCTGGTACAACATCAAGAGCAAATTCTAATGGAAAAAGAGGTAGAGGGGGAAGATTCTACAGAGGTGGAAGATTCAATAATAAAGACTCAAGATCAATTTGTAAATTGTGTGGAAGATCAGGCCACGCTGTCATCAATTGCTTCCATAGATTCGATCAGACTTTCCAGCAACCTTCCACAAATATGCCTCCATCACAAGCCTCTAATAATCTAGCACTACCACCACCCCCCTCATACCATACACCTAGGGCCTATCTTGCAACTCCATCATCGATTTCAGATCCTTCCTGGCTCCCAGACACAGGCACAAGTCATCATATTACATCTGATCCAAGTAACTTCATTGCTGCCTCCAAATATAATGGGCCAGAACAAATCCTGTTAGGTAATGGTACAAGTACATCTATAGCACATTCTGGTTATTCTTATTTAGTAAATCTTGAAAGAAACTGAACAAAAATTTCTTTTAGATCAACTTCTACATTCTCCAGATATTGCTGAAAATCTAATAAGTGTTCAAAAGTTTTGTGCTGACAATCATTCCTTTTAGAATTTCATGCTAATATTTGCTATGTTAAATCCTAGGCCACCACGGAGATCCTCCTTCAAGGAGCTCCTAAGAAAGGCGATATGAGTTTAATAGAGCTGCTGTTACAAGATTACCTACACATTCTGCAAATCAGTTTTCTTTAAATCCTCTTAATGTACCACCTAAGTTCTCACTGGCTTTATTGATTCTTACACTTCATGGCATAATAGACTTGGGCAATGTCCACCCAAAGTAGTTCAATCTGCTAAAAACTTGTAATGTCAACTTACCATCTAACATCAATAAAGAAAGTGTATGTGAGGTTTGTTATATGGCTAAGATGCACCACTTGACTTTTAATCTTGATTCCTTTAACTTTCATGCTCCTCTTGATATGATGTATTCTGATCTATGGGGACCAGCTCCAATTACATCATATCATGGCTTTAATTATTATGTTTTGTTTGTTGATGCTTATACCCGTTACACTTGCATCTATCTTTTACATTCCAAATCTCAAACCTTTAATGCATTCTTATAATTTAAAGCTATGATTGAAAAGCATACAGGACCAAAATTAAAGCTTTCCAAACTGACCATCAAAGCGAGTATCTCTCCAAGTCATTCACTCAATACCTTGTAGAGAATGGAATCACTCACAAATTTCCATGTACATATACACATCAACAAAATGGACGTGTTGAGAGGAAGCATCGCCATGTCACTGAAACTGGCCTTGCTATGTTGGCTAAGGCTTCTCTTCCCTTAATCCATTGGGATGATGCCTTCCTTTCAGCTACATTTATCATTAACCGTTTGCCTTCCCTGACAACTCAAAATACCTCTCCTTATGAAAAACTTCATCATGACAAATGAAATTACTCATTTCTAAGAGTATTTGGTTGTGCTTGCTACCCATGGCTCAAACCTTACGCTCAAAACAAATTTGATTTCAAATCAGAATTATCAGTTTTCCTTGGGTATGCACCAAACCACAAAGGCTACAAATGTCTTACCAAATCTGGCAAAATCATCATCACTCGCCATGTTAAATTTGATGAGACTAAGTTTCCTTATTCTACCCTCTTTCCTACTGATCCTCCCAATTCCTATACTTAATACTTCTGCACCTTATAATGTTGAATTACCCCAAACTCCTCCAACCACATAACCCACACATATTCCACAAGCCTCATCTAATCTTTCAGACCACACTACCATAAATACATCTCCGTTCAAACACAGATTCTGATGCTCAACCAGACTCTTCCCGTTGAAGTCCTGTCCCTTTAAACACATCACTTCTCACCCTCACATCACATTCTAACAGCATACAATTTGGCGCTGCTCCACCTACCCGTCTCACCAAGAACCATCACCCCATGCAAACAAGATCTAAAACCGGCATCTCTAAGCCTAAAGCTCTTATTGCCAGTACTACACCTAACATTGACCTCATACAACACATTCCTACATCTATCACCCAAGCTTTACAAACACCTCAATGGCATAGAGCTATGCAAGAAGAGTTGAATGCTCGTCACAACACTAAAACATGGTCTATAGTTTTTCCTCCATCAGATGCCAAAGTAATTGGGTGTAGATGGATTTTCACAATCAAGAGACATCCAAATGGTGCTATTGCTAAATATAAGGCCCGATTAGTTGCCAAAGGTAATCATCAGGTAGAAGGAGTGGAATTTGACCAGGTTTTTGCACCTGTAATTAAACCCTCCACCATTCGGATTGTTTTACCTATTGCATTAAAATTTGGTTGGCAAATTCGTTAATTCGACTTATAATGCGTTTTAAATGGTGACCTTAATGAATTGGTTTTTATGAAGCAACCTCCAGGATTTCAGCAAGCAAACATGATCAGGTTTGTCGTTGCACAAATCCTTGTACGGATTAAGGCAAGCTCCTCGAGCATGGTTCGAAAAACTATCATCTACTTTAGCCACATTTGGTTTTTAAGAAAACAAGGTCACATCATTCCTTATTTGTTAAACATAATGCTGCTGTTACTATATATATCTTGGTGTATGTAGATGATATTTTGATTACTGGGAGTGATTCAAGTGCTGTTCAAACTACTATTACTCAACTACATCACCTTTTCTCTCTAAAGGATCTTGGTGAATTAAGCTATTTCTTAGGCATAGAAGCAAAGAAATTGCCCTCTGGTGCTTATCACCTCTCTCAATCCAAATACATCTCTGACCTTAAGAAAGTTGGCATGACCGAGACTAAAGGGGTGCCTACACCTATGATTACCAGTGTAAAATTGACTAAGCATGGCAATGAGTTCTTTGAAAATACTACTCTTTATAGATCAATAATTGGTTCCCTTCAATATGCCACTTTAACGAGACCTGAAATTTCTTATTCTGTTCAATAGATGCAACAACCTTTAATTTCTCACTGGAAATGTGTTAAACGTATATTGAGGTACTTGGCTGGCACATTGGATCAGGGATTGATTTTTCATTCCAGCACTGAACTACAACTCTTTGCTTTTTCAGATTCGGATTGGGGGTCAGATTTGGCCGATCGAAGATCAACCTGTGAACATGTTGTGTATCTTGGAGCCAAGTTAGTGACTTGGTCTAGCCACAAACAAGCATCTACGAGCAGAAGTAGCACAGAGGCAAAATATAGAGGATTAGCTGAAACTGACTTCTCAACTAATCTGGATCCAGAACTTACTTCAAGAGCTCTATGTTCAATTACCAATAATTCCAACTCTTTATTGTGATAACATGAATGCTGTCTTATTAGCAGCTAACACGATTCTCCACAGTAGGACAAAGCACTTCGAGTTGGATTTACATTTTGTGCACGAAAGAGTGAATCAAAGGTTACTCAATGTTATCCATATTGGTTCGGTTGACCAAGTTGCAGATATATTTACCAAAGCCCTTTCGGTAGATGCCTTTAATCGATGTAAAGTCAAACTTAAAGTGGCTTCCAAAGCCACATTAAGTTTGAGGGGAAATAATAGAGAGAATGAGGGAAAAGGAAGTTAGTTAGAATTCAAACTTCTATTAACCTCTTTTTGTAACAGAATTAGTTAGAATTAGCTTTCTTTCCTTATTTAGGTAATGCTGTTAGAATGCTATATAAGGACTAAGTGGCTCGTAGTGTATTTCAACTTTCTTTCACTCATTCTTCAAGAATACAGAATCATTCAATATTCAATCATGGTCATTTCTTTCTACCTTCTCTTTTGGTTCTGCATTATTCTGCAGAATTGATTCATACCAAGATTCTTTCAAGAGTCAACTGGAACATAATGTTAATGAAGTAGATACGAGGATGCTTCAACAGATGTGCGGATCAACCAGACCAAACTGGATTAGCAATGATGATGCTAGACGGACAGTTAGGCAGCATCAATTACAGAGACAATGGTAAAATCTCGTATGTAGGCAGTATAAACATTCAGAGAAGGCCAAGTGGAGGCACTACTTATGACAGTGGATAAAATGGAGGATAGTCCTATAGGTAGAGGTAGAGAGAAACTCAAGAAAACCTTAGAAGAAATTATTTTTAATATATGATGTCGAAATGGATGAGTGGTCATACGCGATTGCATAGAATAAGGAACGAATATATAAGAGAGAGTTGGAATAGCACCTATTGTGGAAAAGATGATAGAATCGCGTCTCAAGTGGTTTGGACATATGAGAAGAAGACCAACAGAGCACCCAGTCAGGAGGGTGGATGAGATGAAAGATGGACAATGGGTGAAAGGTAGAAGAAAACCTAGAAAGACCATCCATGAGGTGGTCAAACGAGATCTACATGTAAACGGTCTCTCTGTAGAAATGATACATGATAGAGCTTAATGGCGTCGTTTGATTCATGTAGCCGACCCCACCTAGTGGAACAAGGCTCTGTTATTGTTGTTTGTTGTTGTATGTGGTATTAGAAGAAATTTCGATTCATCTACTTATGCTAGTAAAATTAGTCAGTATCTCAATAGAGTTAGTAAAACAACAAGCTGAGCTGCCAACATACCCTTTTACTTGTTAGTTTAAAAGGAGTCAAAAGTCCAAAAATAGCAGTTACAATTTAAACCAATGAAGAGTGGGCACCAGAAGCTTTACCATGCTTAATGAGAACTATGAAGAAGATAAATTCATCAATACACAAGAGTGACAAGTCTCAACTAACCAAAAAATTTATGATAATCCTTAGATATGGTAAATGAACTACCTATGGTGAATGGACATGATCTCAGCATCAAATTCATCAAATTTATTAACCATAAACGACTTAATAACATTAACTTCCCATTCCCAATAGCCCTTTTAGATTTTTCGCACATACCCAATTCATCATTCATCATTTATACCATTTCTCTAAATATAGAAATCAAGGTTTTTCAAGAAAAGACAACATTTCCGAATTTTACACTTACCATCCTGAGACATGAGAGGATAATCATAGGCACTGAGATTGATGAACCAATCCCAGTCCTTGACCTTCTTGAGCAACAACGCAACGCAATGAAGGGTAGAAGCAATCATGGTTGGGCCCTTGTAGGTGACCAAATCAGCTCTCCCAACAACCATAACGTTCGCAAACACCCTCATAACACTCTCTGACTTCACATACTTCGCAAGCTCTAGCCTCTCCGCATCGGAAGCTTCTAGATCGAGGTGGACCAGGTAGTAGTTCCTAGGGTGGTACACTGCCTGAAGGACTCTCCTGAGCCTCGGCGCGTCCCCTTTGCTTCCCGTGAGGAGGTAGGCGAACCTTGGCAAGGTAGGAAGACCCGTTTCGCCGTCGTCGGAACCCGAACGATCAACATGGAAAGGGGTAAAATTGGGAGAATTTGAATAGGGTTTGGTGTGGGTAACGGAAAGTGTGAGGAGGAGAGTGATGAAGAGAACGGTTATTGTGATTGTGGTGGGTATGACCCATTTCCGTTCTTGGTGGTGGGAACTATGATTTCTCTTCATAGCATCTGCACTCTGCTGGCTGTGTAATCTTTTGTTGTTTCGGAATTTTGGGGGAAATTTTAAGGTTTTTTTTTTTTAATTCTCTTTTGTAGGAATTTATTTTGTTTTATTTTTTTTATATATAAATGTTTTGGGTATGTGAGTCTATGGAGGTGTCAGCGGTGAAGAGGGATGTGTCTGGAGTTTGGTTGGTTTTCTGATGTTAGGTTGGTTTGATTTGTGATCTCTGCAAGGTGATGGGTACTTGTAGCTCAAAAGTTTTCATCCGTGAGATGGTGTGAGACTCCGAGCCAGAGGGAAATACCAACTGCTCTCATTTTTAAAATTAATTCTTAGGGTTAACCACCAAAAACGCTCCCGAATTATTCAAACGCTAATAAAAATGTACCCAAATTTTACTATCGACAAAAATATCTTCAAATAATTTAAAAACACAGCAAAAATACCCAACAATAAATATATATTTTCAAAAAATACCTTAGAGATTGAATTTTGATGCAATTTTTTGCAAGCATGATTATAAAATTGAGATATTATTATCCTTAAAATTTGGTAATTTTTCGATTTTCGTTAAGTATATATTTTTCTTATAATTTTTTTGTTAACAACCAATAATACTTTTAAAAAATTATAAAAAAACATATATACTTAACAAAAAATCACCAAATTTTAAGAACAATAATATCTCATTTGTTTAATCATTCTTGCAAAAAATCACGTCAAAGTTCAATCTCTAATGTATTTTTGGAAAAATATATATTTAATGTTAGTTTTTTTGCAAGATTATCCAACATTAAATATGTATTTTTCAAAAAATACATTAGAGATTGAATTTTGATACGATTTTTATCAAGCATGATTAGAAAAATGAGATATTATTATCCTTAAAATTTGGTGATTTTTTGTTAAGTATATAATTTTTTTGTAATTTTTTATTAACAACCAATAATACTTTTAAAAAATCACAAAAAAATACATACTCAGCAAAAAATTACCAAATTTTAAGAATAATAATATCTCATTTTTCTAATCATTCTTACAAAAATTTGCATCAAAATTCAATCTCTAAGGTAATTTTTGAAAATACATACTTACTGTTGGGCATTTTTGTTGCATTTTTAAATTATTTAAAGGTATTTTTGTCGATAGTAAAATTCGCGTGTATTTTTGTCAGCGTTTGAATAATTCGAGAGCATTTTTGGTAGTTAACCCTTAATTCTTAAGTTACAAAGGCAAAATGTTAACAGCTTAATAATCAATAACCGAAAATTCCTTACTTAGGGTTAAAATTGTAAGGGTATATATTTCAGTTTGCATTTTAAATATTTTTTTATTATTTATATATTTTAATTTTTTTATACATAATACT
>NC_029788.2:73897846-73927361 GCF_000816755.2 Arachis ipaensis | reverse complement strand
TTAATTCAATTTTTAAATATAATTAACTAGTGAATTTTTTTTTATTTTACATCTTACCCATCTTAAAAGAAATTTTGACCTTAAAATTTAGTTACATGTAAAAAGATGAGGATAATCCTTCCTCATGTCGAATTCAAGTTTCCGCGTGGACTCTTTCACTCCGGCCCAATTCCAAGCGACTTTTACCCATGAGACTCCTTTTTCACAAAACCTTTTGACACTAACATCATCAATTCTGACGGGAGTAACTTGAAACATCAGATTCTCTTTCAGTTGAAATTGATTTCGGTTCTAGCACATGGGTCATATCTGGGGTATACTTTCGAAGCTGAGAGATGTGGAACACATCGTGAAATTTTGAGAGGTTTGGTGGTAAAGTTATTTGGTACGCTATTGGTCCAATCCTCTTCAATATTTGAAATGGACCAATATAACAGAAATTCAGCTTCTTAGTCTTTATAGCCCTTCTAACACCCGTAGTAGGAGTAACTTTTAAAAACACATAGTCACCTTTTTCAAATTCTAAAGGCTTCCCCCTTTGACCCACATAACTTTTCTAATGACTTTGGGCAGTAAGGATTTTAGCTCGAATCTTTTTTATTTGTTCCGTCATCTCCGCCACTAATTCGGGACCTAAGATGCTTGACTCTCCAGCCTCATACCAACAGAACGGAGATTGACACTTTCTCCCATACAGAGCCTTGTACAGAGCCATTCCGATGCTTGTATGGTAACTATTGTTATATGCGAACTCCACTAAAGGCATGTAATGATCCCAATTGGCTAGTTGATCTAATATACACGCCCTCAGCATATCCTCTAAGGTTTGAATTGTCCTCTCTGACTAGCCATCTGTTTGAGGATGGTACACTATGCTCAAACACAATTGTGTTCCAAACGCCTTTTGAAAGGCTCCTAAAAATCTTGAAGTAAACCGAGGATTTTGGTCCAACACTATGGTTGTGGGCATACTATATAACCTCACAATCTCCTTGATATACAACCTCGCCAGTTCCTCTAAGGAATAGTTCATACGAATGGGCAAGAAATGAACGGCGTTTGTCAATCAATCCACAATCACCTGCACCGTAACATATCCTTCTCTAGTTCTTGGCAAGCCTGACACAAAGTCCATGGCGATACCTTCCCACTTCCAATGTGGAATATCAAGGGGTTGCAACGTTTCAGATGGCTTTTGGTGCTCTATCCTCACTTTCTGGCACGTAAGGCATTTGGATAAAAGTTTTGCTACGTCATTCTTCATTCATGGCCACCAGAAAATCTTCTTCAGGTCATGGTACATCTTGGTAGCTCCAGAGTGAATTGAGAACCCACTCTTATGAGCTTTTGTCAACACCGCGTGTCGCAGACCTCCTACATTTGGTACACAGATCCTCCCCTTGTATCTCCAGATTCCCTCTTGTCTTCGATGACTTTTCCCTGTTTTCCTTGTCCAATCCTCTGCATCTCATGATCATCTTGCTGAGCTCTCTGAATGTCAACCTTGAAGTTGCTATAGATATGCAGCTAGTTCAGACATAGGCTTCCAGCCACCTCTTTAACACCCAACATAAGATCCAAACTTGCTCAACAGTTCTTCTTCCTTGATCATCATCCAAGAAACACTTAGAGACTTTCTACTCAAGGTGTCTACCACTATATTTCCTTTCCCGATTGATAATTCGGCTCAAAGTAATAGTCCTTCAATAATTCCATCCATCTCCTTTGACGTATATTGAGTTCTTACTGATAAAGGGATACTTTAGGCTCTTGTGATTGGAAAAGACTTGGAATTTTACTCCATAAAGATAATACTTCCACACTTTCAGTGAAAACACAACTATTGCAAGCTCCAGGTTGTGAGTTGGATAACTCACTTCGTGCGGTTTTAACTGTCGCGAAGCATAGGCTATAACGTTTCGGTGTTGCATCAAAACTCACCTAAACCTTTCAACGAAGTGTCATAGTAAACTTTAAACGGTTCATGCGATTCGGGCAATACGAGCACTGATGCTATAGTTAGCATCTTCTTCAGAGTCTAAAAACTCTCTTCACATTAGGACGTCCATACAAATGGAATATCCTTACGAGTCAACTTGGTCATAGGTAAGGCAATTTGCGAAAATTCCTTAATAAACCTTTGTAATAGCCAACCAAACCCAAGAAACTCCTTACCTCTGTAACAGACGTTGGTCGTCCCCATTCAATCACTGCCTCACCCATAGTAGGATCTACCGAAATGCCTTCTCAGCTTACCATATACCCTAAAAATTTCACTTCTTTCTTCTAAAACTCGTGGATGAAAAGCTTTGCATAGAGCTTCCTTTCCTTCAGGATTCGCAAAACTATTCGTAAATGCTCTTCATGCTCTTTTGCAGTCTTAGAGTATATTAAGATGTCGTTTATGAACACCACGACAAACTTGTCCAAAAAGGGTCGAAACATTCTATTCATATAATCCATGAACACGGCAAGGGCATTCGTCAACCCGAAGGACATCATTGTGTATTTGTAATGTCCATACCGAGTCCTAAAAGCTGTCTTAGGAACATCCTCCTCTCTTACCTTGATCTTATGATATCCCGAACTCAAGTCAATCTTTGAGAAAACATCAAATTCTTGTAGTTGATCCATCAAATCATCAATTCTCGACAAGGGATACTTATTTTATACCGTCACCCTATTCAACTGTCTGTAATCCACACACAGTCACATACTGTAATCTTTCTTCTTTACAAACAAAATTGGTGCTCCCACGCGGGGGCACTTGGTTGGATAAACTTCTTATCCATCAGCTCCTCGAACTAAATATTAAGTTCTACAAGCTCTAACGGCGATATTCTATATGGTGCGATTTAGACTGATCTCCCAGCACTAACTCTATTGCAAACTCTATCTCTCGAGAAAGAGGAAATTCAAGTATATCCTTGGAAAAAACCTCGGAAAACTCTTTTACTATCGGAATTCGGTATAAGTTTTGTTCATCCCCAGACGGGCTAGCTACTAAGAAAACATACATTTGACACTCATTTTCGCTACAACTCACCATCACAGAGTTCAAATAATAACCCCAAGCTACTACCAGCCTTTCTAACCCTTCAGATATAAACTGAATAGAATGTTCAAAATAGTCTAACAACACATGATGCATCAACAACCAATCCAAACCCGTAATTAAATATATTCCAGTCAAAGGCAAACATATTAAATCAAGAACAAATTGTCTGTTTTCTATCTGAAAAGACACTTGTCGACAACACAGTCTAGTTATCACAACTTGAGAAGCTGGTTGGTAGCACGAATCCCACACCTTCTTACTATTGTACCAGCAAGTGCACTGGGTCGTCTAAGTAATACCTGAGCGAGTCAGGGTCGATCAAACGAGGATTGTGGTTTAAAGCAAGCTCTAGTTATCTTGTAGGTCTTAGTCAGGCAAATCAGAAGGTTGTGGGATTGAATTTGGTTGAACCAAAAAAGGAATAAAGCAAAAGGGGTAGAAAATACTTTATAAAGTTGAATGGAATCAGTAATAGGAATAGGGTTAAGGATTGGATTTGCTTTGTCTTTTTGAATTAACTATGGTATTACTGTCTTCTTTTCTTGTGAGTGATCTCTTCTATGGCAGGCTGTATGTGATTGATAAACTCATACTTTATGATATAATTTGTGCTCAAATTGAGTGTTTCTATCAATTCTTCACCCACTTATTCATGTAAATTGCATGGTTTTACATGTTTCCTATGCTTTAAAAATATTAATTTTAATTACCCTTTATTACCATTCGATACCGTGATTTGTGTGTTAAGTATTTTCAGATCTCATAGCGCAGGAATGGCTTAAAGGACAAAAAGGAAACATACAAAAATGGAAGAAAAGCACAAAAATGGAGTTTTGAAGAAAAGGCAGCGACGCGAATGCATGGACGACGCGAACGCGTGCCTAGTGCGAAATGGCATCGATGCGTACGCGTGGACGACGCGAACGCGCGCCTTGAGCAGAACGCAAATGACTCGTAGGCATGACTGATGCGTACGCGTGACAAGGAAAACTCCCAGATGACGCGAACGCATGACCCACGCGAACGCTTGATAGACGCCACGTACAAGAATCTGCAGAAAATGCCCCCAGCGATTTCTGGACCCTTTTTCGGCCCAATTCTGAATCCAGAAGCACAGAATATAAGCCAGAGAATGGAGAAATCAAAAGAACAACTTAGTAATACATAAATTTTAGGTTTTAGATGTAGTTTTTAGAGAGAGAGGTTCTCTCCTCTCTCTTAAGATTAGGATTTAGGATTTCTATTATGTTTAAGCTATGATCTCTTCAATCACAGGTTCAATATTCTTTTAATTTATTTTCTACTTTTAATTATTCCATTACTTCAATTGTCAATTATCTTTTCAATTTGGCTTATGAACCATTCATGTTATGATTTTCTTAATTAATATATTTTGAGGTATTTCAGATTTGATTTTGCTTTAATTTATTTATGAATGATTTCAATTCAATTTAGATTTACTTTCCCCTTTTGGATTTGGTTAAGTAATTAGCAACACTTGAGTTATCAAACTCAGCTGTTCAATGAAATTGAAATTCTTTGCTGATTGATTTGTACTCCAATAACTCTAATCTTTCCATATGAGTTGACTGGGATCTGAGGATCAAATCAATTTGTTCACTTGAATTTTCTTTGTTTAGCAAGGGTTAATTTAAGTGGGAGCAGAATCCAATTTTCATCACCCCTGATAAGGATAACTAGGATAGGACTTCAATTTCTTACACCCTGCCAAGAGATATTTATAATTATTAATTTAATTTTCTCGTCATTTAAATTACCTATTCCTTATTTCGAAAACCCAAAAATATATATTTTTACATAACCAATAATAAACCATACTGCCCTGCAACTCCTTGAGAGAAGACCCGAGGTTTAAATACTTCGGTTATTTATTTTTATTGGGTTTGCTTACGTGACAAACAAGTTTTTGTATGAAAGGATTATTGCTTGGTTTAGAAACTATACCTGCAACGAGAATTTATTGTAAATTCTAAACCATCAATCTTCAGTTCATCAAAATGGCGCCGTTGCCGGAGAATTGCAAACGTGTGCCTTATTATTGGTTATTGTAAATATTTGCTTTTTAATTGATTTTTTTCGAAAATTACAAAAAAAGAAAAAAAAATTCAGATTTTTATTTTAAAATTTTTATTTTGCTTGTTTATTTGATTTTATTTTTGTTTTTAATTTTTATTAGTTGCTATGAGTTCTCACCCCTATCGCTTTGAGTTTGGTTCCAATGTTGTTGCAAGGAATGGAAATTATAACAGGAACATGCATCAAGGTCAAAACAATCAGAGATGGAAGGAGCCACGAGGATCTAATCAACCCTTTCGGCAACAACACCTTCCACAGTACCACAGACAAAGACCATTCCACAATGCATGCCGAGACAATAGTTATGGTGGACCCTTTCGTGACAACCAACCTCCACCAAATTACTATAGTCAAGAGCCATTCCAGGAAACGTACCAAGATGATGGATATGGTGGACCCCCTTGTAGTTACCAACAAGGCCCACCATATGATTATAAACCGCCTCCTCAACACAACTCTGGACCACCATACTCACAAGTCCCTACTACAAGAAAATGGAACATTTGTAACAAAAAATTTGTATCAAATTTAAAATTGTTACAAATTATGATTTTTTTGTAACAATAATTAGTTATTGTTACAAAACATTTGAATATTTTGTAACAACGTGATTTCTTTTGTTACAAATTATGTTGGCTTTCGTATTGAATTGTTGTTTTGTTGCAAAATATTATAATGTTTTGTAACAAAAGATTTTATTGTTGCAAAAGTTTAAAACATTTTGTAACAAAATATTTATTTGTTTCAAAAGCTCTAAATATTTTGTAACAAAAAATTAATTTGTCACAAAATTCAAAGACTTTTTGTAACTAATAAAAAATGTTGTTTCAACATATTAAATGTAAAACTTCAAATTTTTGAAAATTAACATAATGAGTTATTTATGATTTATTATATTTATTTAAGATTTTATATTCAAAAATTTATTTTATTAAAAATATTTAAGTCAAATTAATGATACTTTGAGTTTTTAAATCTTTTTAACATAATTTTATTTTGTTTTAAAATTTTAATTTTTAAAATATTATTTGTATTAATTAATTATTTTTATAAAAAATTCAAGATTAAATGATTACTTTTTAAAAATGGTATATATCATTTTATTTTTTTTATAAAACTAATATATAATTTTTACTAATTGTAATTCTCACTTTCACTCTCCATTCTACTGCTTGCTGGATCACCCTCCTTCTCTCTCTCTCTTTTTATACTAAAGATAGAAAGATTCGAACGCGTATCTCTTAGATGAGTATGAGAAGAGTATACCATTTGAGTTATAACTCATTGGTGGTCACCCCCTAATTCTCAAATTAAAAATTCTAACTCTAATTTTATCCACACCCTATCCACACTCACTCACTCACCTTAACCCTAAACCCTTCCAGCCGCCATATCCCCTTTCCCCAAATTCACACACACAACACAAACACAACACAAAAACACACGCACAGCAAGAGAAAGGGAAAAACGGAAAGGGAAAGAAAGGAAAAGAAAGGGGGAAGCTGGAATCAGAGAGTAAGAGAAGGAGAGGGGGAAGAGGGAGGATGGCGCCGGCGGGCATCACTGTCGCCGTGCTGTCGTGTCACCGTCAGGAAGGAAGAGACGTTGAGCGAGAGGAAGAGCTCCGCGAGGAAGGAGAGCCACTGTGCCTCCATCGCCGCCGTCAGTTCGCGTTCTTCTGTCGCCGAGGGAAGCCGCCGCCGTCGTCGTCTTCATCGCGAGCGGGTTGTTGCCAGCTTCCACCGCCGTCGCATCTCCCATCACGGACGACGCTGAGGACGCACAGGAGAGACAGACGCATGGAGATTGGAAGACGGAGGAAAAAGGAGGAGGCGTTGTTCGCCCTGCTGTGCCCAGTCGCCGTTTGTGGAGTCACCGTCGTCGCCGCTGTTAGGAGTTGCGTCACTGAGCCCCTGTCACCGAAAAACAGCGCTGCCTCGCCGGGATTCACTACCGGTAAGGACGTTCTCCCCTCTGATTTTGATTTCCTTTAATTTTTGGGAATATTGTTGTCATTGATTTTCGTCAGGAGCTTTGAATAGGAGGGAAGGGCAAGCTCAAGGGAGTTGAGGAGCTCCTAAGTTTGCTTAGGAGCTCTGTTGTTATAACCAAAAAATTTTCAGCCACTAAGATAACTTGCTTTATAGAGGTATGCAAATTTGTCTTGTTTTGTTTAGATGGATGCATGTGGTAGTGGAATTGAGGTGAGTGGCTTATGAACTTTAGAATGTGACCATTAATGAGTTTCCAATATCTGTTAAAAAAAGGGTAGTCAACTTTCTAAGTGTATATAACTCCCAAATCGCAATTGCTTTTCACTTGGAACCAATTTTAGAACTCATGAATTTCATATGCAGTATTGAAGGAATAAGCAAAATTTTCTGCATTTATTTGTTTATTATCTATAGATTTATTAAGGAACGAAAAGAAAAGGATCCAGATGTTGAGATTGTAGTTGCTTATTGAGTTCTACTTTCTATTAAGAAATTCACCATAAGGGGGATATTTGTGTTTCTTATTGAGTTCTACTTTCTATTGTTAGTTGCATCTCTAATTTTTTTTATTCTCTTTTCTTATGCAGCCATACCTATATTTGCATATCTGCAACAAGGATTTTCCATCAGGTATATGTCTCTCATAGAATGCTTTAATCCGTGTGTCTATGTATATATGTTCTCTAAGCAACTTCTGCAAAAATCATTTATTGGAGTTTGGAATTGTTTAGTTTTTGCAATTGGACTTTGTTCAGTAATTTCTTTAAACAAGTACCATAGGAGGAGCATTCGATTATTGGATTTTGACAAACGAGTGAGGTATTTGGAGGCAGCAGGCAATAGCGTATTTCTTTTTGTCAACGTTTCAAGGAAAATACTGATGATGGTACTTCCGTATTATTTTATGGAACTGTTATTTACAACTAACACTTGACTATATGGTCTTTCTTATTTAATTCATTTGTTTGGTTTAATTTGTTGAAATTGAAACATAACAAAACAGGTACCATACTTTGTACTTTTTCTCTCAATACTTTGTATGCAAATTTGTCTTGTTTTGTTTAGATGGATGCATGTGGTAGAAAATATTGTGTGATCATAACAAACTGCAATTGCTTTTCACTTGGAACCAATTTGAGTAGTTTGCTTTATGAGCCTAGTTGTCCCCTGTGAAGTTTCAAGTCATTTGGTTCAATAGATAAAATTGTATGATTTTTGAAATAAGCTTTTTGTGCAAAAATTATATAAAAATTAATAAATTTGTACATTCTTGTTTTAATTGTAGTATGAAGTTAAAAACCCTAGTAGTTCACCATAAACTTATAGTTATATGATAATTTTTATATGAATTTACTAAGTGATTGCACTTTCTAGGATTTTTATTGTGGCACCCTATTATAGTAGCAACTTGTGAAATTCCTATAAAGTTTCATATTAACCTAATTGAGTTGGAACCAAATCTGGTGTAAGAATGTGACCCATAGAGCATCCACACTAGAGTTTGGAACATAAGAAGCACTCTGTAAATTTTTTAAAATTTTGAAAAGTAGGGTTGTACTTTGAAACATTATTGATTTGATTTGAATTTAAGCTAGTGTTTTTTGGTTGGTGAACTTTTCAGGTGTTTGGCACTTGTGTGGTACTTATTAGAAGTTTCTCCATGAGAAAGGAGCTCGATGGATATGATGGAGTTTGTAATTCTTTGTTCATACATGATGGAACTTGTATGAACATGATGGTGTGTGGCACTTATTACAGTTTGGAGATTTATAATTCCTTGTATTTCTTGTCCTATGTATCTACATTAGGGTTCTTCAATGTGTCTTGTTAGTTTGTACTTTAAAGTTTATATGTTGAAGATTTATAAAACAATCTTAGTTAAATAAAAGATATTTGAACTATTTATGTTATTATATATTATATAAATGTTGACTTGCTGAGTAAATTAGTTTATATATTAATTAATTAAAAAAATATAATTTGGCAAATTATGTGTATAATTTGTATTAAAAAATTATTGCAAAATAAATAGTGTTTTGTAACAAAATTTTATGATAGGAAAAAATATATTGTCACCAAAAATATTTTGAAGATCAAAATTTGTTATCACTTTTGTAACAACTTTTAGTTTTTTGCATCAGAAAAATTTGTTACAAAATATTACTTTGAATTGTAACAGTTCCATTTTTTGTTACAAAAACTTTTGTAACGGGACATACTGCAACAGCCCTTTTTTTTGTTACAAAATCCTTTTGTTTCAAAATATCGATTTTTTGTAACAATATTTTTTGTTACAAATATTGCTTTTTCTTGTAGTAGTTACTACCAAACATCATCACATGATTCTAACCTTTATCCACCATATCAACTACCCTATGAGCCATATGAGCCATACATAGATCCACCCCAATTCTGACCCAGTTACTCCCAATGACCACCACCTCCATATACACCACATCCATATCCATCAATCCAAGAGCGTTATGATCCTACTTATGATATCCGAGCAGAACAAGAGTCAAGGGATCGTCTCAAGGAAACAATGGATCAATTTCAAGTAACCCTGCGTCAATTGGACTGAGCGGTAAACCGAATGGCACCCGAAGCTTTCATGGCTAAAGAATCTCAACTTGAGAACAAGGAATTGAAGTGTGCTGTACAACAAGTGGAAAAGATGGAGAATGATGAACCACCCTCTCATCATGAACCTTTCCTCCCAAATAATGAGCCCTCACATCCACCTCAACCTTCAATGCATGATACTATTAGTGTTCTTCTTCAAGGGCAAAGAGAGATAAAACGGGGAGTACTAGAATTCGTGACTGCTTTTACCGAGGTAGTAAATCGATTAGCTTCCCAACATCTGAGCACTCAAAGTACTCCCATGGCTACATGTGGAGAATCAAAAGAAGAGCGTAGCATGAAAGAGACACTAGAAACTCCGGTGGACAATGAGGAACATGACTTTGTATTGGAACAAGTGGAGGAAGCCATAACAGTTGCAGAGGAAGAAGTGGTTGAAGATTTAGGAGATGCTGAACCTCCGTGGGAATCTAGAATTGTAGAGTACTCCTCCAATAAGATTGAAATTGATGTCAAGAAGGCCAGTGCACAACCTTCATGGCATATTCCTCATGAAGACTTGGATGGGATAGATCAAGAAGTAAGTTTCCTTGGTGATGAAAATCATGCATCAAGTCCTCCTAGTGATAAATTTACATCCGCAAACGAACTCCTTGAGTACGAAGACTCTTCTCTGATTGAGTCTGCAAATGATGTAAAAGTAGAAGCCCTTCGAAAAGGATGGACGGGAGTTGAATACGCTTTGTCAAGAACGTTGGAGACTTCTCCACCTAGGTTGTCATCTACTCCTTCACTTGAGTGGGTAAAACTTATCTCTGTTCATCTTCCTATCCCACTTGAGTACGGTATTCTTGAAACAGACGGCCAACTCAGGAAGCTTTGTGGCATAAAGCGTAAGAGGAGACTGTTTAGTGGTTGGAGTTGCAAATCAAGGCTCATCAAGGTTGATATTTCAAGAGATAGATGTAAGGACTCAACTGGTGATAATTTGGTTAGATTTAAAAGAAGAGTTTAGTACTCCGTAGAGAATTCAGAGTGATTGCCAACTGGATAGAACCATGATGATCAACTTGAAGACGGGTGCAGAAACAAGATTTGGGATCCAAGCATATATGAGGATCAAATTTGGGAGCTCAAAACTTGTGACAAACTCCATCAAAGCTTGAGAAATTTACTTGGTATTGATAGAGCTTATTGGAAGTCCAAGCATTGGTGGAAGTTTCAGGATGAGTTCAAGCACAAGCCGCCATGACAAGAAGCTCACCAAATGTCCAACTTAAGGACTTTAACTAAAAGTGCTAGGTGGGAGACAACCCACCATGGTATGATCGTTCCTTTTCAATTTTAATTTTATTTCGTTTGTTTTAAAGTTTTATTTTATTCTATTGAACCTGGAATTATTCATAACCTCTATATCAGCATTTGCATTCTGCATTCTGTATTCTGCATATTGCATACTACATCAAAAAAAAAAAAGAAGAAGAAAGGAATGCACGCGATGCATAAGCGTCGCTGACACATCCGCGTCATAGGTGACTTGGACACGAGAAGAAAAGAAATAGAGAGTCACGCGAAGCGTGGCTGGAGGCGTGCCTTAGGCACAAACATGACCACGCGACCGCGTCGTTGACGCGTTCGTGTCGTTTGCGATATAGCCTCCCCACGCGTCCGTGTCACCCACGCGAACGCGTGGCCCTGTAAAATCGACGTAGATGGGTGTATGGCAGCAAGTTATGATGGAGTGGGCTGGAACCATGCTAAAAGCACCAGCCCTTCCACGCGATCGCGTGCCCCATGTGGCTACGTCATTTTACAAAATCAGTCTATTCACGCGTGCGCGTCACCCACGCGCACGCGTCACCCTAAATTTTGGCAAAATGCACTTGAGACAGAAAGTTGCGCGAACGCGAGGCTGCTCTCGCGCCACTAGCACAAATCAAGTCACGCGTCCGCGTGACCGACGCGTCCACGTCACTTGCAATTATTGCCAATCACGCGAACGCGTGATCCAGGCGTCCGCGTCGCTTGCATCGCACATCTTATCCAGATTAGTGCCAATTATCTTATCTTTTCTTCTCTAATCCTAATTTCTTCTATCTTTTCTTCTTTCTTCTTTCTTTCCTACATTCTTTTTGTTCATCATCCTTCTTCACTTCCACTCTATTTTACTTACTTATTTGCATACTTTCTTTTATTGCATTTTTGTTTTGTGCATATTTTATTTTCTTTTCTAAATTTATTATTTTTCCAATGGTGTTAAGTTTTCTTATTCAACTGTTACATTTTTTCTGGTATTATTCTGGTGCCTAATGACATGTTTTATTCTGATTGGGTATTATTCATAAGTCAATGCTATTCTTTTATGATACTTGCAGTCCATTTGCATTAATATACACTTATACTATCTTGCATTACCCACACTCTCTCCCCCTTTGTTGTAATTTTTGCACTATTGATATGTCGTTTGCTCCTACTGTCTTCTCTTTTGCATGTTGTAGCTACCATGTAATTGAGACCCTTATCATTTGGCATTAACCCACCCATACTTCATTTATTTTCTTATCTTTATTTCTGGGTTACTTTTCTTCCCTTTTTCTTTCAGGATGGCCACCCGGAAGGGAACCGGAAGACGTTTACATGAGGAGACAGACAAGTCCATCTGCAAAATCTTCGGAGAAAAGCGCCAGTTGGAACAGCCTGTCCACTTGCACATCTTAGCATGCACCGAGGACGGTGCAATCTTTAAGTGTGGGGAGGTCGATACCAACTTCCGTGGGATGTCTGATCCCAAAAGTAAGGGAAAAGGCAAGGCAACTACAGGCAAACGGAAAAGAGGAGAATCTTCTACCTCTATCCTGGATTTCCTTCACGACGATTCCTGGCGGGAAAAGAACTTTACCCCGCAGGAAAAGGTGGACCAGCTCCTCACTGCCACAAATCAAGTCAAATTTGCAAATAGATACTATGAGCTAAAGTATCCTGTGTTTGCCACTTCCAGGAACCTTTACTTAGAAAGAACTCTTAAAATTTTAGAAGAACTCACCCAGTACACTTCTGAACAGATAAAACAAAGAGGCTGGTTCTTCTTGAAAAGGAACTTAATAGAGGTCAATGCATCCTGGGTCAGAGAATTTTACTGTAACTATTTCAAGACTTACCTGGATGTAGTGCACCTCAGAGGGAAACAGATTTTAGTCACTGAGAAAGCTATTGAGGATATCCTCCAGCTTCAGCCTAAGTTAGATCAGCCTGACGGTTACCAAAAGACTGAAGAGGATATGAGATACATGGATTTGACTGGGATGTAGTCAAGTAGAGATTAACCCTTGATCCTACTGCCCCATAGGTCATGGGAAAGAATACAGTGATGCCTAAGGGAATCAAGCTGATATATTTGAATGATGAGGCTCGGCTTTGGCAGCAGATCCTGAGTAACTACGTGATGCCGAGCACTCATGAGACAGAGGTACCCGCTGTTATGATCACCATCATCTGGTGTGTGATGGAGGGTAAGGACCTATATCTTCCACGTTTTATTAGGTATTATATGGCCATGGTCCATGTCAGAGGCACTCTCCCTTTTCCTTATCTGATCACCCAGCTAGGCCGTTGAGCTGACGTGCCTTGGGAACTTGCTGATGAGAAGCCAACTGCTGCAGACTATAAGAAGATCATACCTCACAGCAGGAAGTTCCAAGCCTTGGGTTATAGGCCTCCTTTCCTTACTGCTTCTGCTGAGGTAGCCACATCTTTAGCTGCCCCTTCTGCATCCACTACTGCACCAGCTCTATCCACTGCACCTCCACCTGCTCTTGAGCCCATTTATCATCTGGTGCACCGCCTCTTCGCATGCCTAGATCGTATGGAGCATCGCAACAAGTGACGCTATAAGCACCTAAAGTTGATGATCCGATCCGGCAGTGACATCCCCTCCGAGCCTGACACCGCTTCTGAGCTATCTGATGCGGAGGCAGATGATCATGAGGAGGAGGCACATGCCCAGGCTGAGCAGGGAGGACCTGAGCAGGCTGCACCACACCATGAGGAGCCCCACCTGATCTAGGCCGCAGATCCGGAGATTCCTCTACAGACAGAGCCTCCACTTTAGCAGGCAGCTCCTTCGACACTTATCCAGATTGCAGATCCTCAGCCTACCGCAGAGACACTGGCAGCCCATCTTTCTGGAGATGACACTTCTTCACACCCAGCTTGAGTGAGCATCGAGGACGATGCTATTATTTAAGTGTGGGGAGGTCGCCATCTCTGGCGTACTTTATTTTGGTGAACCACTTTTCAGACTCTTTTTTTAATCCTATTTTGCTTATTTTTCTGTATTTTTATTTTTATTTTTATCTTATCTTGTCTTCCAGTACTTGCACATTTCTCTTTTGCTGTATTTTTACTTTATTTCTATATTTTGCACTTTAGTTTATATATATCTTAGATATTTAGTTTAGTCTAGTTGAACTTTTAGCTTATTAAGTTGTGATATATAATATATAGATTAATTAGTTTAGTTTACCCTTTCAGCATACGATAACTTGGATTAATTGGAAATAAAAAGAGTAAACTAAAGACTTTAGTATAACAGAATCACAACAATCCACATACTGTATATATATAGCAATAAATGATTGGTTAATTTACATAATATTTTTCAAGAAAGAATACTAAGATTTTAAGAGCCACCCTAAGATTCACATTGAGAATAATGGGAACCCCTGATTTCCACTTGCATGACATACATAATTGATATATGACTTTTGAGCCAAAGAACACACAACCTGTGAGTTTTTGAGCTTATTTGTATGGTTACATTATTTAACCATAATTATTTTATTCTTGTGTGTTCGCCCTTCTTTTTTATTCTAGTGATTTTTACTTTGTTTTAATCTATATGTCCAATATAGAATGTAGATACATACTAATATATGATTGAGGCCATTATTTAAATTGCTCACTTATCCCAAATTAGCCTACCTTTTACATCACCCTTGTTAGCCCCTTGAGCCTTTTAATCCCCTTCTGTTCTATAACCACATTACTAGCCTTAAGCAGAAAAACAAATTAAAAATCCCAAGTTGAATCCTTGGTTAGCTTAAGATAGAAATTGTGATACACACTAAGTGTGGGGAAACGTGGGAACATGGGTTGGTAGGAAGGAACTAAATCAGTAAAGTAGTCAGAAATTTGGGAGCATGCTCATGTGAAACCAATTTGAATTAAAATACCATGTGTATTGATATATGTTATTCTTTAAAAAAAATCCTTTTTATAATATAAATAGATAAATAAGGGGACAAAATTACCCCAATAATAAGTTTAGTGAAGAAATCAATGCACATGAGATAAGAATCAAATTGAAATTGGTACATGAATATGTATTAAGAAACTGAAAAATTGGGAACCCCAAGAAAGTTATAAATTATATAGAATAGGTATATGTTAGGTGAGACCTTAGACTAATTAAGGATTCAGCATACAGCTCACTTAGCCTTATATATATCCCTACCTTTACCTTGGCCCCATTACAACCTTTAAAAGACCTCATGATGTTTGTATGTACACATTGTATATTTGTTGATTGGTTAGATGAAGAACAAAGTTTTAGAAAGCAAGAATAGAAAAGAATAGAGTGATTAACCCCAAACACTGAGTGACTAGAGAGTAAACACAAAATCCAGTGAGGGTTCAATAGCTCATCACCATATATCTCTGCTTAATTGTATTGTCTTGCAAGCTTGTGAAATAATTTAACCCAACTCAATTGTGACAGTGCTTTAACATGATTTAGGTTTGGCTATACATATATAATTCCTTGAAAATATGAATTAAATTAACCACATGTAAGCTCTATATATATATAGGTGGATAATAATTAAAATTGCATGATTCATGTAGGTAGATTGCATTTAAAATAAATTGCATTGCATAAGATTCCACCGTTCTAACTTTACCTCTTTCCTTGGATTTAGCATGAGGACATGCTATTGTTTAAGTGTGGGGAGGTTGATAAACCCATATTTTATGATATAATTTGTGCTCAAACTGAGTGTTTCTATCAATTCTTCATCCACTTATTCATGTAAATTGCATAGTTTTACTATTCCTTTCTTATATTATATATGTGAAAAACATGTTTCCTATGCTTTAAAAATATTAATTTTAATTACCCTTTATTACCATTCGATGCCGTGATTTGTGTGTTAAGTATTTTCAGATCTCATAGGGCATAAATGGCTTAAAGGACAAAAAGGAAACATACAAAAATGGAAGGAAAGCACAAAAATGGAGTTTTGAAGAAAAGGGAGCGACGCGAACGCATGGACGACGCGAACGCGTGCCTAGCGCGAAATGGCATCGACGTGTACGCATAGACGACGCGAACACGCGCCTTGAGCTGAACACAAATGACGCGTATGCGTGACTGACGCGTACGCGTGACAAGGAAAACTCCCAGATGACGCGAACGCGTGACCCACGCGAACACGTGACAGATGCCACGTACAAGAATCTGCAGAAAACGCCCCCAGTGATTTCTGGACCCTTTTTCGGCCCAATTCTGAATCCAGAAACACAGAATATAAGCCAGAGAATGGAGGAATCAAAAGAACAACTTAGTAATACATAAATTTTAGGTTTTAGATGTAGTTTTTAGAGAGAGAGGTTATCTCCTCTCTCTTAGGATTAGGATTTAGAATTTCTATTATGTTTAAGCTATGATTTCTTCAATCACAGGTTCAATATTCCTTTAATTTATTTTCTACTTTTAATTATTCCATTACTTCAATTGTCAATTATCTTTTCAATTTGGCTTATGAACCATTCATGTTATGATTTTCTTAATTAATTATTTTGAGGTATTTCTGATTTGATTTTGCTTTAATTTATTTATGAATGATTTCAATTCAATTTAGATTTACTTTCCCCTTTTGGCTTTGGTTAAGTAATTAGCAACACTTGAGTTATCAAACTCAGCTGTTGAATGAAATTAGAATTCTTTGCTGATTGATTTATTCTCCAATAACTCTAGTCTTTCCATATGAGTTGACTGGGATTTGAGGATTAAATCAATTTGTTCACTTGACTTTCCTTTGTTTAGCAAGGGTTAATTTAAGTAGGAGCAGAATCCAATTTTCATCACATCTGATAAGGATAACTAGGATAGGACTTCAATTTCTTACACCCTGTCAAGAGATTTTTATAATTATTAATTTAATTTTCTCGTCATTTAAATTACCTGCTCCTTATTTCGAAAACCCAAAAACATATCTTTTTACATAACCAATAATAAATCATACTGCCTTGCAACTCCTTGATAGACGACCTGAGGTTTAAATACTTCGGTTATTTATTTTTATTGGGTTTGCTTACGTGACAAACAAGTTTTTTTATGAAAGGATTATTGCTTGGTTTAGAAACTATACCTGCAACGAGAATTTATTGAAAATTCTAAACCATCAATCTTCAGTTCATCAGTAATCAACGCCATGGGCCGTGGTCATTGATCTCCTCTGCTACAGATTGAACGCCATTGGCCGTGGTCATCCAATCTGACGAAGGGTGAAGCACTAGTAGTTCGTTCTCCTGGTGATCCTACTCAAAATGGCACAGACAAGGTCGAATCTTCCAGATCAAAGAATGCTGCTTCTTTGGATTCTAGCCTATACCACTAACACCCTAATCTCCCCAAAAATCGGCTGAACTGGTGTCTCGAGAAATCCCCAACGAAGTCATGGATTAGCTTTCTGAGAGATGTATAAATATAGCTGTTGGCTCGTGCTTTCCAGTTACATGAACCCAAGTAGACCTGGGTGTTTGTCAGGCACGTTCATCTTAGTATGTTGAACAGAGTTGATTGTCACTGATCATCCTATTCACCATGTTGAAAAGCAAGTATACATCTTAGAAATAAATCAAACATGGATCAAAGAAGAAACAGTAATACTTTTATTAATTCGTAGGACTCAGTAGGGCTCCTTCCTTCAACCTAGGAGGTTTAGAAACTCATACTGATGTTGAACAGTAATCTTTTATTAATCCATAAAACTCAGCAGGTCTCCTCCCCTCAACCTAGGAGGTTTAGAAACTCATACTGATAGAAAATACAATGTGAAAAAAATGATGGGCGAAGATGTGTGTGAATGACACAAATCTAATCCCTTAAATACTAAACAAATGACTAGTAAGGGTAAAACAGTCTTTTTAGTGCTAAAATCCACTTCTAGGGCCCACTTGGTAAGTGTTTGGGCTGAGCTTTGATGAGATCCACATACTATGAAGCCTCTAGGGCGTTGAACGTTGGCTAGGGGGTCCTCTTTGGGCGTTTGGATGCTGGTCTCTTCTCCTTGGGCGCTGGACGCCTGGAAGGGGGCAGGAGGCTGGCGTTGGACACTAGTTTTGGGCCTTCTAGTCTGAAGCAAAGTATGGTTTATTATATATTTCTAGAAAGCTCTGGATTTCTATAGTCTATAGCCATTGAGAACGCTCTATTTAGATTTCTGTAGCTCCAGAAAAGCTCTTCCAAATGCAGTTGGACAGCATCTGCAGTGCTTTCTCTGTCTCTGAATCAGACTTTTGCTCCAGCTCCTCAATTTCAGCCAGAAATTACCTGAAATTGCAAAAAAATACAAAAACTCATAGTAGAATTCAAAAATATAAATTTAACAGTAAAACCTATAAAAACTTAATAAAAACTAAACAAAACATACTAAAAACTATATGAAAATGATGTCAAAAAGCGTATAAAATATCCACTCATCACTGGTGTATGCATATGCAAGTAATAAACTAAATCTGACAATTTTAGCCCTAAGTCCTCAACTCTATCAAATGATATGAATGCGTACGATGCTCCAGTATCATATAATGCAATTAAAGTTCTGTTACTAATTTCACAAATTCCTGGTATCAGGGATTCATATCTAGCAGCATCATTTGCTGTCATAGCAAAACTCGACCTTGTTGTTAGGATTGACATGCATCCTGATTCTTCCTGTGTGGACAATCTCTGGAGATATGACCTAGCACCCCACACTAGTAACATAGACCCAAACCCAACTGGCATGTAACACCTTACTTTTAACAACTTCTAATCGTACAAAAAGTTCAGGTGTTACTTACTTCTAATCCTTTAGTTTTCATACTATATTTATTTAATATTGAGCCTTCACAAATATAAACCGAATCTTTAGTTACAAAATCGAAAAGTCGTTACTTTAATTCACTTAATCACATAATTAAATCCACATAATAATAAATACATAAACTAATTCAAAACTTCTCAAATACAAGTCCTGCCCCTCTAAAATCTCAAATGGCAATTGACGAGGGATAAAACCTTAAATAAACCAACAAATAGAAAATGACTTCTATAATAATAAAGATAAAAAATACAATAAAAGAAATACCTTGTATAAGTATACTAGATCCATCGGCTAAATTAATTGTAGAAACAGATGCATCAGAATTAGGATATGGAGGAATTCTTAAACAAATACCTTCTAATCAAAAGAACAAATAGTAAAATATCATTCCGGATTTTGGAACCAAGCTCAAAAGAATTACCCAACAGTCAAAAAAGAAATACTTGCCATAGTATTATGTGTTTCAAAATTTCAAGAAGATTTATTTAACAAAACATTCTTAATAAGAACTGATTGTAAAGCAGCCCCAAATGTTTTAGAAAATGATGTCAAAAATCTGGTTTCAAAACAAATATTTGCAAGATGGCAAGCTATTCTATCATGTTTCGATTTTACTATTGAACATATAAAAGGAGAACTAAATTCACTTCTTGACTTTCTTACTAGAGAATTTTTGCAGGGAAAGAATGGATCAAAAACCAGCCTCCAGTGAAGATTATGGTCAACCTTTTGACCAAATAAAAGAAACAAAATTACCTATTACTCTTGTACCAGCAAAACCATTATCATTAAGACCTATGACTATGTCACAGGTTGTAAAAGCATCATCATCATCATTACCTTCTAAGAGCTCTTTAATTACTACTAATAATAAATTCACATTATTGCAACCATCAGATCGCTATAACACTCAACCCTTGAAAGAACAGTTTCCTTACTATGAAAAACCTTATCCTATTAAAATATTAACCATTGAAAAAGAGTGGTTCAAAAAAGATAGAAAAACCCTATACAAGACTATTTTCCCAAATACCTTTCATTACATTCCTATTAACCCACAAAAAACCCAAAAATTCTATGAATTCATATTAGTAGACACTGGATCTATTGAATTGACACATTATAGAGACTCCAATACCAAACAGCCCGTTTATTCAAAAATAAAAATTATAAAAATATTATCTCTACAAGAGTGGGAAATACCCCCATATTAGTCTAAAAGCTTCTCTTTGAAATTTGAACCTCAGAACTATACCTATTATGATTACCAAGAAGCATGGAACCATATTTTATTCCTATCACCAAGTCCCCATTCTTGGTTCATATGGTTCAGAAAAGGGATTTCATTACAATTTCCCAAATGGTTCTAATCATGGTTCCAGAATTTTGGACCAATAGAAGCCTTCTTTCCAAAAGAAGCCAGCATGGCATATGAATATTTTAAAAGCAAGTCATCATTTTTACAAGAGTATAAATTCATTTCATTTATAGCATCTATGGGAATAAGCTGGATTATGACCTGGGAATATGATTCAGCAGCATATGAAGAATGTTCAAGCATACAATATTTGGTAAGAATAATAAAAATAAAGTGGTGGAACAAATATGATATAAATCTTTTGAGTAAAAGAGCTATTGATCAATGGTTAACAACATCACAAAAGCGTCCAGCAATAACAGCCTCAAGCACCACCAATGAACAAATAGCATATAAAAAAGAGACCCAATTCTTAGTGCAGAAACGACAAATTATGGCAGCCCTAGCAGCGGCAACCTCAGAAGAAGATATCCAAAGCTCTCTACAAGCAATACAAACAGTACCTCTTGGAGAAGACGAAGAGGTACAGTCCAGCCCAGCTCATTATTATCAAGACTCTCAAGATCCATTTGAAATGTAGTAAGAGCTATATATGAAATCAATGTAAAAGCCCAATCATAAAGAAAAATGATCTCTGCAAAAAAAAAGGGTAAAAGTAAAAAAGTAAAAGTAAAAAGTAAACAGTAAAAATCGGCAAACAGTAACTGTCGGCAAAACAGTAAATGTCGGCAAACAGTAAAAGTAAACAGTACTGTCGTCAAATAGTACCCAAACAGTAATCATTTGGGGTCTATAAATACCAAAGGCCTCACCCATTCATGATCATGAAACACTTGAAAGCTCAAGAAACCTCTCTACTCTTATATCTTCTTACTTTATATATTCTTCAAATATTTGTAATCATTATCAAGTTTGTATTAACTTTGAAAGCAATAATAGTACAAGTTCATCCCTGTAAGCTTACTATCTTATGCTTTCTTTTCTTATAATTTCTTTATTCTCTTAGTTATTATTTCTATTTTTATAACATGAAAGAATTTCAAAAAAGACTAACTTCTTTAAAGCTTGTTAGAAGAAAAATGAAAATAAGAGTGATGGCAATAAGAAGCAAAGTAAGAGAATTAATAACTGAATCTTCAGAACAACCAATAGAAATAGAAAAGATAATTAAGAAAATAATCAAGGCCAAAATGTTGCTGCAACAGATTAAAACCATAAAATCAGTAAAAACCGTTAAGGAGAATATTAAGAATAAACGCATTCATCATGTTAGAAGAATGAATTATCTTCATGTGCAAAACATGATACGATTTTATGATATACAATCAAGAATACAAGCCCTTAAATCTTTACAAATAGATTCTGAACCTTTACAAGATCCTTCTTTACATATATATATATATGCAGGTCGGTCGTGGCTTCAAGCCAAAGCTTCCTGAACCTATTACTGAAAAAAAAATTCTGTAGGGGGTGAAATATCATCCTCGCAGGTTCTCAGTAGGGACGGGAATACCATCAAAGGAAAGAAATACTTGCATATAGAATAATTTCATTATAAAAATAGTTTACCCTACTTCCTGAACCTATCACTAAAAAAGAAATTCTGTAGGGGGTGAAATATCATCCTCGCAGGTTCTCAGTAGGGACGGGAATACCATCAAAGCAAAGAAATACTTGCATATAGAATAATTTCATTATAAAAATAGTTTACCCTTGAAATAACATTTGGAAAAGCTTTGCAGAAAATCTTACTTAAAAAAGGTAAAAGAAACTCTTATAATTTACAAATCCGACAGTAAATAGTTTAAAGGACAAGAAGAACCAAAGACATGCTTGAGGGCTTTCTACTCCATAACCTACCCCACTTATATCTGAAACTGGGTATAACTACAACATACACACTCAAACTTTTATCCAACACTCCACTCAGCCTATCTTTTTCCATTTACATAGTCTATTAGTATATAACTCAGTAATATATCATTAAAACTCAGTTTTTCAATACACATCCTATCATCAACATCAGGAACCACCCTTAGCATCACCACCGCCAGCATGAGGGATCTCTTAGTTGTCAAACACAGACAAGACAGTGCAAAGCATACACAATTAGAGGGTACAGATAGAGCAATTAGTTCAATTAGTATATAGATGCAATTACTCAATTAGGCAAACCCACACAAAAAATTTACACACAAATGCGAATGATGCATGCCTGCCCTATGGCTAATGAGCTCATTTGTCAATTATATAGCTAACCCGACACGTTCTGGTATCTAAGCATTGGACAGTCCCTCGTGCACGCATCCCCAAGATCAAAATTCATGTTCATATATCAAAGGCATAAGCGGCACCATCTGGAAAGGTCTAAGTGTCTGGCCACATCTTACGGCGAAGGGTCAACAGAAACTCAAATCTCAACTTGGAGCAAGTGGAGCCGACCCACTACATCTACCCAGGGAAATCACATACCATATATATAAATATATCAGAATCATTATCAATATAAATTTCATTATCACTTTTCATTCGCAATCTCATTATAAATCTCATACTTTAGTATTCAAACATGCTCATCATTATCTTTCATTATCATAGTTAGTTACCATTCATCATCAAAGTCATTCTCACCATACATTATTCCACATTTGTTCATTTTCCTCTAATTCACTAACTCAGCTCTTTAAGTTTCGTTCTTAACTCCTCTGTCCTTGATTCCACCAGCTCTAAACTTGTACTAGGGGTTATAAAAATTTAGAAAGCTCGAGGAATGGTTGAAAGCTTAAAAATTTGCTTTTCAGAAAACAGGGGAGGTCGCATACGCATGCACATGCTTGCGTACCCAAGAGTATAATTTCAAAACTTGCATACACGGACAACCTTTGCAGACGCAGAAGGTTTGGGCAGTGGAACTCGTTCGCGTACGCATGAGCTAAACGTGACAAAGTCGCATATGCAGCTCATGTTTTCCTACAAATGAGTGTTGGCAGTGGCCAACTCTCACGTACGCACGATGAGTTCTGCGTACGCATTACATATCAGAACTTGAAAAATTCTGATATGCTGTAGAAACCAGTTTTTTAATAAAAATTCAACCATTCTTGAAAAAATTCATTTTCAACCATTCTTGAACCGTTGGAAAGATCGACAAATGAATTTTCATAAAAATTCAATTTTGAAAAGTTTCCAACTCCGAGGGTCAATTTACGGCCCGCCGAAGTTGGCAAAAAATCAGTTTTAAACAAAAAAAAATTTGTCAAGTTTTCAAAGGTTCATATGCCAAAACAGATTCTAACTCAACAAAACAATCCCAAACCACTTCAATCCACTCATTCACAATCATTTAAAATTAAGCCTACTCAAAATCGTCATTAGTCATCAGCATACCTCGATTATACTCGATCATTATCCTCTCTCTAAATCTCGAAATCATCATCAAACCTCAATCAAAACCAATTATCACTAATTACATCTCAACTTCAAGCATAACCTTCCAACTCACTCTCTTATTCACAAACCCTCGAATTTATACTTAAATTACTATTTTAAAGTCTTTAGCTAATTAATCAAATCTCTTTTTGTTATTATTAAAAATAAAAAGAGTTAAAATCACAATTCAACCAAATCTTGAAAATCCGACTTTCTTTAAAATCTATAAAAGTATTCAAGATTTATCTATTTTAATTCATTTAAACCAGACTCATTTTTAAAATCATAACCAAAACTCCTTCAAGCTTTTAGAAAAAGTTCGGCAGCACCTCCCCAAAATACAGGAGTTTTCCACCCATCACAGGCCCCTTCTTTTCAACCTCAACTCAACAAAACCAACATTTCAAAACAATGTTTCCAAAACCGTCATTTAAAACCAATCATTATCTATTTAAATCAAAGAAAACCAAAATCTACATATTCAATCCATTTTACCAGAAAATTTAGAAATCAATTAATTCAACAACAAACACAACATGTCAATTCCAACAGAAAATTATTTATACCACAGACATTCATCCATTTGTATTAACCTGCTAAATTTATTGGGTATTCAAAGCCCAAATCATTTTGCTAAACTAAAACAATCCCCTACCTTGAGTAATTAATCCCGTAGTGATCCTTAAAAAAATAAATCTCTTTCTCCCTCGACCCGCAACAGCGGTGGCAGCATCCATAATTCTGCGTACGTCTACAACAATAGAAACAGTTTCAATCGCAACATGCAACCTCGATAATTCAATCCTAAATCATCAATATCGCAAAATCCTTAATAACGTATAACGGAAAACTAACGATGAGGATTCCGAGACAGAGATACTTACTGTAATAAGAGAACGAAGCAGTAGCGATCTCTGAACCAATTTGGCGGCATCTCCGACAGCCACCTCAAGCAATAGCAGTGACCAGAACTCTAGTGACGGCAACTGTAACAACCATGTAGTGACGGTAATATTCCGAGAATTCAAAAGAACGGAAACCAAAAAGCAAAACCCTTACCGGTAGTGGATCTCGGTGTCGCCTCTCCAGCAGCAGCGACGGAGCACGCGACGGCGGCGGCGGCTGGACACAATAGCAACAGCGACGCCATTCAAGATGATTATGGAGATGGGACTCGTGGTTCCACACGGTGGTGACGACCAGACGCACGTCTCCTCTCTCCTCGGCTGAGCTCTCTTGCAAGTCTTGTTCCTCTCTCTCCCGGCGACCATGGCAACAACGACAAGCTCGGTGATGGCAGTGGCTTCCCCTCCTCCCTCATGCGTACTCTCTCTTCTCTGTTCCTTGGTTTTGGTTTGCGGCTCTCCTTCCCCTATGACGACAACACAACGGCGCAGCAACAGTGATGCCTGCCAGCGCTATCCTTCCTCTCTTCTCTTCTCCCCCGCCGTAGCTCTCTCTCCCTCCTTCTTTCTCCCTTGTTGTGTGTGTGTGCGTGTGTTTTATTTGTTTTTGGAGGAAGGGGTGGTGGCTGATGGGTTATAGGAATTCAGGATTTTGTGTATTTGATTTTTAGGGTTAGGGTTTAATTTGGAGTATATTTGAAATTAGGGAATTTTTGGGTGAATTTGGGTATGGTAATTTTAATAAAATTGGGACATAGAGTATTAATTTAAAACTCTAATTTAATCCCTTAAAATTACTTTGAAAATATTATTTATTGTATCAATTAACTAATTGTCTTTCAATCAAGTATTCTAATTTAGATTATAAGACAATATAATTAATTTTCTTAAAATTAAGTAAAATTTTTTAGTTTAATTATCAAATTTTGATATAATTACTTTTAATAAAATATTTTCTGAAAATAAAGTCTTTAATGAATAAATAAATTTAAATTAGCTCACAATAAGATTTTTAGAAAATTCTAGATGTGATTTTAAAACTTTATCTGATTCCCGAATTTCTCTGGGTAGATGCAGTAGGTCGACTCCACTTGCTCCAGATTGATATTTGAGTTTCTATTGACCCTCCGTTGCAAGATGTGGCCGGATGCTTAGACCTTTTTCGGATGGTGCCCCCAATGCATTTGATATATGAACATGAATTTTGAGCTTGGTGGAGATTCGCGCACACAAGGACTGTCCAATGGTTAGCTACCAGGAAATGTCGGGTAGGCTATATGACCGACAGATAAGCTCATTAGCCATAGGGCAGACATGCATATCATTAGCATTTGAGTGTATTGTTTGGTGTGAATCTTGTTTGTGGGTTTGCGTACTTGAGTAATTGCATCTATCTGCTAATTGACCTAATTTCTCTACATGTACCCTCTAATTGTGTTTGCTTTGCACTATTGATGAGCGGATATTTTATACGCTTTTTGGGGTTAATTTCATATAGTTTTTAGTATGATTTGGTTAGTTTTTAGTATACTTTCATTAGTTTTTAGGCAAAATTCATATTTCTGGACTTTACTATGAGTTTGTGTATTTTTCTGTAATTTCAGGTATTTTCTGGCTGAAATTGAGGGAGCTGAGCAAAAATCTGATTCAGGCTGAAAAAGGACTGCTGATGTTGTTGGATTCTGACCTCTCAGCACTCGGAATGGATTTTCTAGAGCTAAAGGAGTCAAATTAGCGCACTTCCAATTGCGTTGGAAAGTAGACATCCAGGGCTTTCCAGCAATATATAATAGTTCATATTTTGCTCAACGATAGATGATGTAAACTGGCGTTCAACGCCAGTTCCATGTTGCAATCTGGAGTCCAGCGCCAGAAACAAGTTACAAGTTGGAGTTAAACGCCAGAAACAGGTTACAACCTGGCGTTGAATGCCCAAAACAGCCCAGGCACGTGAGAAGCTTAAGTCTCAGCCCCAGCACACACCAAGTGGGCCCCAGAAGTAGATTTCTGCACCAATTATCTTAGTTTATTCATTTTTTATAAACCTAGGTTACTGGTTTAGTATTTAAACAACTTTTAGAGATTTATTTTGTATCTCATGACATTTTAGATCTGAACTTTGTAATCTCTGACGGCATGAGTCTCTAAACTCCATTGTTGGGGGTGAGGAGCTCTGCTGTGTTTCGATGAATTAATGCAACTATTTCTGTTTTCCATTCAAACATGTGTGTTCCTATCTAAGATATTCATTCGCACTTAATTATAGAGAAGGTGATGATCCGTGACACTCATCACCTTCCTCAATCCATGAACGTGTGTCTGACAACCACCTCCGTTCTACATTAGATTGAATGAGTATCTCTTAGATTCCTTAATCAGAATCTTTATGGTATAAGCTAGATTTATGGCGGTATTCATGAGAATTCGGAAAGTCTAAACCTTGTCTGTGATATTCCGAGTAGGATTCTAGGATTGGATGGCTATGACGAGCTTCAAACTTGCGAGTGTTGGGCGTAGTGACAGACGCAAAAGGATCAATGGATCCTATTCCAGCATTAGTGGGAACCGACAGATGATTAGCCGTGTAGTGACAGCGCACGTGGACCCTTTTCACTAAGAGGACGGATGGTAGCCATTGATAACAGTGATCCACCAACACACAACTTGCCATGGAAGGAACTTTGCACTTTTTCATGCATGAGGGAAGAGGAATACAAGAGAAAAGCTTAAATTCAGAAGACAAAGCATCTCCAAAACCCCAACATATTCTCCATTATGCATAACAAGTAACCTTTAATTCATATTCTCTTGTTAATTTGCAAGTCAATTGATAACCACAAATTAATATCCTGACTAAGAGTTGGAAGATAACCATAGCTTGCTTCAAACCAACAATCTCCGTGGGATCGACCCTTACTCACGTAAGGTATTACTTGGACGACCCAATGCACTTGTTGGTTAGTGGTACGAGTTGTGAAAAGTGTGATTCATAATTTGTGCACCAAGTTTTTGGCGCCGTTGTCGGGGATTGTTCGAGTTTGGACAACTGATGGTTTATTTTGTTGCTTAGATTAGGAAAAAAATCTTTCTTTTAAAATTTTCAAAATTTGTGTTCTTTGTTCTTCCTTCATCTTCAAGTTGTTCTTGTTTATTTTTCTTGTTTGATCTTTAGTTTTTCTTGTTCTGTTTCTTTTCTTATTTTTCGCGTGCCTTTTCAAAATATTAGTTTTCAAAAAAAGAAAAAAAATTATTCTTAGTTATTAAAAATACTTCTTCAAAACAAGTGTTACATTTACTGCCCAATTGGCTAGAGCGTTGGTCTATGTTCTTGGTAATTGGGTATCTTCTTTTTAAAATTCTTTTTTTCAAAAATAATTTTTCTATTAAATCTTGTGCCAAACTTTAAGTTTGGTATTTTCTTGTTGATTTTTCTTTGGTTTTCGAAAATTTTATTTTGGTTTTCTAAAAATTTTAAGTTTGGTGTTCTACCTTCATGTTCTTGTTGTTCTTGTGATTCTTCGAAGTGTTCTTGAGTCTTCCTTGTGTTTTGATCTTAAAATTTCTAAGTTTTGTGTTCCTTGGTAGTGGAAATGAACAGTCCAGAAGGACTCTGGGGTCATATGCTAACCCCACTACTGCTTCATATGGGAGTAGTATCAGTATACCCTCCATTGGAGTCAGTAGCTTTGAGTTGAATCCTCAGCTTATTATCATGGTGCAGCAAAGTTGCCAGTATTCCGGTCTTCCACAGGAAGATCCTACAAAGTTTTGGCACATTTTTTACAAATTGCTGAGACAGTCCATGATAAGGAAGTAGATCAGGATGTCTATAGACTATTACTGTTTCCATTCGCTGTAAAAGACCAAGCTAAGAGGTGGTTAAATAACCAACCTAAGGCTAGCATAAGGACATGGAAACAACTGTCAGAAAAATTCCTGAATCAATATTTCCCTCCAAAAAGGATGACACAGCTAAGGCTGGACATCCAAGGCTTTAAACAAGGAGATAACGAATCTCTTTATAATGCCTGGGAGAGATACAGAGAGATGCTAAGAAAATGCCCCTCTGAAATGTTTTCAGAGTGAGTTCAGTTAGACATTTTCTATTATGGGCTTACAGAAAGAGCTCAGATTTCTCTAGATTACTCAGCTGGTGGATCTATCCACATGAGAAAGACAATTGAAGAAGCTCAAGAGCTCATTGATACAGTTGCCAGAAATCAGCATCTGTACCTAAGCAATGAACCTTCTATGAAAGAAGAGGCTAGAACAGTGACTGCTGAACTAAGTCCTGCAGAACAAGCTACTGAATTCAACCAGCAATTGGATTTTCTAACAAAACAGTTAGCCGAATTCAAAGAGAGACTACAAGAGATAAGAATGGCTAATATAAATATGGAAGTACAATTAAAGCAAACAAAGCAGCAGCTGTCAAAACAAATAACAGAAGAGTGCCAAGCAGTTCAATTGAGAAGTGGGAAAACATTAGATGCCCCACCTCAAGGTAGCAGGAAGCTAAGAAATGAACAAACTACCCAAAATCCATCTAAGGATAGTAAGAGCCTGAAGAGGAATAATTCTGGCAATCAAACGCCAGAAATTGGGTGGAAAGCTGGCGTTGAACGCCCAAACCATGCTCAGTCCTGGCGTTCAACGCCAGAAACAAGCAAGGAATTGGCGTTGAACGCCCAAAAGAAGCACAATTCTGGCGTTCAAACGCCAGGAACAAGTAAGGAGTTGGCGTCCAACGCCACTCCAGCTTCTGACTCTGGCCATCAAATGCCAGTGAGGGATCAGACACACACCAGTGCTGATAACAACCCCTCTAAAAAGGCTTCTCCAACCACCTCTGTAGGAAGTAAACCTGCAGGAATTAAGGTTGAGGAATACAAAGCCAAGATCCCTTATCCTCAAAAACTCCACAAAGAGGAGCAGGATAAGAAATTTGCTCGCTTTGCAGACTATCTTCGGACTCTTGAAATAAA
>NC_029788.2:73895866-73897748 GCF_000816755.2 Arachis ipaensis | reverse complement strand
TTCCTAGCAACTGGACGAACTCTCATTGATGTCCAAAAGGGGGAAGTCACCCTGAGAGTCAATGAGGATGAGTTTAAGTTGAACGCTGTCAATGCCATGCAGCATCCAGACACACCAAAAGACTGCATGAAAGTTGATCTTATTGACTCTTTGGTAGAAGAGATCAACATGGATGAGAGTCTCGAATCAGAGTTGGATGATATCTTTAAAGATGTTCAGCCTAATCTTGAGGATTCAGAGGAATTGAAAGAGCCTCTGAAATTTCCTCAGGAAGAGGAAAAACCTCCTAAACCCGAGCTCAAACCATTACCACCATCTCTGAAATATGCATTTCTGGGAGAAGGTGGCACTTTTCCAGTGATCATAAGCTATACTTTAAATCCACAGGAAGAGGAAGCACTAATTCAAGTGCTAAGGACACACAAGACAGCTCTTGGGTGGTCCATAAGTGACCTTAAGGGAATAAGCCCAGCTAGATGCATGCACAAGATCTTATTAGAGGACAATGCTAAGCCAGTGGTTCAACCACAGAGGCGGCTAAATCCAGCCATGAAGGAAGTGGTACAGAAAGAGGTCACCAAACTACTGGAGGCTGAGATTATTTATCCTATTTCTGATAGCCCCTGGGTGAGCCCTGTCCAAGTCGTCCCCAAAAAGAGAGGCATGACAGTGGTTCATAATGAAAAAAATGAACTGGTTCCTACAAGAACAGTTACAGGGTGGCGCATGTGTATTGACTACAGAAGGCTCAATACAGCCACCAGAAAGGATCATTTTTCTTTACCATTCATAGACCAGATGTTAGAAAGACTAGCAGGTCATGATTATTACTGTTTTTTGGATGGCTATTCAGGCTATAACCAAATTGTAGTAGATCCCCAGGATCAAGAGAAAATAGCATTCACATGTCCATCTGGAGTGTTTACTTACAGAAGGATGCCATTTGGGCTGTGTAATGCGCCTGCAACCTTCCAGAGATGCATGCTTTCTATTTTCTCTGATATGGTGGAAAAATTTCTGGAAGTCTTCATGGATGACTTCTCAGTATATGGAGACTCATTCAGCTCCTGTCTTGATCACCTGACACTGGTTTTGAAAAGATGTCAAGAGACCAACCTGGTTTTAAACTGGGAAAAATGTCACTTTACGGTGACTGAAGGGATTGTTCTTGGACATAAAATTTCAAACAAGGGAATAGAGGTGGATCAAGCTAAAATAGAAGTAATTGAAAGATTACCACCACCTGCCAATGTTAAGGCAATCAGAAGCTTTCTGGGGCATGTAGGATTCTATAGGAGGTTTATAAGGGATTTTTCAAAAATTGCAAAACCTCTAAGCAACCTGCTAGCTGCTGACACGCCATTTGTGTTTGACACAGAGCGCCTGCAGGCGTTTGAAACTCTGAAAGCTAAGCTGGTCACAGCACCAGTTATCTCTGCACCAGAGTGGACATTACCGTTCGAATTAATGTGTGATGCCAGTGATCACACCATTGGTGCAGTACTGGGGCAGAGGCATGACAAGCTTCTGCATGTCATTTATTATGCTAGCCGTATTTTAAATGATGCCCAGAAAAATTACACAATCACAGAAAAGGAATTACTTGCAGTGGTCTATGCCATTGACAAGTTTAGATCATACTTGGTAGGATCAAAAGTGATTGTGTACACTGACCATGCTGCTCTTAAATATCTACTCACAAAGCAGGATTCAAAACCCAGGCTTATAAGATGGGTGTTGCTTCTACAAGAGTTTGATATAGAAATAAGAGACAGAAAAGGGACAGAGAACCAAGTGGCTGATCATCTGTCCCGGATAGAGCCAATAGAAGGGGCGTCCCCCCCTCTTTTGAGATCTCTGAAACCTTTCCGGATGAGCATTT
>NC_029788.2:73873728-73895432 GCF_000816755.2 Arachis ipaensis | reverse complement strand
AGAATTTCTCTATCCCAAGTAGGGTGTTCATCATGAAACGTAGTCATTAATTAAAAAAGAAGATGTGCAGACAGAATAATCCGTAGGTGTGTGCCTAGAGAAGAAGCACAGAAGATCTTATGGCATTGCCATGGATCACAATATGGAGGCCATTTCGGAGGTGAGCGAACAGCCATGAAGGTCCTCCAAAGTGGCTTCTACTGGCCTACCCTATATAGAGATTCCCGAGAGTTTGTACGTAACTGTGACAGCTGCCAAAGAGCTGGTAATCTGCCTCATGGTTACGCCATGCCTCAACAAGGAATCTTGGAGATTGAGTTGTTTGATGTATGGGGAATTGACTTCATGGGACCTTTCCCACCATCATACTCAAACACTTATATTCTGGTGGCAGTCGATTATGTATCAAAATGGGTAGAGGCCATTGCCACACCCACTAATGATACTAAGACAGTGCTGAAGTTCCTACAGAAATATATCTTCAGCAGGTTTGGTGTCCCTAGAGTACTAATCAGTGATGTGGGCACTCACTTCTGCAACAAACAGCTTTACTCTGCCATGGTCCAGTATGGGATTAGCCACAAGGTGGCCACTTCATATCATCCACAGACAAATGGGAAAGCTGAAGTTTCTAATAGAGAACTAAAAAGAATCCTGGAACGGACTGTAAGTACCCATAGAAAGGACTGGGCAAGAGGCTTGGATGATGCTCTGTGGGCTTACAGAATAGCATTCAAAACTCCTATAGGGACCTCTCCATACCAGCTTGTATATGGTAAGGCCTGTCATCTGCCTGTGGAATTGGAACATAAAGCCTATTGGGCAACCAGATTCCTGAATTTTGATGACAAATTAGCCGGAGAAAAAAGATTGCTCCAGCTAAATGAGCTAGAGGAATTTAGACTCACTGCTTTCGAAAATGCCAAGCTTTATAAGGAGAAATAAAAAAGATGGCATGACAGAAAGCTGTCATCAAGAGTCTTTGAACCAAGACAAAAGGTTCTGTTGTTCAACTCTAGGCTCAGGCTATTCCTTAGGAAACTGAAATCCCGGTGGAGGGGACTATATGTGATTACAAATGTATCACCATATGGTTATGTGGAGCTTCAAGACATTGATTCTGATAAGAAGTTTATTGTTAATGGACAGAGAATTAAACACTATCTTGAAGGCAGTGTTGAGCAAGAGTGCTCAAGGCTGAGCCTAGATTAAAAGCTCAGTAAGGTCCAGCTAAAGACAATAAAGAAGCGCTTGCTTGGAGGCAACCCAGCCATTGGGAAAGCTTTTTCTGTTGTTTTGCCCTATTCTTGATTTTATTTGTTTATATAAAGTTCACTATTAATAAGGTAAAGAGTCAATTGCATAGGTTCACAGGGTTACAGAAGGATTCAGCACACAAAATAGAGAAAAAGAGCTCATTGGCAAGAAAACGCTAGTAAGAGGCACAACTGGGCGTTAAACACCCAAAAGGAGCATCTACTGGGCATTTAACGCCAGTAATGATAGCCATCTGGGCGTTAAACGCCAGAAAGAAGCAGCTTCTGGGCGTTTAACGCCAGATTGACAGCATCCTGGGCGTTCAGAAAAACGCCCAGTGACAAAGGAGTTCCTGGTGTTCAACGCCAGAAAGAAGCAACAGCTGGGCGTTGAACGCCCAGGAGAAGCAGCATTTGGGCGTTAAACGCCCAAAACATGCAACATTTGGGCGTTTAACGCCAGGATGGTGGGGAGGAGGTAAATTCTTTTTTATTTCATATTTTTTATTTTAATTTTAATTTCATGTTTCAATTCATGATTTCTTGCATAAACATGTTACAAACCCTAATTTCTAAAAACACTAATTTCTAAAAACCCTACTTTAAAAATATCAAATGTATCTTAATTCATAAACACAAATTCTTTTTCAATCCAATCCAACTCTTTTTCAATTTTTCCAAAACAAATCTATCTCTTTTCCTTCTAAAATCTTTTCAACTCATCAATATCTTTTTCAAATCTCCACATTATCTTTTTCAAAATCCAAATTTATCTTTTTCAAATATCTTTCATATCTTTTCAATTTTAAATCACATCTTTTCATATCATACTTATTTTTTATAAATCATATCTTCTATCTTATCTTTTTAAAATTTTCGAAAACCCACCCCCCCTTTTAAATCCACATTCGGCCTCCCTCCTCTCATCCACCATTCGACACTAGCTCTCCTTCTATCCCTCTCCTTTCTTTTCTTTTGCTTGAGGACAAGTAAACCTCTAAGTTTGGTGTGTTTATCCGTGATCACTAAATTATACCCACTAAGATCATGGCTCCTAAAGGAAAACAACCCACTCCAAGAGGCAAGAAAGAGAGTATTCCAAAACCACTTTGGAATCAAGGGAAGTTCTTAACCAAAGAACATTCAGACCATTACTACAAAATAATGGGTCTATAATCAGTGATCCCAGAAGTCAAGTTCGATCTGAAAGAAGATGAATATCCAGAGATCCAAGAGCAGATTTGAAACAGGAACTGGGAAGTCCTAGCTAATCTTGAAACAAAAGTGGGAAGGAATATGGTTCAGGAGTTCTACGCTAATCTGTGGCAAACAGACAGGCAGAGAATATCTGGAACTGCCCTCTATGACTATCAGACTATAGTTAGAGGAAAGATTGTTCACATCCACCCTGACAAAATCAGAGAGATCTTTAAGCTACCTCAGCTGAAAGATGACCCAGACTCCTTCAATAGGAGAATGATGAGAACAAACAAGGGCCTGGAAAAGATTCCAGAGGATATATGCATCCCTGGAGCCAGGTGGACCACCAACAGCAAGGGTGTCCCAAATCAACTCAAGAGAGAAGATCTCAAACCAGTTGCCAGAGGATGGCTGGACTTCATTGGGCGTTCTATATTGCCCACTAGCAACCGTTCTGAAGTCACCGTTAAAATAGCAGTGATGATCCATTGCATTATGTTGGGAAAAGAAGTGGAACTTCATCAACTGATTCCATCTGAATTTTACATACTTACAAACAAGAACTCCAAGGATGCCAGGTTGGCTTATCCAAGCCTAATCTCTATGCTCTGCAAGGATGCTAGAGTAAGGATGGGAATAACGGAGTACATCTCAGTGGAGCAACCAATCACTAAAACCACAATGGAAAAACAACAAGTACAGGATGACCCCATCAAGAGGAGGGTGCAAGAATTTCTTCCAGTAGTCCCTCAATTTGAAACAAAATTGAAAAAAAAAAAAAAAAAACAAGCAGAAAAAGCCAATAGCCCTTAAAACCAAAAGGCAAGGGTAATAAAAAGGATCCAAGGCTTTGAGCATCAGTGGATAGGAGGACCTAAGGGAATCAAATCCTGGTCTAAGCGACAAAACCAAGCTGTCCCTAACCATGTGCTTGTGGCGTGAAGGTGTCAAGTGAAAACTTGAGACTGAGCGGTTAAAGTCAAGGTCCAAAGCAAAAAGAAGAGTGTGCTTAAGAACCCTGGACACCTCCAATTGGGGACCTTAGCAAAGCTGAGTCACAATCTGAAAAGGTTCACCCAATTATGTGTCTGTGGCATTTATGTATCCGGTGGTAATACTGGAAAACAAAGTGCTTAGGGCCACGGCCAAGACTCATAAAGTAGCTGTGCTCAAGAATCAACATACTAAACTAGGAGAATCAATAACATTATCTGAATTCTAAGTTCCTATAGATGCCAAGCATTCTGAGCTTCAATGGATAAAGTGAGATGCCAAAACTGTTTGGAAGCAAAAAGCTACTAGTCCCGCTCATCTAATTTGAATCTGAGCTTCACTCAAGGACTCTGAGATATTATTGCTTCGTGACTTATTTGTATTCTATTTTATTTGTCTAGTTGCTTGGGGACAAGCAACAATTTAAGTTTGGTGTTGTGATGAGCGGATATTTTAGACGCTTTTTGGGGTTAATTTCATATAGTTTTTAGTATGATTTGGTTAGTTTTAGTATACTTTCATTAGTTTTTAGGAAAAATTCATATTTCTGGACTTTACTATGAGTTTGTGTATTTTTCTATAATTTCAGGTATTTTCTGGCTGAAATTGAGGGAGCTGAGCAAAAATCTGATTCATGCTGAAAAAGGACTGCTGATGTTGTTGGATTCTGACCTCTTAGCACTCGGAATGGATTTTCTGGAGCTACAAAAGTCCAATTGGCGCGTTTCCAATTGCGTTGGAAAGTAGACATCCAGGGCTTTCCAGCAATATAATAGTCCATACTTTGCTCAAGGATAGACGACGTAAACTGGCATTCAACGCTAGTTCCATGTTGCAGTCTGGCGTCCAGCGCCAGAAACAAGTTACAAGTTGGAGTTCAACGCCAGAAACAGGTTACAACCTGGCGTTGAATGCCCAAAACAGCCCAGGCACGTGAGAAGCTTAAGTCTCAACCCCAGCACACACCAAGTGGGCCCCAGAAGTGGATTTCTGCACCAATTATCTTAGTTTATTCATTTTCTGTAAATCTAGGTTACTAGTTTAGTATTTAAACAACTTTTAGAGATTTATTTTGTATCTCATGACATTTTAGATCTGAACTTTGTAATCTCTGATGGCATGAGTCTCTAAACTCCATTGTTGGAGGTGAGGAGCTCTGCTGTGTTTCGATGAATTAATGCAACTATTTCTGTTTTCCATTCAAACATGCGTGTTCCTATCTAAGATATTCATTCACGCTTAATTATAGAGAAGGTGATGATCCGTGACACTCATCACCTTCCTCAATCCATGAACGTGTGTCTGACAACCACCTCCGTTCTACATCAGATTGAATGAGTATCTCTTAGATTCCTTAATCAGAATCTTTGTGGTATAAGCTAGATTGATGGCGGTATTCATGAGAATCCGGAAAGTCTAAACCTTGTCTGCGGTATTCCGAGTAGGATTCTGGGATTGGATGGCTGTGACGAGCTTCAAACTCGCGAGTGTTAGGCGTAGTGACAGACGCAAAAGGATCAATGGATCCTATTCCAGCATGAGTGGGAACCGACGGATGATTAGCCGTGTAGTGACAGCGCACGTGGACCTTTTACACTGAAAGGACGGATGGTAGCCATTGACAATGGTGATCCACCAACACACAGCTTGCCATGGAAGGAAATTTGCACTTTTGCATGCATAAGGGAAGAGGAATACAAGAGAAAAGCTGAAATTCAGAATACAAAGCATCTCCAAAACCCCAATGTATTCTCCATTACTGCATAACAAGTAACCTTTAATTTATGCTCTCTTGTTCATTTTTAAGTCAATTGATAACCACAAATTAATATCCTGACTAAGAGTTGCAAGATAACCATAGCTTGCTTCAAACCAACAATCTCCGTGGGATCGAGCCTTACTCACGTAAGGTATTACTTGGACGACCCAGTGCACTTACTGGTTAGTGGTACGAGTTGTGAAAAGTGTGATTCACAATTCGTGCACCAACTGTCTTGTTTGTGTTTGACAACTGAAAAATCCCTCATGTTTGCCGTGGTGATACTGAGGGTGGTTCCTGATGTTGATGATGGGATGCTTGTTGAAAAATTGAGTTTTAATGCTGAATTACTGAGTTATATTCTGATAGACTATGTAAATGGAAAGAGATAGGTTGAGTGGAGTGTTGGATAAAAGTTTGAGTGTGTATGTTGTAGTTATACCCGGTTTTGGATTTGAGTGGGGTAAGTTATGGGGTAGAAAGCCCTCACGCATGTCATTGGTTCTTTTTGTCCTTTAAACTATTCACCTCCCGGATTTGTAAATTACAAGAGTTTATTTACGACCTTTTTGAAGTAAGATTTTCTGCAAAGCTTTTCTAAAGGTTCATAAGCTAAAACAGATTCTAACTCAACAAAACAACCCCAAACTACTTCAATCCACTCATTTACAATCAATCAAAATCAAGCCTAGTCAAAATCATCGTTAGTCTTTACCAGACCTCGATCATACTCAATCATTATCATCTTTCTCAATATCGAAATCATCATCAAATCTCAATCAAAACCAATTGTCACTAATCACATATCAACTTCAAGTATAACCTTCCAACTCACTCTCTTATTCCTAAACCCTCGAATTTATACTTAAATTACTGTTACAAAGTTTTCAGCTAGTTGATGTGTGAGCATCTTTCCTATCTTTTTCCTAGTGAATTTGCATTTGAATTGTTATGTTTAATCAAGATTTAAATACTTTTTAGCCACTATGAATGCTATTTTGAGTTGTATGCAATTCTGTTTATTTCAGGTAGCATTCAGATGGATTTGACGGAGTTTTATAGAAGAAGAGGAAGAAAGTGGATGATGCTGTCAACCCTGACCTCCTTGCACTCTAGGACATAACTTGAGCTACAGAGGTCCAATTGATGAGTCCATAATTGATGGTGATTTTTGGTTAGAATTGAATGGATTTTCATCACATAAACTCACACTTATTCCTTTGAATAGCATGCTTTTGATCTCTCTTCCCAATTTGTGATTGATTATGAAAATATGCTCTTTTATACCTAATTGAATCTATTTTATTCCATTTGGCTTCCATTCGATGCCTTGATATTGTTGGTGAGTGCTTTCAGGTATATAAGGTTGGAATGGATTGGAGAAAATGGAAGAAGAGCATGCAAAGTGGAGAAAGCAAGAGAAATAAAAGGAGATGAGCTCAGAGACGTGTGCGTGCGCACAGGTAGGCACAGCTACCTGTGTGTACGGACAGCCATCCAAGTGGAGCGTGTGGAGTGCTTCGAGCACATCGCGTGTCCGTCCCAGCATCGCTTAGTGTGCGTGCACACAACTGCTTGTGCGTACGCATAGGTCGGGATTTTCGCCGAAGTGTGTGGATGCACGCGTCTGTGCATCCGCACAGGTGTCCGCACATGATTTCATTAAAATAGCACGTGCCTCGCAATTTGGGGCTTTGGAGGCCCATTTCTGAAGTCTCTAGCTCATATTGGAGGGGAAATGAGAACCATAACACATGATATCATTTAGTATAGTTTAGGAGGAGTAGTAGGAGTTTTTAGTTTAGTTTTTCTCTAAGTTTTTCAGCATCTCTATTAGGGTTTATATTAGGGTTTTACATTCAAGTTCCATTTCCATTTTTGATCTTGGATTTTGCATGCTTTCGTTGTAAGTTTTCTCTTGTTTTTACTCTTTATAATTACATTTTCATTACTCTTTCTTCTAATTCAAGTTATAGTTCAATTTTGCTTCTCTCTTGCAATTTAAATTTCTTGTTGATAAATTTGATGTTTGATGTTTGTTACATGCTTTCTTGTGTTATTCTTGTTGATTGAGATCAATTGTTGCTTTTAGTTTCAAGCCTTTACTCATTTTCCTCATGTTTAAGCTTTTTGCCCATCAAGTGTTTGACAAAATGTCAAACATGGTTTTAGGCTAAATTTTTGGTTCTTGGCTTGGGTAAAGTGAGCAATTGGGTTCCTAGAGTTGGAATGTCCAACATTTAGTTTCAGTTCTTGGGTTGTTAATTGTTCTTGTTCCCACTAACGCTAATTTGTTGCTAAAGTAATTAGCAAGCAAGTTAGGATTTGTGGGTTAAGGACACTTATGCTCATTTAACTTACTTTCCGATCTGAGGGTTGATCAAGTGAGACTAATCCATCATAATTGTCATAGTTGTGGTTCCAACAAGGAAAGGACCCTTAGCTCACTCCAAGCCAAGACTCTTTTTGATGCTTTCAATCTTTTATACCTTTATATGTTGATTTCTTTTATACTTTACTTATTTATATTGCATAGTCGGTTCTTTAATTTCTTAATTAGTTCAATCATTACAATTTTGCATGTTCTTTTATTGCTTTATATGTTAATTTCTTCATTCACAACCCGTTGATCACTACAACCGGAATTGCACACTCATTGTTCTAAAGTGCTCCTAGGGAGACGACTCGGGAGTCTAATACTCTCGGTTTTAATTTGGTTTTGCTTGTGACATATCTTGTGAATTTCACAATAGCTTGAAAACAATTTCTCCTAAATCTCTAATTATCTGGACTTAACAGGATACATGACATATAATCCTCTTATATTTGGGTAATTAGGATTTCTGTGGCATATAAACTAGAGTTGAACTTAACCCTCTAATTGGAATCAAGTGACCAAGGAATTGGCAGTTGATGAAAGTTAGAGGGGACTAAAAAGGTATAAGAAATTAGGGTTTAGTTACATATAGTTTGCCATGAATTGAATCTTGTACGATTAAAATAGTTGGTAAGAAAAGTTAATTCGGAAAATAAATATATCTGAAACCTTAACTTTTTTCGCATATATTCTTCAAACTAATTTACTGCTGCTTTCTAATTCTCTGAATTTACCGTTTAATGTTATTGAGCTCCCAAACACCATTTTTTGTTTGTTTGACTAAGTAAATCACTCAACTATTGTTTCTTAATCCATCAATCCTCGTGAGATTGACCCTCACTCACCTGAGGTATTACTTGGTACGATCCGGTGCACTTGCCAGTTAGTTTGTGGGTTATAAATTCCGCACCACTTGTTAATCAAATTTCATTTCATTATTATTAAAAATTAAGTTTATTTAAAATCACAATTGAACTAAATCATGAAAATCCGACACTCTTTAAAATTCGTAAAATTACTCAAGATTTATCTATTTTGGTAATTTATTTAAACCAGACTCATTTTTGAAATTGTAACTAAAACTCCTTCAAACTTTTAGAAAAATTCCGGCAGCACCTATGGTGCACAAATCCCACGCTTCATACAACTGAACCAGCAAGTGCACTAGGTCGTCCAAGTAATACCTGAGCGAGTCAAGGTCGATCCCACGAGGATTGTAGTTTGAAGCAAGCTATGGTTATCTTGTAGATCTTAGTCAGGTGAGTAGGAATTTGTTATTGGATTTGATTGTTTGATAGAGTGAAAAAGGTCTAAAGAAAAGGGTATAAAATACTTTGTGAATGGAATTATACTCAGGAATAAGAAATTGGTTAAGGTTTGGAGTTGCTTTGTCCTTCTGAATTAACTCTGGTATTACTGTCTTCTTCAATTGTGAATGATTTCTTCTATGGCAGGCTGTATGTGATTGACGCTAGTTTGAGCAGCCACCAATACTCCTCTAGATCTAAACCCCAGGGTTAGTGCGGATCGATTCTGATTGAGGGTAAAGCTTCTGCAGCTCATTCTCCTTGGTGATCCTACTTAAAACGCCACAGAAAATGTCGAATCTTCTAGATCGGAGGATGCTGTGCCTTTGGGTTCTAGCTTTTACCACAAAAACCCTAATATCCTCATAAATCGTCTGAACTGGTGTCTTGAGAAGTCCTCAACGAAGTCATGGATTAGCCATCTAAGAGATGAATAATTAAGCTGGTGGTTCATCATTGTCTGATGAAAGATGCACTCTAAACCCATGTAGAATGTGATAACCTTATGCCATTTCAATGCATTCATATTGATGAAGAACAAATATACATCTTAGAATAGAGAATCAAACACAGATTAAAGAGGAACAGTAATCTTTTATTAATCCATAAAACTCAGCAGGTCTCCTCCCCTCAACCTAGGAGGTTTAGAAACTCATAATAATAGAAAATACAATGTGAAAAAATGATGGGCGAAGATGTGTGTGAATGACACAAATCTAATCCCTTAAATACTAAACAAATGACTAGTAAGGGTAAAACAGTCATTTTAGTGCTAAAATCCACTTTTGGGGCCCACTTGGTGAGTGCTTGGGCTGAGCTTTGATGAGATTCACGTGCTATGAGGCCTCTAGGGTAGTGAACGTTGGCTAGGGGGTCCTTTTTAGGCATTTGGATGTAGGTCTCTTCTCCTTGGGTGCTGGACGCCTGGAAGGGGGAAGGAGGCTCGCGTTGGACGCCAGTTTTGGGCCTTCAAGTCTGAAGCAAAGTATGTTTTATTATATATTTCTGGAAAGCTCTGGAAGTCAGCTTTCCATAGCCTTTGAGAAAGTCAGCTTTCTATAGTCGTTGAGAACATTCTATTTGGATTTCTATAGCTCCAGAAAAGCTCTTCCGAGTGCAAGGAGGCCAGATCCGGACAGCATCTGCAGTGCTTTCTTTGTCTCTGAATCAGGCTTTTGCTCCAGCTCCTCAATTTCAGCCAGTATATACCTGAAATTGCATAAAAACACAAAAATTCAAAGTAGAATAAAAAAATGTGAATTTAACACAAAAACCTATGAAAACTTAATAAAAACTAAACAAAACACGCTAAAAACTATATGAAAATGATGCCAAAAAGCGTATAAAATATTCGCTCATCACAATACCAAACTTAAACTGTTGCTTGTCCCCAAGCAACTAAAAACATAGTAGGATAAAAAGAAAAGTAAGATACAATAAATCTTAGTGTTTCCAATTAAGCTCAGTTTCAATTAGATGAGTGGGACATAGTAGCTTTTTGCTTCTGAATAGTTTTGGCATCTCACTATCCATTGAAACTCAGAATGGTTGGCATCTTTAGGAACTTAGAATCCAGATGATATTATTGACTCTCCTAGTTTAGTTATTTTTTATTCTTGAACACAGCTTTTAAAGTCTTGGCCATGACCCTAAGCACTTTTTTTTCTAATATTACCACCGGATACATAAATGCCACAGATACTTTACCTGGGTGAACCCTTTTAGATTTTAATTCAGCCTTGCTAGAATCCCCAGATAGAGGTGTCCAAAGTTCTTAAGCAAACTCTTTTTGCTTTGGATCACGACTTTAACCGCTCAGTCTCAAGCTTTTCACTTGACACCTTCACGCGACAAGCACATGGTTAGGGATAGCTTGGTTGAGCCGCTTAGGCTAGGATTTTATTCCTTTAGGCCTTCCTATTCATTGATGCTCAAAGCCTTGGATCCTTTTTACCCTTGCCTTTTGGTTTAAAGGGTTACCGGCTTTTTCAATATGCCCTCCTTTCTTTTTCTTTTTCTTTTGCTGCTTTTTCTTGCTTCAAGAATCAATTTTTGGATTTTTCAGATTTCCAATAATACTTTTCCTTTTTTCTTATTCTTTCAAGAGCCAACATTCTAAAATTTCAACTTCAAATATGCACTGTTTATTCATACATTCAGAAAAAAAAGTAAGGCCACCACATCAAAATAATTGAACTATTCTTATTTTAAACTTGATTTCATGTATCTCTCAATTCTTTTCAAATAAAATTTTCTTTTTAACCAGGGTGAGAGATATATGAAACATTTTACAACTTCAAGACATTAATGCAAATGATCATGCAACAAGAACAAGAGAACAGATAACATAAGATAACAGAAAACAGAAAAGTACAAAAGAAAAAGAGGTAAAAAGGACGAATCTACCTCTAATGGTGGCGGCTAGTACTCCTCCTTGAGGGTCCAATGTGGTGCTTAATCTCTTTGTCTTTGTTGTTCTTCCCTTATAGCCCTTTAGGAGTGGTAGAAGTAAAAAAGTAAAGCTTTTGCAACACCAAACTTAAGAGTTTGCTCGTTCTCGAGCAAATACGAACAATGGGGAAGAATAGGGTAGAAGAGGGTGGTGTAGGTGGGGATTTTGCGAGACCTACTAGTCCTGAGAGGCCAGGGCAATTCAATTTCCTTCCCTCTATATGGGCATTGAGCGCCAAACTGCTACACCATGGCTGGCATTCAACGCCAGCTTGCCTACCATTTGTGGCGTTGAGCGCTCTTGAGGAACCTCCTTCTTGGCGTTCAACGCCAGGTCTTCTACTGTTTTGGGTATTGAACACCCAGCCTGACTCCCTGGCTAGTGTTCAATGCCAGCTTGTTGCTTTCCAGAGGGCGTTGAATGCCCACTCTGGCTCCTTGTCTGGCGTTCAACGCCAACAAGGTCTCTGCTCCAGGGTGTTCTATTTCCAACTCTGACTATTTCTGTTTCTATTCTAACAACTGTACATGATCACAAACATTAAAAAGCAAGGGAAAACTCTAAAAATAAACAAAACTAAACTCAAATGAAAATAAACAAAAGAAATAAGAACATAAATACTCTACCCATGGTTGGGTTACCTCTCAACAAGCTCTTCTTTAATATCATTAGCTTGACACTCGATTGCTAACTTTCTTCCTCTTCTTCCAGTTGGTTAACAGAAATGACTCCATGGGAGAAGAGGAGGAGATTGGTGCCCTCAGATTTGAATTCCTCCTAACAAGCTTTCTTTTAGTGTGATGGGCTTGATTCTCCTTGCTTGTTAGGGTAGGGCTTGTATTGTTTCTCCATCCCCTATGTCTTTTTCTCTTGGGACCTTCCTCCTTGGTGGGTGATGACTGCCTAACACCAAACTTAAGTTTGATGTCTGGGGAAACTGTATGAGTTTTCACTAGGGGAGGAGGCTCCAATATTGTACTCTGCACAGAAGTACCTCCTTTGTTAGGGGGTAGTGGAGGTTGAAGGACCTTCATAACCATGTAATCCTTTTGTAACCTCATTACTAATTCGCCTCTCTCAGCATCAGAGAGGTTTCTTCTAGTAGATAGAGACCATTGTTCCACAACCTCAACAAAAAGAATATTGATTTGCATCTTTTTAGAGTCTTCCAAAGATTGTGAGCATTGCTTATCCTTGGTCTCCTTTTAGGGCATCCGAGGGTGTGGTACTTCAGGCTTTCCTCCCATTAGAGGGGCGTGCAATAATGTGCTCTCAGCCTCTTCTTGAGTCTCTTCTTTGTTTAGTTCCTCAACAGTGTGTACCATCTGAGGCTCAGCCTCCTTGGTACTAATGAGGGCCAGGCACTCTTCTCTTATCTGTTCAAATAAGTGCAGTCTAGCTTGACTCAACTGTGCCTCTATATTCTTGTTAGAGGCTCAGGCTTCTTGCAACATCTCATGCAATTTCAATGTTTGTTGTGCAAGGGAGTGTAGTTGCTGGGTTAATGACTCACTTTGCTCAGGAGGGTCTGACTCAGTGAACGCTGTCTTAAGCTCTCCTTTCATTGAGTTTCATTAGATGAGTACAGATGCTGATTGTTGGTAACTGTCTCAATGAGCTCGTGAGCTTCTTCAATGGTGTTGTTCATGTGGATTGAACCACTAGTAGAATGGTCTAAGGACATCTTAACCGTATCTGTGAGTCCATAATAGAAGATGTCTAACTTTACCCATTCTGAAAATATTTTAGTAAGGCATTTTCGTAACATCCCCTTGCATCTCACCCAAGTATCATAAAGAGATTCACTATCTCCTTGTTTGAAGCTTTGGATGTCCAGTCTCAATTGGGTCAACTTCCATGGAGGAAAGTATTGATTCAAAAACTTGTCCACCAGCTGATTCCATGTTTCCAAGCTAGACTTAGGTTGGTTGTCTAACCACCTCTTTGCCTGGTCTTTAACAACAAAGGGAAAAAGCATCAGTCTATAGACATCCTGGTCTACTCCCTCAGTGTATACTGTGTCAGCATATTGCAGGAATTCTGCAAGGAATTTCATGGGCTCTTCTTGTGGAAGTCCATGAAATTGGAAATTTTGCTGCACTAGAATGATTAACTGTGGGTTGAGCTTAAAGTTAGCTACTCCAATAGGAGGTATGCTAACGCTGCTTCCATGGAAGTCAGGAGCGGGGGCTGTATAAGACCCCAAAGTTCTTTTGAACTGTCCATCCCCATTCGGGTTCATGGTGAACTCTTCCTATTCCTGTACACTCAGTCAGGAAACAAGGAAGTGGAAAGGTGTATATCTCTATATCAGAGTATAGAGCACTTTCAGTAAGATGTCTTGAGAAGATAAGAAGAATGGAGGTAGAGGGAGAGAGATGGAAAATAATTTTTTTTCAAAAATTAAATAAATAAATAAAATAAAATGGAAAACTAATAGAAGAAATAATTAAGAAATTTCGAAAATTAGAAGAGAGAGAAATTAGTTCGTAAGTTTTGAAAAAGAAGAGAGAGAACAAGTAACTAATTAAGAAAGATTTGAAATTAAGATAAGATAGAAGATTAGAAAAGATTTCATTTTAAAGCTATTTGAAAAAGTCAACAAGATAAGATAAGAATTGAAAAGATTTGAAAAAGATTTAATTTTAAAATTTAGAAGAAGATAAGATTTGAAATTTGAATTTTGAAAAAGATTTGATTTTAAAATTGAAATTTGAATTTTAAATTTGATATTTAAATTTTAAAATTTGAAATTTGAAATTTTAAATTTTGAAGTTGAAACAAGATAAGATAAAGATTTGAATTTTGAAAAGGTTTAACTTTTAAATTTGAATTTTGAAATAAGATAAGATAAGATTTTTGAATTTTTTAAGAAAGATAAAAAGATAAGATAAGATATGCTTTTTTGAAAAGATTTGATTTTGAAAAGATTTGAAATTTGAAACTAAGATAAGATAAGATAAAAATTTTGAAATTAAAATCTAAATTTTTAATTAAAAATTTCGAAAAATTATTAAAAAGTAAGAAAAGATATTTTTTTATTTTTGAATTTAATGAGGAAAGAGAAAAACAACAAAAAGATAGCAGACTTAAAATTTTTAGATCTAAAGCACTCAATTTTCGAAAATTTGAAGACAAACACCAAGAGACACCAAACTTAAAAATTTTAAGATCAAAACAAAAAGAAAACACAAGAACACTTTGAAGATTAAAAAGAACACCAAGAACAAGACTCAAAAAATTCAAAGAACACAAGAACATACGAAAGACACCAAACTCAACATTTTTTGAAAAACAAACACACAATTTTTGAAAATTTAAAGAAAAGACACAAGAAGACACCAAACTTAAAGATTGACACAAGAATCAAATAAAAGATAGTAATTTTGAAAATATTTTGGAAAAAGACACCAAGAAATTTGAAACTTTTACCAAGAACAAGAACTCAAACAAAAGGTAAAAGATTAATAAAGAAAAGAAAATATTTTCGAAAAAAATTTGAAAAAGAAAACAAGAAATAGGTAAGACTCAAAGTAAGAAAAATCAAAAGAAAATACATAGCCAAAAACATAAAAGGTTTTGAAAATTTTTTTTGAAAGAATACAAAAAAATCGAACTTTAAGCAAAAAACAAGAACGAAATCAAAAGACTCAATTAAAAAAGATTAAGAAAAGAAAATATTTTTTATTTTTCGAAAATAGGAAAAAGAAAATAAAAGACAAGCTAACAAAATTAAAGATAATACCTGATCTAAGGAACAAGATAATCCGTCAGTTGTCTAAACTCGAACAATCCCCGGCAACGGCACCAAAAACTTGGTGCACGAATCCCCACACTTTGTACAACTAAACCAGCAAGTGCACTGGGTCGTCCAAGTAATATCTGAGCGAGTCAGGGTTGGTCCCACGAGGTGAGTAGGAATTTTTTATTGTATTTGATTGTTTGATAGAGTGAAAAATGTCTGAACAAAAGGGTATAAAATACTTTGTGAATGGAATTATACTCAGGAATAAGAAATTCGTTAAGGTTTGGAGTTGCTTTGTCCTTCTGGATTATCTCTTGTATTACTGTCTTCTTCAATTGTGAATGATTTCTTCTATGGCAGGCTGTATGTGATTGACGCTAGTTTGAGCAGCCGCCAATACTCCTCCAGATCTGAACCCCAGGGTTAGTGTGGATCCATTCTGATTGAGGGTCAAGCTTCTACAGCTCATTCTCCTTGGTGATCCTAGTTAAAATGCAACAGACAAGGTCGAACTTCCAGATTGGAGGATGCTGCGCCTTTGGGTTCTAGCCTTTACCACAAAGACCCTAGTCTCCCCGTAGATCGGCTGAACTGGTGTCTCGAGAAGTCTCCAATGAAGTCGTGGATTAGCCATCTAAGAGATGCATAATCAAGCTGGTGGTTCATCATTGTCCGATGAAAGACACACTCCGAACCCATGTAGAATGTGATAACCTTATGCCAGTTCAACGCATTCAAACACGGATTAAAGAGGAACAGTAATCTTTTATTAATCCATAAAACTCAACAGGGCTCCTCCCCTCAACCTAGGAGGTTTAGAAACTCATACTGATAGAAAATACAATGTGAAAAATGAAATTATTGTAAATGGTGGGCGAAGATGTGTGTGAATGACATAAATCCAATCCCTTAAATACTAAACAAATGTCTAGTAAGGGTAAAACAGTCTTTTCAGTGCTAAAATCCCTTAAATGCTCTTCTGAGTGCAAGGAGGTCAGATCTGGACAGCATTTGCAGTGCTTTCTTTGTCTCTGAATTAGACTTTTGCTCCAGCTCCTCAATTTCAGCCAGAAAATACCTAATATTGCATAAAAACACACAAACTCAAAGTAGAATAAAAAATGTGAATTTAACACTAAAACCTATGAAAACTTAATAAAAACTAAACAAAACATGCTAAAAACTATATGAAAATGATGCCAAAAGAGTATAAAATATCCGCTCATCAACTTCCCCTAAAAACTAGAGTTTGTCACCCATCACGGGTCCCTTCTTTTCAACCTGAACTCAACAAAACCAAAATTTCAAATCAACATTTCCAAAACAGTCATTTAAAACCAATCATTATCGATTTAAATCAAAGAAAAACAAAATCCACAGATTCAATCCATTTCACCAGAAATTTAGAAATTAACCAATTCAACAACAAACACATGTCAATTCTAACAGAAAATCATTTATATCACATGCATTCACCCATATGCATTAAGTTACTAAACTTATCAGGTATTCGAAGCCCAAAACATTTTTTCTTAATTAAAACAATCCCCTACCTTGAGTAATCAAGCCCGCAATAATCCTTAACACAATAAATCTCTTTCTCCCTCGACCCAAAATAGCAACGGCAGCGTTCACAGCTCTGCTTACGTCTGCAACAATAGAAACGACTTTAATCGCAACATGCAACCTCGATAACTCAATTCTAAATTATCAATGATGCAAAATCCTTAATAGCATATAACAGAATACTAACAATGAGGGTATCGAGACAAAGATACCTACTGCAATAAGAGAACGAAGTAGTAGTGATCTCTGAACCAATTTGGCGGCATCTGCGACAGTAACCTCAAGCAACAGCAGTGGCCAGAACTCTGGTGACGGCGACTGTAACAACCATGTAGTGATGGTAATATTCCTAGAATTTAAACGAATGGAAACCAAAAAGTAAAACCCTTACTGGCAGTGGGTCTTGGCGACGGAACACGCAACGGTGGTGGCTGGATGCAATAGCAACAGCGACACCATTCGCGACGATGACAACGACGGACTCGCAGCGACAACCAGATGCACATTTCCTCTCTCCACGGCTGAGCTCTTGCTAGAAGGTTATCGTCGGTTAGAAATTTCTTCTCGATAAAAAAATCACTTCGTTGCAAGTATAGTTCCAAATCGACAAACAACCCTCGATCAAAGTTTAATTTGTTTGTCACAAGTACAAACCCCAATAAAGACCGAGAGTATTTAAACCTCGGGTCGTCTCAAGGAATGGCAATGAGGTGCTCAATTATTGGCTATGAATGTCAAGTGGGGCCTTGGTTGAAATAAGCAAGAAATGTAAATTTCAAGAAATTAAACAAGCATGCAAGGAATTAAATAAAAAGCAATTAAAGCAATAAAAAGGGAAATTAAAGGGGTAAAAAGGACTCTTGGCTAAGGCATAGAAATTGAGATCATCATCCTTGTCTAACAACTATATATTGACAATTATAAGGGACCAACCCATCAAGTCTACTTCTATGCTTGAAGTATGTCAAATAGGCTTGATCAACATTAACCCATAAGTCCCAACCTAGCTACTAATTGACTTAGTAGTAGGTTAGTGTCAATGGACATCGAATTGATCAACAAGGGACCCAAATCACCAATCCAATTAGACCTAATGACTCATGGTCACTCAATGCCCTTAGCTTAGACCAAGGGTATAGAAAACTACTTCATAACTAGTAAAAATATTTTATCAAATACCTAGAGTGCAATAAAAGTAAACATCACAAATTGCAAGAATTAATGAAAACCATAACTAACACAAACAAGAAATCAACAATAGCAACTAAGATAAACATAAAAAGACATGGAAACATAAAATTGCATTAAAAGAGAATTGAAATTAACAATAGAGTTCATAAAATAAAATTGGCAACATAAAGGAATTAACAAGAAAAGCTAAGAGGATTAAGACAATAAAACAAGGGAATGTAAAGGGAATTGAACTAAAACAAGAATTAAAACATAGATCTAAGAAAATTTAACCTAAACTACCCTAAATTCTAGAGAGAAAAGAGAGCTTCTCTCTGTAGAATTCTAACTTAAAACATGATGAAAAACTAAACTATGACTACTTGGTTCATTTTCCCTCCAATCTTTGGGTTCAATAGCATCAGAAATTGCCCCCAGCTACCTTTAATGAGGTCACATGACTAGTGTCACGCGTACGCGTGGGTGACGGGTGTGCATCACTTGGCAAAATTCTCTCTCATGCATACACGTGGATGACTTGTGCGCGTGGCCTTGAATTCACCAAATCCTCATTTCTTCATGAATTCTCCACTGTGCATGCTTTTCATTCACTTCTTTGATCTAATCCTTGCCTCTTAGATCCTGAAATCACTCAGCAAATATATCAAGGCATCAAGTGGAATCAAAGTGAATTAAATTTATTAATTTTAAAGTCTAAAAAGCATGTTTTTACTCTTAAGCACAAATTAGGAGAAATAATGGACACATAAATGAGCTATTTGAAATGAGGGCCTCAATCATATAAATGCATTCATACACAAAATAATGGACATAAAGAATCAAACAAATCAAGGATTACAATCATAGAGAGAGAATAATACACACAAGAATGGAAATAAGTGGTTATATGAGGTAACCACACAATTAGTCTCAAAACTCACAAGAATGGAAATAAGTGGTTGACGTGGCGGAAATTGGCGAGTTAAGAATTGTTGTAAGATATGCGTTGCAAGTATAGTTCTTAACCAACCAGAAATCCGCTTATCAATTTAGAAGGGTTGTCACAAAAATTAAAATTAAAATACTGGGAGTATGAATCCCAGGTCGTCTCCCAACGAGTTGCAGAAAGGTGTGCTATTTTATTAATCAGATATTTTCAAAAAGAGTTTGAATTGAATAAACAGGAAATTAAATTGGAGAAATTAAGTAATTTAAATAAAAGCCTTGACTGGGAGTAGATTAGTTGGAAGCCCTATTCTTGTTGCAGTACTCTCAAGATTAATTGATAATTGAAGGTTGTTCTGTTTATTTATCCTTTACTAGATAAGGGAAAGTCAAACAAGTTGGAATGATGTTTCTACTCACAAGTCCCAATCCGCCTACTTGGAAGGACTGGCGTTAGTGACTAGAGAGCCATCCAACAATAAACCCAATTACAATCTCTCCTTTGAACATTCCAACTCAAGGGCTCCTTTCAATCAACTCCCCATCAAGTCAGGGAACTACTCGTTCATTGTGAATGTAGAACTCATAACATAGGAAAGGGAATTAAAGAAAGACATGATAAATAAAACTCAAAGGAAAAAATTAAAAATAAAAGTAACTCTTGTATTAATAAATTCTAAAATAATCCAATAGTAAAATTGAGTAAATTAAAGGACATGGAAGAGTGAAGCCAAGTAAAGAAAACGAACTAGAATGACGAAGTCTTGATGAGGTAATAACTCTTCTCAATATCCCAATACAAAGAGCAATAGAAAATAAAAATCCTAAGAACTATGAATGTGTAGAGAGAAAACCTAGAGGAGGAGTAAAACTAGATCTAAAAACTAAAACTGTGTAGAATGAATGTTGTTTTTGGTTTCTGCATGTCCTCTGGCTCTAGTCTGCTTTTTCGGGCCGAAAACTGGGTCAAAACAGGGCTCAAAATCGCCCCCAGCAAATTTTGCAGATTATACAGATCGCGCATGTCACGCGATCGCGTCATTCATGTGGACGCGTCATGCGGCATTTTGCTTTGCCATGCGGGCGCGTCGTCCACGCCTCTGCGCCACTTGTGCTATTCAAATCCGCGCGGTCGCGTGAGCCATGCGGCCGCGTCACTTCTCACTGGTCATCTCCTTAATTTCTTGTGTTCCTTCCATTTTTGCAAGCTTCCTTTCCAATCTTCAACTCATTCATGCCCTATAAATCCTGAAACACTTAACACACAGATCACGGCATCGAATGGAATAAAGGAGAATTAAAATACATAATTAAAAGTCTCTAGGAAGCAAGTTTTCAATCCTGTAATAATTTTAGGAAGGAAATATAAATGCATGCTAATCATATGAATAAGTGGGTAAAGATCATGATAAAACCACACAATTAAACACATTATAAACCATAAAATAGTGGTTTATCAACCTCCCCACACTTAAACATTAGCATGTCCTCATGCTTAGTTGAAGGAGATAAAATAAATGAGTAGGAACATGTAAAACTCATGCAATGCAATGCAACCTATATATATGAATACAACTATATGATTTTTGTCCACTTGATCAATAGTAAATAAGCTCTTCAAAATAATTACAAATCAAATTCCACTAATTCAATTCTCATGCAGTAAGAACAGATAAAAATGTAAGAAGGCAGCTCATGAAAGCTGGGAACATAGAATTTTAAGCATTGAACACTCACTGATGATGTATGTATACTCTAGTCTCTCTTGTGTATAGGGTAATCACTCTATCCTTCTCTAATCATGCTTTCTAATTTTTGTTCTTCTCCTAATCAATCAACAACATTTAATATACCAATACAAACATCATGAGGTCTTTTCAAGGTTGTAATGGGGCCAAGGTAATGGTAAGGATACATATATGGCTAAGTAAGCTTATAAACTGAATCTTTAATTAACCCAAGCTTTAACATAACCTATATATATATTCTATATAACTTTGGAATTCATACCTAGCTACCCATAATTTCCCTTTCACATTCCATAGTCATGTATCAACTTTTTATCTTAATTTTATCATACATGCATTGATCTTTGAATTCTTAACTTTACATTGGGGTAATTTTGTCCCCTTATTTATTTATTGAATATTTTTTTTTCATAAGCATAAAAATAAACATAGCTTATCAATACATATAGATTTTCAATTTTTTTTATAGTTTCACATGAGTAGGTCTCCAAATTTCCATTATATTATCATGACACATTCCCTTATTATCTTTTGTTCCCACAATTTCCCATACTTAATTAGCACACACAATTCTATCTTAAGCTAACCAAAGATTCAGTTTGGGATATATAAATTGTTTTTCCGCTTAAGGCTAGTAATGTGGCAAAATATAGAACAAATGGGATTCAAAGGCTCAAAGTGGCTAACAAAGGTAATTGAAAGGGTAGGCTTAATTTGGATAAGTGAGCTAAACAATTAATGGCCTCAATAATATGCAAACATATAAATATAATAAATATTGGACATATAGGATGAAACAAAATATACATTACAATCATAGAGAAGTAAACACACAAGAATAAAATAATTATGGTTAAATAATGTAACCATGCATAAAGGCTCAAATCTCACAGGTTGTCTGTTCTTTAGCTCAAAAATCATGTTCCAAATACAACTTCAAGTAAATTTAACATAAAAATTTTAATTAAAATTAGTGAAATTTTGTTCCAAAAATAGAGTCTCAGAAGAAACTTATTGTCTTTTCAATCAAGTAGAACATGCATGCAGCTAATCTATTACTATGCAATTTATCCTATTCTATAAAAGAAAAACTAACTAAATATCCTAATTTATTGGTGTTTAGGGAAGAGAAATTACCTCCGGAAGTCAGGTACTGACCGACCTCCCCACACTTAAGGCTTTGCAC
>NC_029788.2:73866435-73873556 GCF_000816755.2 Arachis ipaensis | reverse complement strand
CTTTCTGCCAGGATGGGGAACATCTGCTTACAGTAGCGATTGGAAAATCGCGCAGTGTCCTTTACTGGGAAGGCTTTTTCTTTATCATCAACCTTTATAATCCTCTTAAGTCTCTTTGTTGAGGGTTTAACCGCAGTTGAAGAGGGTTCTGCCACTAATGCTCTTTTTGTTCCTCTTCTTGCTGTTGATTTGGGAGTAGCTTTCTCTTTTCCGTTCTTGGTGGCCATTCTTAAAAAGGGAAGAGAAAGTAAATTAAATTCAAAGAGATAGAGCAAGGAAGAGAACAGAAAAGGATGGTTATGAATGCACATTTAAAGGTAAATGATGTTAACACATGGTCATGACTACATGTGAAAAGTCATTAATGGAAAATAGTTAGTGCATATGATGACAAGGGAATGCAAGGTGTTTATTGGCATGCTGGCAAAGGCATGAGTAGCATAGATCAAGCATCACTTGTAACAAACCATCACGTTTGTATTGACAATTATTTATAACGAATAAAATATAAAAGAGGTTTTGTGAAAAACAGGCATTTAATAGTAGAATAGAATAACGTAGAAAAGTGCATAGTGCCATATGGGCTTTTCCACAAACACATATGATGCATGGTGAAATAATGTGTGGAAAGTATTAAATTAAACATGCAAGCAACCCTTTAAAAAGTAATATATAATTGCCAAACAAATTTAGAACAATCCACAAGCATATAATGAGAAATAATGACTCAAATAAATTTCTAACACCAAGTAAAAAGGAAGAAAATATGAATAATGAAAGTAAAAAAAAAAAAGAAAAGAAGATAACATAGAAAAATAGGAAGAAAAATAGAAAAGTAAGGAGAGAAGAAGAAAAGAAAAACCTTGTTAATGGGGGTGAGAGAGAGAGTGAGAGTGTAAAAAGTGAGAAAGAAGGAAGAAGGAAGAAGGGAGGAGGAAGAAATAAGGAGGGAAAAGAGAAAATAGGATTTGAGGAGAAAAAGATAAGATAAGTGGTAAATCAGGGGAGCTGTGCGGCGCAATCGACGCAGTCGCGTGGGGAACGCTGTCGCGCGATTTACGCTTATACTGATTGATGCGGTCGCGTCGGTCACGCGGTCGCGTCGGTCACGCGGTCGCGTCGGTCACGCGGTCGCGTGACTCGTGTTATGCCACTGGCGCGAGGGCAGCCTTGCACTTGCACAACTCTCTGTTCAAAATCATTAATTGCCAAATATTGGGTGACGCGATCGCGTGGGGCATGCGATCGCGTGAGTGGCCATTTATGAGGATATGACGCGGTCGCGTCGGTCACGTGGCCGCGTGGGAAGGATTGTGCTTCCAGCACCAATCCAGCACCACTCTAGCACAACTTTCGGTCGTGCACCCTTTTGACGTCGAATTCTAGGGCACGCGGCCGCGTGGGTCACGCGGTCGCGTGGGAGGCCAATGTTCCCATGTGACGCAGACGCATTGGCGACGCGGTCGCGTGGGGCAATTTGCGCCATTGGCACGCCTCCAGCCACGCTCCTGCGTGACTCTCTGTTTGTTTATTATTTTCTCCTATCTCCTTGCAACGCGGATGCGTCAATGATGCGGTCGCGTCGCGTAACATTTTTTTTAAAAATAAAAGTATGTAAATGCAGATGCACGAAATGTACTAATAAAGAGAAGAGTACTAAATAGAAAAACTAAAAATAAAGAAAAGAACGATCATACCATGGTGGGTTGTCTCCCACCTAGCACTTTGCTTTAACGTCCATAAGTTGGACGCTCCATTAGCTCAATCTTCGGCTATGTGAGGATCTTCCAAGAGGAAGATCTCGAGCTCCTTGTTTTTCTGCATCCTCTCTCCATGGTACAGCTTTAAACGATGTCCATTAACTTTGATAAGTTCAGAGCTTGAAGGATGGCTTAGGTGATAAACTCCGTATGGTTCGACCTTTTCTACTCTGTATGGACCATCCCATCTTGATCTCAACTTACCTGACATGAGTCTCAGTCGAGATTTGTAAAGGAGGACTAAGTCCCCAGGTTGGAACTCTTTTCTCTTAATGTGCTGATCATGTATAGCCTTCATCTTCTCCTTGTATAGTCTTGAGTTCTCATAAGCTTCTAGGCGAAGGCTTTCCAATTCTTGCAGTTGCAATTTCCTTTCAGCTCTGGCTTCCTCAATTCCCATGTTGCACTCCTTTACTACCCAAAAGGCTTTGTGCTTGACTTTAACAGGGAGATGACAAGCTTTTCCATAGACTAAGTGGAAAGGACTCATCCCAATGGGTGTCTTGTATGCGGTTCTGTACGCCCAAAGTGCATCTTGTTGCTTGGTGCTCCAGTCTCTTCGATGAGGTTTGACTATCTTCTGCAAGATACGCTTTATCTCTCTATTTGACACCTCGGCTTGCCCATTAGTCTGAGGATGGTATGCTGTTGCAACCTTATGAATGATTCCATGCTTCTTCATTAATCCTGTTAGTCTCCTGTTACAAAAATGGGTGCCTTGATCGCTCACGATTGCTCGTGGTGATCCAAAGCGACAAATAATGTGGTTTCTCACAAAGGAAACAACAGTGTTAGCATCATCAATGCGGGTAGGAATTGCTTCCACCTATTTGGAAACGTAATCTACAGCTAACAATATATAAAAATAACCATTAGAATTTGGAAATGGACCCATGAAGTCAATGCCCCAGACATAAAAAATTTCACAAAAAAGCATAATTTGTTGAGGCATCTCATCCCTCCTGGATATATTACCAAATTTTTGGCATGGGAAACAAGATCTACAAAATTCAGCAGCGTCTCTAAAAAGTGTAGGCCACTAGAATTCACAGTCTAAGATTTTTCTAACTGTTCTTTGAGGGCCAAAATGTCCTCCACTCTCAGATGAGTGACAGGCCTCTAAGATGGACTGAAATTTTGATTGAGGCACACACCGTCTAATTACCTGGTCAGTGCCACATCTCCATAAATATGGGTCATCCCATATATAATATTTAGATTCACTTTTCAGCTTGTCTCTTTGATGCTTAGAAAAGTTTGGAGGAAAGGTGCGGCTAACTAGATAATTAGCTACAGGTGCATACCAAGGGACTACCTCAGATACTGCTTGCAGATTATCAAATGGGAAATTATCAGCTATAGGAGTGGGGTCGTCTGTAATGTGCTCAAGGCGACTCAAGTGGTCTGCCACTAAATTCTGGTCACCACTCCTATCCTTAATTTCTAAATCAAATTCTTGTAATAGCAGTATCCAACGTATAAGCCTTGGTTTGGACTCCTTTTTAGCTAATAGATACTTTAGAGCTGCGTGGTCCGAGTACACTACTACCTTCGTACCAAGTAAATAGGCTCGGAATTTATCCAGAGCAAAAACAATAGCAAGAAGCTCTTTCTCAGTAGTGGTGTAATTGGACTGTGCTGCATCTAGAGTTTTAGACGCATAAGCAATAACAAAAGGATCCTTACCTTCACGCTGAGCCAATGCTGCTCCTACTGCATGGTTGGAAGCGTCGCACATTATTTTGAATGGCTGACTTCAGTCTGGTTCTCTCACAATTGGAGCTTGAGTCAGGGCAGTCTTCAGCTTATCAAATGCTTGTTTGCAATCTTCACTGAACTCGAACTCAATATCCTTCTGCAGAAGTCTGGATAAGGGAAGTGCTACCTTACTGAAGTCCTTAATGAATCTCCTGTAAAAACCTGCATGGCCAAAGAACAAGCGGACTTCCCTCACCGAGGAGGGGTAAGGTAAACTAGAAATAACATCCACCTTTGCTGGATCTACAGAAATGCCAGTATTAGACACAACATGTCCTAGTACAATCCCTTGTTTAACCATAAAGTGACATTTTTCAAAATTTAATACAAGGTTTGTATTGACACATCTATCTAATACACTAGATAATCCATCTAAGCAAAGGCTAAAGAAATCTCCTTAAACACTAAAATCATCCATAAAAACTTCCATACAGTCCTCAATAAGATCAGAGAAAAGACTCATCATGCACCTTTGGAAGGTAGCTGGTGCATTGCACAAGCCAAAGGGCATTCTCTTATAAGCATAAGTCCCAAAAGGACATGTAAAAGTAGTCTTTTCCTGATCCTCAGGAGCTATATGAATCTGGAAATAACCTGTGTAACCATATAAAAAATAATAATGTGATTTACCTGACAGGCGATCAAGCATTTGATCAATGAATGGAAGAGGATAGTGATCCTTACGGGTTGCTTGGTTGAGGCATCTGTAATCAATGCAGACCCTCCAAGTGTTCTGTACTCTGGTTGCTATGAGCTCTCCATGCTCATTCTTCAGTGTAGTGACTCCAGACTTCTTTGGCACTACTTGTACTGGGCTTATCCATTCACTGTCTGAGATGGGATAGATGATATCTGCCTCCAGTAGTCTAGTCACTTTCTTTTTGACAACCTCTAAGATAGTGGGGTTCAGTCTTCTCTGGGGTTGATGAACGGGCCTTGCTCCCTCTTCTAAAAATATTCTGTGCTCACATACTTGAAAGTTGATGCCTACTATATCTGCCAAACTCCATCCAATTGCCTTCTTGTGCCTCCTCAGCACACTAAGTAACTGCTCTTCTTGTTGAGAAGTGAGTTCCCTTGCAATGATAACTGGACACTTTTGCTTGTCCTTAAGGTAAGCATATTTGAGGTGTGGAGGAAGGGGTTTCAAGTCTAACTTCTGATCATGGTCAGGCTCTGGGTTGTCTGAAGCTGGTGATAATGGCAAAGTGCCCTCATTGTCGTTCAAGAGTGTCCCCACACTCGGACCTTGTCCTGTGTGCTTCTCCTCTAACTCCTCCTGGTGAACTTCAGCTACGGTTTTGTCAATGATGTCACACTGGAAGATAGAATGATCTTCTGGAGGATGCTTCATAACTCCATTCAGGTTAAAACTTACTAATCGGCCATCTATTTCAAAAGAGTATGTTCCTGAAAAAGCATCCAATTTGAACTTTGATGTCTTCAGTAAGGTCTTCCAAGTAGGATTGATGATGGCTTCTCTGAGTCATTTTAGGGCATCTCCAGGATATAAAAATCAGTGGGAAATGTGAGCCCCTTAATGCCCACTAATACATCTTCAGCAACTCCAACCACTGTAATGATGCTTTTATCTGCTAACACAAAACGAGCTGCCGACCTTTTTAAGGGAGAGAGCCCCAAAATATCATATATAGACAAAGGCATTATACTCACACATGCTCCTAAATCACACATGCAGTCAGAAATTATCACACCACCAATAGTACAATTAACCATACAAGGACCTGGGTCACTACACTTCTCAGGTAAACCACCCATTAAAGCAGATATGGAACTACCTAAAGGTATAGTTTCTAATTCATTAATTTTGTCTTTATGTATACATAAATCTTTTAGAAACTTTGCATATTTAGGTACCTGTTGAATAACATCAAAAAGAGGAACAGTTACCTCAACCTTTTTGAATATCTCTACCATTTTGGGATCAGGTTCCAGCTGCTTCCTGGGCTTCCTTGCAAGTTGTGGAAATGGAATAGGAGTGGTGTCTTCTGCAGTATCTGCGCCCTGTGGTGCTTCCTCCTATGGTTGAACTCCTTCTTTTTCAGCTATGTCCTGTATGTCCTCTTCCTCTTCAGCATCTTCTATTTCCACTACCTCTTCAGCTGAGGCGTGTTCTGGTGGGCTTGGCTCCTCCTGATTCCTCTCAAGAGCTTGCAAAGTAGCGTTCAAACCATTTAGAGTGGCATTAATGTTATTTTCCATGGTCTGTTGTCTCGGATCAATAGATTGTAGTAAATCATCATTAGAAGATGAGGAAGGATAAGTAATTTGAGAGGTCTGCTGTTGGGTATTCTGTGGTCCTTGGGATTGTCTCAGGTGAGGTGCTCTGTAAGGCTGGTTTTGGTTCTGCTGCTTGTTGTTGTTATTATTCCACCTCTGATTTCCCTGATTGTCTCTGTTTCTTCTGTTGTTGTTGTCCCTCCAATTCTGGTTAGAATTGTCCTGCCATTGATAAACCACTATTTTATGGTTTATCTTGTACTCAATTGAGTGATTTTTATCAACTCTTTACCCACTTATTCATACTATTTGCATGTTTTACATTTTCCTTCCTGGTTTTGTGCTATGATTGAAAACACGCTTCTTTGATCTTATATTTGCTTATTATTAATCCTCTCTTATTACCATTAGATGCCTTGATATGTGCGTTAAGTGTTTTCAGAGATTACAGGGCAGGAATGGCTCAAAGGATGGAAAGGAAGCATACAAAAGTGGAAGGAATACAAGAAGTTGGAGAAACTGCTAAGCTGTCCAGCCTGACCTCTTCGCACTCAAATGGCTATAACTTTAGCTACAGAGGTCCAAACGACGCGGTTCTAGTCGCGTTGGAAAGCTAACGTCTGGGGCTTCGATTTGATATATAATATACTATAGTTGCCCTGATGCTAGGCGACGCGAACGCGTGATCCACGCGGATGCATCGCATCTGCGAACTTCAATCCGTGCGGCCGAGTGGACGACGCCTCTGCGTCACTTGTCTGTGACCTGAACGTACCAGAATACGTAGGGGGCGATTTCTGGGCTGTTTCTGACCCAGTTTTCAGCCCAGAAAGCACAGATTGGAGGCTATAAAGTGGGGGAATGCATCCATTCAGGGGGGCTCGCCAATTTTTACTTCCCATGATTTAGATTTAGTCTTGAGAGAGGTTCTCTCCTCTCTCTCTTAGGATTTAGGACTTCTCTTAGTTTGTAAGAGTGACTCTCGATCCAGGTTTAATGTTTCTTTGTTTTAGCTTCCCTTTCACTTTTATTTATTCCAGCACTTGAGTTGATTATTTACTTTTATAATTGAATTTATGAATTATTCCATGTTACAGATTAATATTTTAATTAATGATAATTGAGGTATTTTCAGTTTATGATTGCTCTTTTTAACTTATGTTATCATTGTTTTCGATCTGAAGATATTTTATTCTAGCAATTTACTTTTTCCCCTTTTAGTCCTGGTTAAGAAATCAGTAACTCAATAGTTATCAACCCCAGCATAATTGATAATCGTTATCTTGCTAATTAAACTGAACTTCAATAATCCCAACTTTTTCTTAGGAAATAAATAGGATTCGAAGGTCAAACTAATCAGTC
>NC_029788.2:73865059-73866283 GCF_000816755.2 Arachis ipaensis | reverse complement strand
GGTTTGAATACTCGGTTAACAATTTTTAAGGGGTTTGTTACTTGTGACAACCAAACATTTGTACGAAGGGATTTTTGTTGGTTTAGAGACTATATCTACAACGCAACTGTTTTTTTGAAATTCTTTACTGGCAAAAAACCCAACGTCAAAATGGCGCCGTTGCCGGGGAACTGCTAACGTGTGTCCTATTATTGGTTATTGTAAATATTTTTCTTTTACTTGTTTATTTATTTCTGTTTTTCCTTTTTATTTGCATCAAGGTCAGACCAATCAAGGATGGATGGAGCCAAGAGGATCTAATCAACCCTTTAGGCAACAACACCCTCCGAGATATCATGGACAAGGACCATTCTACAATGCATACCCAGCTGAAAGACATGGTGGACAACCTTGTAACTACCAACAAGCCCCACCCCGTGCATGATGCCAGGGCATCTTGGCCAGTTTCACTGACCTTTTCTTTACTGTTTTTAGGATAGTTTCATACATTTCTTTAGGAAATAAGCTAGTTTTGGGTAAATATTCACTTATGCCTTGATTCAAGCATACATTGTGCATTTTACATAATTTCATGAGGATTTTGCATAAGTTTAGTGACAAATATTATGTTGCATTACTCATGACTTAGACTAGAGCTTTGATGCACTTTATTGCTTGATTTCAGGACCAAAAAGGAAGCAAGAAAAGGGGAGGTAACTTGCAAGATTAATGAGAAAAGTGATTGCCAATAACATTCTCAAAAAAGCCATCAATGCCCACGTTAGAGAGTCACGTTAACTAAGTTAACGTGAACTCTAACGTGGAGAAGAGAAGATGAGCCAACGTTAGTGACACTTAACATTGTCACTAACGTTGGCAATTACTCATAAGTGGCCACGTTAGAAGCCACGTTAACCTAGTTAACGTGGCCTCTAACGTTAAGGGGGGAAGAGAAGCCAACGTTAGTGACACTCAACATTGTCACTAACGTTGGCCTATGGTGCAAAGTACCACGTTAACTCCCACGTTAACTTGGTTAACGTGGGAACTAACGTAAAGGATGAAGAGTTGTCGACAACGTTAGTGACACTCAACATTGTCACTAATGTTGAAGCAACCACACAAACCCCAAGAGTCACGTTAACCTCCACGTTAACTTAGTTAATGTGGAAGCTAACGATGAGGAATGAAGGATGGGCCAACGTTAGTGACACTCAACATTGTCACTAACATTGGGATGGCTAA
>NC_029788.2:73863879-73864774 GCF_000816755.2 Arachis ipaensis | reverse complement strand
TAACGTTGAAGTAACCACACAACCCCCAAGAGTCACGTTCCACGTTAACTTAGTTAACGTGGAAGCTAACGATGAGGAATGAAGGATGAGCCAACGTTAGTGACACTCAACATTGTCACTAACGTTGGGATGGCTAAAGATGGCTACGTTAGAGGCCACGTTAACCTAGTTAACGTGGACTCTAACGTGAGACGCAGGGGCACATTGGAACGTTAGTGACAATGTTGAGTGTCACTAACGTTCTCGAAGGTTGGCAAGGACCACGTTAACCTAGTTAACGTGGGCTTTAACGTGAAACAAGAAGGGGCACACTGGAACGTTAGTGACAATGTTGAGTGTCACTAACGTTCTCGAAGGATTAACAAGGCAACGTTAAAAGCCACGTTAACCTAGTTAACGTGGGTTTTAACGTAAGGCAAAGGGGTGCATTGGAACGTTAGTGACAATGTTAAGTGTCACTAACGTTCTCGAACTTATATTCTCACTAAATATTAACACCCCTAACGTCCTGAGCTGAAGTCTCTGCCCACTTAGCACTTTCTCTCTGCAAGTAAAGCCAAGCCCAAATGAAGAAAAGAACTACTTCAAACTCAAGATCCAAAGGCCCAAGACTTGAAGAGTAAACTAGAAGCTGAGAAGAGTAGTATATATAGGAGTAGCTTTGAATTGTAAAGAAGCTCTGGGAGGGTGGGAAAAAGAGAACTACTCTCTGTATTTTACTTTCTTTGCAAATTCTTGTTTTATGATGTATTCTCCATCTTTGTTTTCATTTCAAAGAGCTATGAACAACTAAACCCCTTTCATTGGGCTAGGGAGCTCTGTTGCAATTTGATTGATTAATTATAGTTTTCATTCTTCTTCTTCTTTCTTTTCTCTTGATTTTACTAGAAAGCTT
>NC_029788.2:73857152-73863779 GCF_000816755.2 Arachis ipaensis | reverse complement strand
TTTACTTTTATGAGCAAATCCCCCATTTCCATTTACAATTCTGCAATTTATTTTCAGTCATTTACTTCCAGTCCTTTAATTCTAGCATTTACTTTTCTGTTATTTACATTCTCACCATTTTATTTTCTGCAACTCTCAACGCAAATCCTGGATTCGCTCAACTAGAACATTCTTCTAATTAAAGTTGCTTGATCAATCAATCCCTATGGGATTCGACCTCACTCTATTGTGAGTTTTTACTTGACGAAAACTTCGGTACACTTGCCAAAGGGAGATTTGTTGCGAGACAAGTTTTCCGTGCATCAAGTTTATGGCGCCGTTGCCGGGGATTGATTGTGCATCAACAATGATTAGATTGGAAGATCACTAGATTGAGCATTTTATTTTGTGAATTTCATTTTCTGTTTGAGTGATTTACTTTTTGTTTTAGTTATTCTTCTTCCCTTCTCCCTCTACTCTTTTGTTTTTTCTTTGTTATTTTCAATTCTGTTTGCTAACCCACTAACTGTTTGATATGTTGCATCACCCACAACTAACAACAATTCTGACACAAATACTGTCTGCACCTATTTTCTCTGCTTGTACTTGTTGGTTGTATGACAGGGAGAAGAAGCGGGGCTTCAACTTCCTTTGATTCTAAACCGGAGAGAACCTTCCTTAGACTAAGGAGGGAGGCAAAAGAAAAACGAGTAGTTGGTGCTGAAGAAGACGAGGAATAGTTTGAGGAATACTTTGAACCAAACATGGAAGAAAAATGGAAAATCATCATGAAGAAGAGACTCACAACCATGGCAGAGGAGGTGGAGCAAATCATGCTGGGGAGGATAGAAGAGTTTTGGGCTCTTACATTAATCCAAACCCAGGCAATTGTGGAAGTAGCATCCAAAAGCCAACAATCCATGCCAACAACTTTGAACTTAAACCACAGCTCATCACCCTTGTTCAGAACAACTGTTTGTTTGGAGGAGGTGTTTAAGAAGACCCCAATCAACATTTGACCACCTTCCTGAGAATATGTGATACAGTGAAATCTAATGGTGTTCATCCTGACGCCTATAGACTGCTCTTATTTCCCTTCTCACTCAGAGACAAGGCAGCCAAGTGGCTGGAATCCTTCCCAAGGGAGAGCTTGACAACTTGGGAGGATGTGGTAAACAAATTCTTAGCAAGATTCTACCCTCCTCAACGAATCAATAGGCTGAGCTGAGGTTCAAACCTTCAGGCAACAAGATGGTGAGACTCTGTATGAAGCATGGGAGATGTTCAAAGACTTAACAAGGAGGTGTCCACCTGACATGTTCAACGAATGGGTCTAGCTGCACATTTTCTATGAAGGGCTCTCTTATGAGTCAAAGAAGGCAGTAGACCATTCATCTGGAGGATCCTTGAACAAGAAGAAGACCATTGAGGAAGCCATAGATGTTATTGAAACAGTAGCAGAAAACGACTACTTCTATGCTTCCGAAAGAGGGAACACAAGAGGAGTGATGGAGCTAAACAATGTAGATGCTCTGTTGGCCCAAAACAAGCTCATTACCCAGCAGCTGGCTGACCTCACCAAGAAGATGGAGAGGAACCAAGTAGCAGCAATCTCATCTTCATTAACAATTCAAGAAGGAGTGAATGAAGAAGCAGAGGGGAGTCAGGAGCAAGCCAACTACATTGGAAATTCACCAAGGAAAAACTATGATCTATACTCCAAGACTTACAACCCTGGATGGAGAAATCACCCGAACTTTGGGTGGGGAAGTGAGCAAGATCAAAAGCAATTCACCCAGAGGACATCTCAACACCCCCACAACAACACTTCTCCACATACTTATCAAAACCAAAACAGCACGTCTGCTCCGAATCACTCATCAATTGATGACAAGCTCTCTAAGATTGAAGCCTTACTTGAAGGAATATTCCAAGAGATTCAAGAAAATAAGGTGTTCAAAGAGGAGGTGCGAGCCAATATTAAGAACCAGGGAGAGACCATCAGGAAGCTGGAATTTCAAGTGGGATATTTATCTGAGAAGATTCCCAAACCTACTGATAGCTTCCCAAGTGACACGGAGAAAAACCCCATGGACATGGAAGAGTCATCCAATCATCCAATCATATTGGGAAGACCATTCCTAGCTACGGCCAGAGCACTTATTGATGTAGAGAAAGGGGAGCTAATATTGAGAATCCATGATGAACGACTCAGCTTCAATGTTTTCAAACTCTCACAAGAAAAAGATCAAGAGGACAAGGAACTAAGCACAAATGATAATGAGACACTGAAGGAGGAAACAAGCACTGAAGCACAGCCAGTTCATTCTGAGATCCCCTTAACTGACAAACAAGGAAAACAGCAATTGCCACAGCTCAAGGAAAAGTTGGAGGAACCTAAACCTCTAGAGGCAGGTGAAGACAGCACCACAGCTCCTTTATAAAAAGAGGTCACCAAGGGGAAGGCAACCTCAAAAGAAACAAAGAAGAAGGTACCAAGAGGGTGGAAGAACAAGAAGATCCCTACGGAAGACTTCTCTCCAGGGGATAGAGTTGTCTCAGCCTACTTCCCAGATATTCCCCCTAATCTTCCTACTGTGCCATCTCAATTACCCAAGGTCTTCACTATCAACAGAGTTCTTTCCCTGGAACATGTGGAGATTATTGATCCAACCAATGGATACAAGTCCACAGCAAGAGGGGAGGACTTTAAGCACTACCAACCACCATGATGAAGGAAAAACATCAAGCTAGTGATGCTAAAGAAGCACTTCATGGGAGGCAACCCATATTTTATATGCTTTCAGATGATAATGAATAAGTCAATCTTTATGAGCTTCAATCCAAACTTAACAAACAATTGGTGAAAATCTTCTTATGCAGAATATAGTGAGGAACAAGTTTGGTGTTCAAAGCAAACCAAGTTGCATGCTAGTCTTGGGAGCTTTGAACACAAAACTTTCATCACAGTGACTCAAACTAAGTTTGGTGTCACCTCATGGTGCCACCAAAATGCATATAAGGACCCACCAATAGTTAGTTAGTTAGTTGGAATTCATAGATAAATAATCAAATCCTTTCTTTCATTTTTTTTCTAGCCGTAGATTTTTTTTATGATATTAATTTCCTTGTTTCAAATCTTTATAGAAAAGGAAAAGAAGCATAAAAAGGGATTGATTGGACAATTAAATGGGGGAGATTTCGCCACTTAATGAAGAGCACTACACACATGTCTCAAGAGGAAACGCATGGGAAAATGTTGCCATGCAACATTGAAAAAATGGGACCCCTAGAAGACCGAGCAATCCCCATCATAAAGTGATGATCCTTGTCTTTCCTTCATATACAACCCCATCCATCCATCTAGTAAACATTCATGCAATCCACACCCTTCACTCACTCATGATTTTCTTATATAAGTGAACCTTAGTGCATGCTCACTCCTCACATCCAAATCCCCACTCTCCACACTTCTATTGGCACACTAAACTCTTCATCACAAATTGCTTTAACCAACCCACTCTTCATCTATCCGAAGCCCCAAATCCCCTCAAACAACAATTCAAGTCATGGCATCATCAAGCTCAAAGAGGCAAAAGAGGAAAGGGCCTATGGAAAGTGCTCCTTTTGATGACAAGAGATTCAAAACTGCCTTTCATGAGCATGAATTTGAGCGGATAAGTGCCAGAAGGATATTGCCAGAATTAATCTTCCAAATCAATGCATTGTAAGGAGGTCCATCCTACCAGCTGCTAATAATTCAGAGGTTAACATCAATCGAGCCACTATGGTACAATGCTTAGTGCAAGGTGGGGAAATCAAAGTGCATGAGCTCATTGCCGAAGGGATTCAAGAGTCAGCTAAGAAAGCTGACTCAGGTGCCAGACTTTGGTACCCCAGCACCATTCTCCACTTGTGCAACAAGGCCAAGGTAATATTTGAGGACAGCAGCCCAGACTGGGTGAACCCAGGGAGGCCAGTCACACTCGAGCGAATGGTCTATACCACACCGGCTCAGCAACTAAGAAGGCCACATATAGGAAGGTAAAGGGCCCAGGAAGAAGCTCATCAAGAGGAATATCATCAAGAAGAATATCAACAAGAAGAGCATCATGACCCAGCCAACTTGAATATGACTCACCTTCTAAGATCCATTGAAGATTTGGGACAGAGACATATGGAAGGACAAGAGCAAATGCTGAACCTTCAAACCTACTGGCTGAGCCAACAAGAAGCATGGCAAAAACAACAAATGGAGCAGCAGCAGGAACACTACTCCCGGCTCACTCAAGCCATCAACCAAGTGAATGAGAGGCAAGAACTTCAAGAGAAGCACTTGCAAGAACTCAACCAGCGGCAGATAGCCCAAATGAAAACTTTCAATGAGTTCAGTGTACTCAATGAAGGAAGGCAACTACATAGGGAGGAGTTCTATGTAAATACTCAAGCCAAGTTGAACTACATGACCAGTAATATGCATCAGCTATACTATGCCATCCCTACATATGATGAGGTCCAAAAAGATTTTGTAGAACAAGAAGAGAGGAAGGTAAAACAGCAAAAGGAGACACTCAAGAAGAAGATGGAAGATGGTGGTTTCTGGAAGAAGCTGCTTGGAAAAGGCAAAGGAAGTGGAAGCACAAGCATTCAAGAGAGACACAATGAGGACAAGCAAGGAGGGGAGCAGGGACATCCACATGAATGAAAGGTGGTGGAGTTCTTTTTAGTCCATTGTTTTATATGCTTTAAATAAGGAAGATCTTGTATGAAATAGAACCTGCTTTCATGTTATGTTTAAACTTTTTAAAATTCTGTCTTTGAAATTGTCCTTCTGAATAGGTCCATGATTTCTGGTTTAAATGTCACTGCATCATTCCCTTATTTACTTGTAAGCTTGTCCCTTTTGAATCAAATTAAAGAAGAGAATGTTTATGTTGTTAAAAGACCAGAGTAGGGTTCCTAATGTGAAGGTGCATTCATGAATCTTTGGGGTAGTTATAAGTTAGCTAAGTTGGTTCAACCACAAGGATAGGAGGACAACTATCTATCCTGAATACTTGACTTTGGATATACTCATGAGACTAAGTTAATAACAAGAACCTAAGAAGAGAAAAGGGAAAGAACAATGGAAGTGAAAAACAAAAGAAAAAGAGTAAGCAATAAGGCTAGGCATCAATGGTTTTACCCTTGAGGCAAGTGTCTGTGGTGCTCCTGTGTGAGGGATCTACTTGGATGAATAAGCTCTTAGGGGTGCTTTATCACTCGGTAACTTGGGTTAACTAACCCGGGATCGTCAGCTGAAAATCCATTATCAAGAGTAACCCTCACTACAGAGCATTTAGTAACCCAAAGAGGTGCTGGACACCAAGGTCTCAAGAAAAGAAAATAAATAAACTATATGCCTGTGGTGTGTATGTATGGGGGAGAGACTTGAGGGAGTAAGTCCTTAGGGGTGCTTCAACACCTAGTACCTTGAACCAACTGGTTCGGGAGTGTTGGCTGAAAGCTTATCTTAAAGAGTTGCCCGCTTCAAAAGCCGTCAATGCCCACGTTAGAGAGTCACGTTAACTAAGTTAACGTGAACTCTAACGTAGAGAAGAGAAGATGAGCCAACGTTAGTGACACTTAACATTGTCACTAACGTTGGCAATTACGCATAAGTGGCCACGTTAGAAGCCACGTTAACCTAGTTAACGTGGCCTCTAACGTTAAGGGGGGAAGAGAAGCCAACGTTAGTGACACTCAACATTGTCACTAACGTTGGCCTATGGTGCAAAGTACCACGTTAACTCCCACGTTAACTTGGTTAACGTGGGAACTAACGTAAAGGATGAAGAGTTGTTGACAACGTTAGTGACACTCAACATTATCACTAACGTTGAAGCAACCACACAAACCCCAAGAGTCACGTTAACCTCGATGTTAACTTAGTTAACGTGGAAGCTAACGATGAGGAATGAAGGATGAGCCAACGTTAGTGACACTCAACATTGTCACTAATGTTGGGATGGCTAAAGATGGCTACGTTAGAGGACACGTTAACCTAGTTAACGTGGACTCTAACGTGAGACCCAGGGGCACATTGGAACGTTAGTAACAATGTTGAGTGTCACTAACGTTCTCGAAGGTTGGCAAGGACCACGTTAGAAGCCACGTTAACCTAGTTAACGTGGGCTTTAATGTAAAACAAGAAGGGGCACACTGGAACGTTAGTGACAATGTTGAGTGTCACTAACGTTCTCGAAGGATTAACAAGGCAACGTTAAAAACCACGTTAACCTAGTTAACGTGGGTTTTAACGTAAGGCAAAGGGGTGCATTGGAACGTTAGTGACAATGTTAAGTGTCACTAACGTTCTCGAACTTATATTCTCACTAAATATTAACACCCCTAACGTCCTGAGCTGAAGTCTCTACCCATTTAGTACTTTCTCTCTGCAAGTAAAGCTAAGCGCAAATGAAGAAAAGAACTGCTTCAAACTCAAGATCCAAAGGCCCAAGACTTGAAGAGTAAACTAGAAGCTGAGAAGAGTAGTATATATAAAAGTAGCTTTGAATTGTAAAGAAGCTCTGGGAGGCTGGGAAAAAGAGAACTACTCTTTGTATTTTACTTTCTTTGCAAATTCTAGTTTTATGATGTATTCTCCAT
>NC_029788.2:73823375-73857036 GCF_000816755.2 Arachis ipaensis | reverse complement strand
ACCTCACTCTATTGTGAGTTTTTACTTGACGACAACTTCGGTACACTTGCCGAAGGGAGATTTGTTGCGAGACAAGTTTTCCGTGCATCAGTGCATATAAACCTTCCTTTCAACATAACCTCGAAGCACCACACTCACAAGCTTCTCTTCACCATTCGCCACCATATGATCCTTCCTTACCCCAGTACCAATCCAATCACTCCCAATCAACGCCACTTTCCTATGTATCATGTCCAAGTCCGGGAACCCGAGAAGCAGAGGTTCGCCTAAAGGAAACAGTAAATAAACTTCAAACAACCATTCGACAACTGGAGCAAGCAGTAATTCAATGGGTTTCTAGGCACTCAAATACACAAGGATCAGCCACAGCCCCATGTAAACAGTCTAACGAAGAGCGTAGCATGAAGGAAATACCAGAAACTCCAGTGGACAAGGCAGAGAATGAATTCGTACTAGAACAAGTAGAAGAAGCTGTCATTGTTCAAGAAGAAGAGTTGGTTGAAGATCTAGGAGATGCTGAACCTCCATGGGAATCCAGAACTGAGGAGAACTCCGTCAAAGACGCTACAGTTGATGCTAAGGAGGATATTGTACAATCTCCAAGGCAAGTTGTTTATGAAGAATCAGACGGAATAACCCAGGACACAAATTCCCTTGATGATGATAGTCACAAGTCAAATTCTCTTAGTAATGAATTTGCATCTGCAAGTAAATTCTCTGAGATCGAAGAATCTTTCCCAAGTGAATACGAAGACGATGCGGAGGTAGATTTCTCTCAACTTCCAATCTATGACTCAAGTGATGAGGAAGACATAGAAGACTTTGACCAGGACACAGATACAATTGTAGAACCTTGCAAGGAAGTGGAGGAATTCACAAAAGAGCACAAAGGAGTAGAACTTACAGAACCACCGGAAACACCTATCCTAAGGCCATTACCACCTAATACAAGCTTCAAGTGGGTACAATCCTTAACCTATAACTTTACTTATTCACTTGAATATGGTTTGCTTGAAACAGATGGCCAGCTTAGAGCTCTTTGCGGCTTTAAGAGTAAGAGGGAAATGGCTCGTACTCAGAGTTGGTGCACAAGGTTCAATAAGGTTCCACGCTTCACCTCGAAGTACACGGATTGGTATCATGCTCAATTGCATGGATCACAGAGAACGTTTGGTCACTATGGTGAGATTCTACTCTTTAAACCGCCCGGATGGAGACATGTAGATCAAAACGGAGGCGGATTTAAAAGCAAGGCTTGGGATCCTGGAGTTTATTCTGACGTTTGTCACCCCGGGAGCCTAACAATCTGTTTGAAGCTGTTCAGAAGCTTTGCATGCTTAGTTTGGGACCCCGGAGACCATTGGCATTCCAAGCACTGGTGGATCTTTTTGGACGAATTTAAACATAAGCCACCATAGCAGGAAGCTCATCCAATGTCCAACTTAAGGACTTTAACTAAAAGTGCTAGGTGGGAGACAACCCACCATGGTATGGTCGCTTCTTTTTCAGTTTATTTCATGTTATTTGTTTTTATTTTTACCTCCTTTTTATTTTACTTTATTGAACCTAGAATCATGTATAACACTCATATTAATCATTGCATTCTGCATAAAAAAAAACGCCACGCGACGCGACCGCATCAGCGACGTGTCCGCGTCGCAAGGAGAGGGGAGAAAATAAAAACGAACAGAGAGTCACGCTGGAGCGTGGCTGGAGGCGTGCCCGCAGCATAAATCGTCCTACGCGACCGCGTCGCTGACGCGTCCGCGTCGAGTGGGAATACTGGCCTCGCACGCGACCGCATGCCCCACGCGGCCGCGTGACCAGGATTTCATTACCCACATTTTCCTCTCCTTTGTTGCAAATTTTGCACCACTAGTTTGCCATGTGCTTATATTGTTTTCTCACTTACATGTTGAAGCTTCCATGTAAATGAGACCCTTATCATTTGGCATTAACCCACCCATACTTCTTTCATTTTCTTATTTCTATTTCTGGGTTACTCTTCTTTCCTTTTTCTTTCAGGATGGCCACCCGAGAGGGAACCGAAAGACGTTTACATAGGGAGACAAATAAGTCCATCAGCACAATCCTTGAAGAAAAGCATCAGTTGGAACAGCCCGTCCACCTGCACATCTCAGCATGCACCGAGGACGGTGCAATCTTTAAGTGTGGGGAGGTCGATACTGACTTCCATGGGTTAGTCACTTCATATTTTAGCACCAATATTTAATTTTCTTTGTTAAATTAGTTGTTGCATTTGCATATTTGTTTGATTTTATGCATCTAGTTACTACTTGGTTAAAGTAATAAAATTCTTCTAAAGACCCTATTTTTGAAAAATTTCACTAATTTAAATTGAAAATTTTTTTGTTAAATTTGTTTGAAGTTGTATTTGGAACATGGTTTTTGAGCCAAAGAACACACAACCTGTGAGATTTTGAGCTTATTTACATGGTTACATTATTTAACCATAAATATTTTATTCTTGTGTGTTTACTTCTCTATAATTGTGATCATTACTTTGTTTCAGTCTATATGTCCAATATTTAGTGTATTTACATGCTTGCATATGATTGAGGCCATTATTTGATTTTAGCTCACTTATCCCAAATAAGCCTACCCTTTAAATCACCATTGTCAGCCACTTTGAGCCTTGAAATCCCCATTTGTTCTATATCTTACCACATCACTAGCCTTAAGCGAAAAACAAATTAATTGTCCCAATTGAATCTTTGGTTAGCTTAAGATAGTGTGCTAATTAAGTGTGGGGAGACTGTGGGAACATGGGTTAATAAAGGAAAAGTATAATGTTTCTAATTTATTTGAATATCAGGAATTTGGGAACCTACTCATGAAAAAAAAAACCAAAACAGAAAAATAATAGAAAATCCATGTACATTGATAAGTTATGTTTGCTTCTCCACAAAAAAAAAAAGAGAGAGAGAGAAAAGAGAAAAATCCAAAAATACTCAATAAATAAGTAAATAAGGGGACAAAATTACTCCAATATTAAGTTTAATAAAAGATCAATGCACATGTGATAAAAATTAAAGAAAAAAAATTTTTTTTTGGTACATGAGTATGTTGAGTGTCACTAACGATCTCGAAGGTTAACAAGGCAACGTTAAGAGCCACGTTAACCTGGTTAACGTGGGTTTTAACGTGAGGCAAAGGGGTGCATTGGAACGTTAGTGACAATGTTAAGTGTCACTAACGTTCTCGAAGTTATATTCTCACTAAATATTAACACCCCTAACGTCCTGAACTAAAGTCTCTGCCCACTTTGCACTTTCTCTCTGCAAGTAAAGCCAAGCCCAAATAAAGAACGGAACTGCTTCAAACTCAAGATCCAAAGGCCCAAGACTTGAAGAATCACACTAGAAGCTGAGAAGAGTAGTATATATAGGAGTAGCTTTGAATTGAGAAGGAGTTCTGGAGGCTGGAAAAAAAGAGAACTACTCAGTCATTTACTTCCAGTCCTTTAATTTTAGCATTTACTTTTCTGTTATTTACATTCCCGCCATTTTTATTTTCTGCAACTCTCAACCCAAATTCTGGATTCGCTCAACTAGAACATTCTTCTAACTAAAGTTGCTTGATCAATCAATCCCTGTGGGATTCGACCTCACTCTGTTGTGAGTTTTTACTTGACGACAAATTCGGTACACTTGCCGAAGGGAGATTTGTTGAGAGACAAGTTTTCCGTGCATCAATGCTATTGTTTAAGTGTGGGGAGGTTGATAAACCACTTTTTTATGGTTTATCTTGTACTCAATTGAGTGGTTTTTATCAACTCTTTACCCACTTATTCATACTATTTGCATGTTTTACGTTTTCCTTCCTGGTTTTGTGCTATGATTGAAAACATGCTTCTTTAATCTTATATTTGCTTATTATTAATCCTCTCTTATTACCATTAGATGCCTTGATATGTGTGTTAAGTGTTTTTAGAGATTACAGGGCAGGAATGGCTCAGAGGATGGAAAGGAAGCATACAAAAGTGGAAGGAATACAAGAAGTTGGAGAAACTGCTAAGCTGTCCAACCTGACCTCTTCGCACTCAAACGGCTATAACTTTAGCTACAGAGGTCCAAACGATGCGGTTCCAATTGCGTTGGAAAGCTAATGTATGGGGCTTCGATTTAATATATAATATACCATAGTTGCTCTGACGCTAGATGATGCAAACGTGTGATCCACGCGGACGCGTTGCATCTGCAAACTTCAATCCGTGCGGCCGCGTGGACGATGCCTCCGCGTCACTTGTCCGCGACCTGAACGTACCAGAATACACAGAGGGAGATTTCTGGGCTGTTTCTGACCCAGTTTTCGGCCCAGAAAGCACAGGTTGGAGGCTATAAAGTGGGAGAATGCATCCATTCAGGGGGGCTCGCCAATTTTTACTTCCCATGATTTAGATTTAGTCTTGAGAGAGGTTCTCTCCTCTCTCTTTTAGGATTTAGGACTTCTCTTAGTTTGCAAGAGTGACTCTCGATCCAGGTTTAATGTTTCTTTATTTTAGCCTCCCTTTCACTTTTATTTATTCCAGCACTTGAGTTGATTATTTACTTTTATAATTGAATTTATGAATTATTCCATGTTACAGATTATTATTTGAATTAATGATAATTGAGGTATTTTCAGTTTATGATTGCTCTTTTTAATTTATGTTATCATTATTTCTGATCTGAAGATATTTTATTCCAGCAATTTACTTTTTCCCCTTTTGGTCCTGGTTAAGAAATCAGTAACTCAATAGTTATCAACCCCATCATAATTGATAATCGTTATCTTGCTAATTAAACTGAACTTCAATAATCCCAACTTTTTCTTAGGAAATAAATAGGATTCAAAGGTCAAACTAATTAGTCCCTTGACTTTCCTTTGCTTTAGTAAGGGTTAACTAAGTGGAATTTAGATTCAACTTTCATTATTGTTGAGAGAGATAACTAAGTTAGACTTCCAATTTCTCTTACCTTGCCAAAAGTTTGCTTTACAGTATTTATTTATTTTAATTGCCATTTACTTTACTTGTCATTCAAATCACTTGCTTCTCACCTTCTAAACCCCGATTACAACCTTTATAGCCAATAATAAGAACATACTTCCTTGCAGTTCCTTGAGAAGACGACCCGAGGTTTGAATACTCGGTTAACAATTTTTAAGGGGTTTGTTACTTGTGATAACCAAATGTTTGTACGAAGGGATTTTTGTTGGTTTAGAGACTATATCTACAACGCAACTGTTTTTATGAAATTCTTTACTGGTAAAAAACCCAACGTCATCCATCCATGGTTGTAGTTGCCACCTTGATTGTACCCTTGGTTGGGGCAGTCATAGAAGTTATGAGTGGCTGCCACGGTGTTGTCTTCCTGCTGGAGCTACGGACATTCATCAGTATAGTGGCTATAATCAGCACATATTCCACAAACTCTCTGTGGGACTAACTGTTGGCCTTGCTGTGGCGGAGAAGGTTGAGCTTGCTGAACTTGTTGTTGATTCAATTGCATCTGCTTCAGCAAGTTGGTCATTTCACAGATACTCTGAGTCAGAGCAGTAGTCTCTCTGCTAGAGGATACTTCTGCAACAGCTTTTGAATGGCCTTGTTTCTGCCTGTGATTCTGAGTAGATTTAGCTAAGTCGCTGATCAATTGCCATGCCTCATCAGTGGTCTTGTACTTTTTCATAGACCCATTGCTAGCACTTTCCAATGTGGTCTTATCTTGGGGCCTCATGCCCTGTGTGACGTAACTGAGTAACACTATCTTGTCAATCATATGGTGGGGGCATGCTTCCAGAAGATTATTAAAGCGCTCCCAGTATTCATAGAGAGTCTCAGATTCATCCTGAACAATCATGGAAATGTCTTTCCTCAGTTTATCAGTAACTTCAGCTGGAAAGAATTTTTCTAAGAATTCTCTTCTCAGTGTATCCCAGTTGGATACAGTTACTGCTGGTTGAGTGTAGTACCACTCTCTTGCCTTCCCCTCAAGAGAAAACGGGAAAGCTTTCAGCAAACTTGAAGTTTCATCTGCACCATCATGCCTGACGGTAGAACAGGCTGTTTGAAAATCTCTCAGGTGCTTGATAGGCTCTTGAGCAGGCAAGCCATGAAACTTGGGCATCAAATTGAGCAGTGCGGTCTTTATTTTAAAGTCTATAGCCACCGCTGGGTGATGCGCTTGAAATGGTTGCATTGTAAAATCAGGGGCTCCAGCCTCCTTGATAGTAACTCTCCTAGCTGCTGCCATGTTACCTGCATGTAAATTAACCAAATCAGTAGAACGGGGGCTGATTTCTTTCTCAAGTGACATTTCAGATCCGCCCTCAGAGAGGACTAACCGACGCCGAGCTTGCCTTATTTGTGAAATAGTTCTTTCAATCTCAGGATCGAATACTAGCAAGTTTGGATCAGGAAGTGAACGCGTCATCTAACGAAAGAAACAAGCAGCTCATAGTAGCAAGATAAAATAAAATGCAAATAAATAAATTCCAATTAATAACTTTAGCACTCTATTGCAACTCCCCAGCAACGGCACCAAAAATTGACGTGGCGGAAATTAGCGAGTTAAGAATTGTTGTAAGATATGCGTTGCAAGTATAGTTCTTAACCAACCAGAAATCCGCTTATCAATTTAGAAGGGTTGTCACAAAAACTAAAATTAAAATACTGGGAGTATGAATCCCAGGTCGTCTCCCAACGAGTTACAGAAAGATGTGCTATTTTATTAATCAGATATTTTCAAAAAGAGTTTGAGTTGAATAAACAGGAAATTAATTTGGAGAAATTAAGTAATTTAAATAAAAGCCTTGACTGGGAGTAGATTAGTTGGAAGCCCTATTCTTGTTGCAGTACTCTCAAGATTAATTGATAATTGAAGGTTGTTCTGTTTATTTATCCCTTACTAGATAAGGGAAAGTCAAACAAGTTGGAATGATGTTTCTACTCACAAGTCCCAATCCGCTTACTTGGAAGGACTGGCGTTAGTGACTAGAGAGCCATCCAACAATAAACCCAATTATAATCTCTCCTTTGAACATTCCAACTCAAGGGCTCCTTTCAATCAACTCCCCATCAAGTCAGGGAACTACTCGCTCATTGTGAATGTAGAACTCATAACATAGGAAAGGGAATTAAAGAAAGACATGATAAATAAAACTCAAAGGAATCAATTAAAAATAAAAGTAACTCTTGTATTAATAAATTCTAAAATAATCCAATAGTAAAATTGAGTAAATTAAAGGACATGGAAGAGTGAAGCCAAGTAAAGAAAACGAACTAGAATGACGAAGTCTTGATGAAGTAATAACTCTTCTCAATATCCCAATGCAAAGAGCAATAGAAAATAAAAATCCTAAGAACTATGAATGTGTAGAGAGAAAACCTAGAGGAGGAGTAAAACTAGATCTAAAAACTAAAACTGTGTAGAATGAATGTTGTTTTTGGTTTCTGCATGTCCTCTGGCTCTAGTCTGCTTTTCCGGGCCGAAAACTGGGTCAAAACAGGGCTCAAAATCGCCCCCAGCGAATTCTGCAGATTATACAGATCGCGCATGTCACGCGATCACGTCATTCATGCGGACGCGTCATGCGGCGTTTTGCTTTGCCACGCGGGCGCGTCGTCCACGCCTCCGCGTCACTTGTGCTATTCCAATCCGCGCGGTCGCGTGAGCCATTCGGCCGCGTCACTGCGATTTCCTCTCTTTCGCGCGGTCGCGTGAGCCATGCGGTCGGGTCACTTTTCGCTGGTCATCTCCTTAATTTCTTGTGTTCCTTCCATTTTTGTAAGCTTCCTTTCCAATCTCCAACTCATTCATGCCCTATAAAGCCTGAAACACTTAACACACAGATCACGACATCGAATGGAATAAAGGAGAATTAAAATACATAATTAAAAGTCTCTAGGAAGCAAGTTTTCAATCATGTAATAATTTCAGGAAGGAAATATAAATGCATGCTAATCATATGAATAAGTGGGTAAAGATCATGATAAAACCACACAATTAAACACATTATAAACCATAAAATAGTGGTTTATCAGTGGTTATATGTTCTTTGCTCAAAAACCATGTTCCAAAATTAATTCCTTCAAGCAAGTTCAACAAAAAAAATTTAATTCAAATTGGTAGTGATTCGAGGGTTACCTGAAACTGTCGGTCGATCTCGGTCGAGATCTGCGGTGGTGGCCGGAGCTGACGTGTTCGACTTGTTGGACTTGGTGGTGCTGCTGATCCTTCGTCGCTGGAGGGTGGTGGTACCTACAAGAGAATCAGATGCTTAAGTTAGCATGGGCTTTAAGCAGATATTTAATGTAGAATCAGAGTATGAGTTATACCTGGGTGCTCCAGTGTATTTATAGTAGTGTGGGCTGACCTTTCTAGATAAGATAAGTTAGTTATCTTATCTTATATTTAAGTGAAGTTATCTTATCTCTAAGGGGAACCGCCTTTATCTTTCTAGGCTTTAGCTCCTTTAGATTGGGCTCTGTCCCTTTGTTTGGGCCTGCTTGGGCTTCTTGTTGCGATTTGGCCGAACTCTTTAAAGAAGAGGTCGGGGGATGATAAACCTCGTATTTAGGGTTTATCTTGTGCTTAATTTGGGAGATTTTATGACCTTTTACCCACATTTATTCAATGAAATATCATGGTTTCATGATTGTCTCCTAAATTGTGCTTAAAGTGTGAAAACATGCTTTCTAGGTCCTTAATTGTTGATTTTAATTCACCTTTGATTCCACTAGATGCCTTGATGTGTTTGCTAGTGATTTTAGGATTGAAAAGGCTAGGAATGGATCAAAGGAGTGAAGAGAAAAGCATGCAAAGTGGAGAAATCATGAAAAGCCAAAGATTTGGAAAAAGCCCATGGACGCGCGCGCACACTATGCGCCTACGCGCGAATTGCGAAATGCTCCAGGGACGCGTACGTGCGCTGTGCACGTACGCGCCGAAGGCCGCACGTGATTTTTAAATGGAAAATATGCCTGGCAATTTCTGAGAGCTGTGGGGCCCAATTTGCAACCAACTTTGGCACCAAAATGCATATAAGGACCAAGTATTGAGGGGAAAATGATCATTCACTCATTTTTTGCTCATTCACACACATTAGGATTAGTTTTAGTTAGTTTTAGAGAGAGAAGCTCTTACTTCTCTCTAGGATTAGGATTAGGATTAGGTTTAGTTCTTAGATCTAGGTTTTAATTCATACTTTCCTCTACTTCTACTCTTGAATTCTTTGTTGTTACATTCATCATTCTTCTATTGTTTGTTATAATTTCTTCTACTTTGTTTGTAGATCTACTTTTGTTCATTCTATTTTCTTTCAATTCAATTTGAGGTAATTCATGATAATTGTGTTTCTTTTGATTGTTGTTATTAATTACTTGCAATAATTGTTGTTAGATTCTATTCTTGTTGTCAATTTACTATGTTTTTCTTTTGCGCCTTCCAAGTGTTTGATGAAATTCTTAGAAGGATGTTGAGTAGAATTTTATGCTCTTGGCTTGGGAAGGTAACTTAGGAACTCTTGAGTTACTAATGTCCAAGTAATTGATGATTAGGAGCCATTGACTCTAGATCTCACTAATTGAATTAGTGGAGAAGTAGGACTTATGGACTTGGATTGATATAGCTCACTTGACTTTCCTTTACTACTAGTTAGAGGATGACTTAGTGGGATTGATCCTTGCCAATTCTCATGTTGTGGTTAGTAATAAGGATAGAGATCCTTGACCACCAAACCTTGCCAAGACCTTTGTAGCTATTAGTTTACTTCCTTGCCATTTATCTTTCATGTCTAATATCTCAAAAACCCCAAAATATACAATTTATAACCAATAACAAGAACACTACCCTACAATTCCTTTGAGAGACGACCCGAGGTTCAAATACTTCGGTTTATAGATTTTAGGGGTTTGTACTTGTGACAAACAAATTTTTGTATGAAAGGATTGTTGTTGGTTTAGAAACTATACTTTACAACGAGACTTCATTAGTGAAATTCTAAACTATCAAAAATCCGTTCATCAAAATGGCGCCGTTGCCAGGGAATTGCAATGGTGTTATGTTATTGGTTATTGTATATATGTGAATATTGTGAATAGCTTTATTTTTGGATTGTTTGTTAGTTTTTGTTAGTTTTAGAACTCTATTAGTTTTATTTTTATTTGTTACTATGAATTCTCGTCTTTGTGGTTTTGGATATGATTGTGACTATGTTGTAGGTGATGGAAACTTGAATGATGGCTCACATTATGGGAGAGATGAATTTTTGAGAAGGGAGCCACATCCATATGAGCACTCATCATGGCAACCTCCTCATTCAAGCTACTATGATGGTAATCCCTCCTACAATGCATATCATTCCAATGGATATGATGGTCCTTATCATGATTATTCCACTCAACCACCACCATTCTATGCACCATACTCTCAATATAGTCCTCAAACACCATCATTCCAACCACCATATTCTCAATCCCCATCCTATTTCCACCAATTACCTCCACACAATCCTAATCCATACCCCCCTATGCATATCCTTGCGATAATTATGAATAAGCAACCATTGAATCACCACCACTCCAACATCTTTACCCTTTAAACTAAGTTCCCATGGATAATACACTTGGTATCATTCCTCAAGAGCAAGAAGAGCTCCAAACCGCACTCACTAGTTTCACCTCTACCCTCCAAGAACTTATGTCCCGTATACTTCTACCTTCTACCAAAAACCAAAACACCTTCCAACCTCCAAGCTTTGGTGAACCTCCTTTCCAACCACATGATGAATTTTCGTTTCCATCACAACCCTCCATGGAAGAATATCCATGTCCATCAATCCAAGAGGCATATGATCCTACTTATGTTAGTGAAGAGGAACAAGAGTCAAAGGATCATCTCAAGGAAGCAATGGATTGGCTCCAAGCAACCATCCATCAAAAGTTGGACTCGTGGGATTCATGTCTCAAGCAAAATATATCCATGGATGATTGTGAAAAAGTGACCGAAGAGGGAAGTATGAGGGGATTTTAGAGTCTCAAGTTGAGAACAAGGAAATGGAGTGTGTTTTGCAACAAGTGGATGAGATGGAGATTGTTGAAGAAGAAGAAGTGGAAGAAGACCTAAGGGAGGTTGAACAAGAAGGACGTTCCATCATTGAAGACAACTCTACATCAAGTGACAATGGTGATCTTGTTGGAGCTTCTTCTATGGGATGTGAAACCGATGTTGAGGAGGCATGTGAACAACCTCCAATGCATGTTTTGATCAATGAGGGAGAGTTGGAAGAAGTTAGCAAACAAGAGAAAATTGAAGAAAGTTGTCAAAATATGGAAATCATCAAGGAGGAGCCAAAGGAAGTGGAGCCTACAATGTCAAGACCATTGGATATCTTCCTTGCTAAGCGACCATCCAAATCACAAATTGAGTGGGTAATCATCTCACCCTTTAATTTCCTTGGCCCATATCAATATGCATTGTTAGAAACGGATGGTCAACTTAGAACTATTCGTGGTTAGAAAGTAGAAAAGAGTTGGATGTTAGTTGGCAACAAGAATCAAGGTACATAGTGGGTAGAAACTCAAATTTTAGGACTCAAAGGTGGAGTAGAACTCAAGTCAATGGAATTAGGATGATGAGTAGGAGTTACAAAAAGAATTCAATAAGTTTGTCACCCTATTGGAAGCATGAAGATCAAGAAGAAAGGGGATTGACAAACAAAGTATGGGACCCCAGAATATACATAGACAATCATCAACTTTGGGGTCTTGTTACTTGCTCGAACTTACTTGAAGGCTTTATGCGCCTAATTTGGGATCCCAGTGGTCATTAGAAATGCAAACATTAGTGGGGATTCAAGGATGAATTCAAGCATAAGCCACGATAGCAAGGACCCCATCAAATGTCCAACTTAAGGACTTAAAATAAAAGTGCTAGGTAGGAGACACCCCACCATGGTAACATCTTTTCATTTTTCTCTTTTGTACATATGGGTAGAATTAGTCTAACTTCATGTTTTTATTAGTTTGATGAGTATAATTGATAGTTTAGTATGTTAAATAAGGTTTTAAGGTATTTTCGTAGCTGTTTGGAGGATTGGAAGGCTTGGTTTGGTGCAAAAACATAGAAAAATTTTGGAAAACAGAGCACCATCCACGAGTACGCGCACTACATGCGTACGTGTGCATCAAGTGTTTTCGACCATCCACGTGCGCGTGCTATGTACGCGTACGTGTGGATTGCAAAAATTCCACCCCCAACCAAAAAACCCGAGAGTTATGCCTGTACTGTGCGAATATTGAGCCCCAAGCCCAACACCACCCACGCATGCGCGCACCTGGCGTGTACGCGCCGCTCTCAAAAATAAGCCATCGATGCGGACGCGCCATGTACACGTACGCGTGATAGCACGGAAACTTGTCTCTCAACAAATTCCCCTTCGGCAAGTATATCGAATTGTCGTCAAGTAATAACTCACAAAAGAGTGAGGTCGAATCCCAAAGAGATTAACAGATTAAGCAATCAATGGTTAATTGATTATCCTAGTTAGACGAATCAGATTGGAGTGATAAGCAACAAGGAAATGTAAATGGCATAAAAGTAAAGAAAGCAATAAAGTGCAGAAAAGTAAAATGGCATGAAAAGTAAATGTAAGAACTAAAAATAAAATGAACATTGGGATCAAGAGATATTGCAATCCTCCGGATCAAGTTCATTCTCATCTCTTCCTCAATCAATGCGTTCATTGATCTCCTTGGCAATCTTAAGTGATCGAATTACAATTTCTTGTAATTCAATCTCTCAAATCTTGATCAATAGCCAATTCCTTGGTCAATTGCTCATGAGAAGAGATGAAGTATGGTCACTGATTATACCACATGCTTTCCCAAATCAAGTGTTGGTAGGGTTATAGTCACATGCCCATCTAACCCCAATTTGGTCCAACATGAGAAAGCATTTCTAGCATGATCTCTTCATTCCTCTTCCAAGGTTCAGAAGAGATCCAAGTATGAATAGCTTCTTTTCCAAGATAACTACCCAATTGGATGAAGATTGAAAGCTTTTTAGTAAAATCAAGAGAAATGATAGAAGAAGAATAATGAAAACTAATATTGATCCATCAAATTACAACAGAGCTCCCTAACCCAATGGAAAGAGTTAGTTGATCATTGCTCTACCAAAATAGAAAAGAAAGAAAGTGCAAAAAGTAAAGATGAAGATTAAAACTAAAATTGAAACTTCAAAATTCATAAATAAAAAGTACAAAGAAAAGAAAGAGAAGGAAAAGTGTGTAAGGGGAAGGAGTCCGAAGACCCCTCTTCAATCCCCCCATTCCCGAATCCCTTTTGAATGTAAAAGCTAAGGCCCTTATATAGGCTCTCCTAAATTACAAAATGAAATTAAAAGCAATTTACAATTAAATGAAAATTCCTATTCTAGATGCTTCTTGTGGCCTTGATTGGTTGACACTTGTGGGCTTGCTTCCTTGAGGTTGGGTGGTCCTTGAAAGAGAATCAAGTTGAGGTCCAGGTGCTAATGTCAGTGCTAACGTTAGTCACACTAATGCTACAAGTGTGGCATTTGTGCTGAAGTTAGTGTGGCTAATGTCACACTTGCTACCCAGTTGGTGTTTTTGGGGCTTAAAAGATGCCTTTGGTTTGTACTCCAATTTCATGCCCACTATAGAGTATTATATATCGTTGGAAAGCTCTGAATGTCAGCTTTCTAACGCAACTAGAATCACCTCAATTGGACCTCTGTAACTCAAGTTATGCTCTTTTGAAGGGGACAGGGTTGCTGGCATAGTGGCTGGCGTTATTGGCAAACGTGAGTGCCAATAACGTCCGCGATCAGGGGCTGAAAATTGCCAGTTTCTGAAGCTCAACTTAATGTCCACCCCATACTATTATATATTGTTGGAAATCCCTGGATGTCTACTTTCTAACGTCTTTAGAAGCACATCATTTGGAGCTCTACAACTCGAGTTATACTTCTTGGAAGGTGAAGAGGTCAGCTGGCCTTACTACAGGTTGATACCATGTTCATCTTTGCACTTTAGGGGCAGGTTTTCTCCCTCAAATTTAGAGTCCACCATGTAGTGCAATATATGCTTGGAAAGCTCTGGAATCCTACTTTCCAATGCCACTGGAATCACCTCATTTGGAGCTTTGTGGCTCAAGTTATTCTTGTTTGAAGAAGGCATGGTCAGGCTGCTGGGTGAGACTTTTGCCCCCGTTAACTACCACGTTAATGTAGTTAACGTGGAAGCTAACGTGGGTCTTTTTGCTTCGCAAATGTTAGTGGAGATCACCTTTTCCACTAACGTTGGCATCTCCCTTTCCTTCCACGTTAGTTCCCAAGTTAATGTAGTTAACGTGGAAGCTAACGTGGGTCTTTTTGCTTCGCAAACGTTAGTGGAGATCACCTTTTCCACTAACGTTGGAATCTCCCTTTCCTTCCACGTTAGTTCTCACGTTAATGTAACTAACATGGGGACTAACGTGGGTCTTCTTGCACCTTTGCTAGCGTTATTGGCACTCACTTTTGCCACTAACGCTGGTCCTTCTTCAAAGTTGATGCCATTAACATTCCCACTAACATTCCAACTTTCCTTCCTTCCACGTTAGTGGCTAAGTTAGTGGTATTTTGGAAGTCTTAGATCTTAGAACTTTCATTCAAATGATATTATGGAAATCTCTTTATAGATTTTCACCTTGAAGCAGCACTTATTTTCTAGCATTTTTCTTTTTGTATCTTGGCCTCGACTCTAGGTATCATGTCTCAAAGCGGCTTTTTAAGATAAGCTTTCAATTAATACTCCCAAACCAGTTGGTTTAAGGTATTAGGTGTTGAAGCACCCCTTAGGATATACTTACTCAAGCCTCTCTCTTTGACACAAATCCACCACAAGCATTTAACTAGGACAATAACTCTTTGAGTTCTTGTTTCTTTCTTCTTCTTCCTAGTAATTGATGCTCAGAGCCTTGGGCTTGTTCTTTGTTTTTCTTTTTCTTTTGTTTTCTTTTGTTACTACTTCTTGGATCAATAGATATTTGAGAAATTCCATAATACTTCTCTAAACTTCATTTCCTGTCTATGAGCTCCCATGCAAGTTTTAAAAAACATGCAACCTCAATACACAATCATACAATCAGAACCTCCACTCCTCTTAATCTTTTGCTTGCCCCAAGATTTATAAAATTCTTCAACATTTTCCTTTAAAAAAAAATGATTTCCTTGTTGCATTCTTAGAGATTTTTGGGTGCAAGTAAAATTCAAGATGATAATCATGATATCATAGCAACATGTTCTAAATCAACTATCAAATTATGCTTATTCACAAGGAGTAATTACACATGCATACAAAGAAAATAGAAGACAATCATGCAATTTAAAGTGCTGGAAATAAGTAAGAGGAAAAAAGAACTTTACCACCTTGTAGTTCATCTTCATTGTTGTTGCCCTTTTCCTCCTATTCTTCCCCTTCCCACACCAAAATTAGAATGATTGCTTATACTCAAGCAACAATTAAAACAGTGGTGATGGGGTCTATGATGGATCATGAGTGTCTTAGAAAGAAGTGTGAGTATGCATGTGTTTCAGCAAGCAAGATTAAGGATACAATAAAGGCACAAGAGATACAAATAGAGACATTTTGATTGCATTAATAAGTGGTGTTGGCATGGTACTTTGCATGAAAGTTAAGTGGCAACACCAAACTTAGTGTGACACTTTCAATTTAGAATGTTGCAAGTACCCAGTGAAGATTGAAAATCAAATTGTTGCATGGCAACACCAAACTTAGAATGCAATCATATGCCAAATTATTGAAAGTGAACTAAGCAATGCAAGGAAATGTTACCTACGGTTGGGTTGCCTCCTAACAAGCGCTCTTTTAATGTCATTAGCTTGACATGTTGTTCATGACTTTCTTCCTCTTCTTCCAGTTTGTTAAGAGGAATGACCTCAAGAGGAAAGAGGAGCCAGTTAATGCCCCTTATTTTGAGTGCTTCTCCCCAGCAAGCTTTCTTTTGTTGTTAGCTTGTGTAAACTTGCTTGTTGGGGTAGGGGTGGGATGGCTTTTAGTTGACCTTTTCTTTTTCATGGATATTGTCCTTCTTTTCTTGGTCACCATCCTCTTTTTAGTGCTCATGTTGATTGCCTTCACCACCTTGATCTCAGGACTTGGGTGATGTATTATGGTTGGAGCATCCTCTTCATCAAGATCTTCTTGAATTGGTGGTTCAATGAACTCACCCTCTATGCAACTCTCTGTTTCACTGGAGTGTGGGTTCCCTTGATTGACTTCCTCCCTTATTCTTGACCTTTGAATGAACTCCTCTGTTTCTGGAGAGAGTAAAGTGGTCTCTCTTTGTGATCTCAGCTCTTCAATTAATTGTTCTTCAGAATAGAGTTATCCATTCTGCCTCAATTTTTCTTCATGGTCCCTTTTTGCTATTTTCTCCTCTTCGTTTGTCTTTATTATTTCTTCGAGGAGGAGTTCTATCCTAGTGAGTCTCTCTTCTTCTCTACTTTTTTTGAGCTCTTCCATGATGAGTTCCATCCTAGCAAGTCTATCTAAAGGTGGTTGGGTAGGTTGTAATGGTTGGGCGGGGTTGGTTTGTGAATGGAATTGGTTGTTTTGTGGTTGTGTGTTCTGAAAGTGGTATGACTCTTGTGGGTAGTGGATTGAGTTTTGTGGATGGTGAAATGAATTGTATGGATTTGAGACTTTTGTGCTGAGGCATACTCAAATGATGAAGAATTTAGGCATGTAAAACTTGGAGGTGAGGTTGTATAATTGAGAGGTGACGGCTCTTGATGAATGGGGTATGAATGAGTGAAATCTCTTTGGTTTTGATCTTCCCAGGCACAGCTTGCGTAGTGATCAAAGTCATCAAAATATGGACTATTTTGTGACCCTGGGAAGCACCCCATTTCATGTTCTTGATACTCCCACCCACCAGAATAGCCGTTTTCAAGTAGTGTTCGATCGATTACGTATTAATCAATATTCGATTGATTGGTCTGAGGTTGAGGTTATCGACAAAAAAGATTTGTCTAAGTTACTTTGTTTCTTTTTGTCCAAGTTACTTCCTTTTTTGTCCAAGTCTTCTGTTGGCAAAATTACCCGAAGCCTATGCTTTTTTGAATCCAATTGTAGATATTATGCCAGTAATACCCTTACTCTTTTTTCTTTTAGCTTTTGTTTGGCAAGCTGCTGTAAGTTTTCGATGAAATAGTCAATTGGAATAAATATCCGAATATGAGCATAGTAAAGTGAATCATTCTGTGGTGGTGAAGAGTTTCCCATGAAATTTGATTGACTAAAATATGATGGATGCTCTTTTCTTTCCTGCAGAAAGCTCTGTCTCAAACAATAATCACCAAAAGAAATTGGAATCTCCATTGTCACAGATGAGGAAATTCCCAGTGAGGCAATATCACAAACAGTTAGTTAGCAAAAGAAAATAAAGAAACAAAAGAAAATAAAGACAAAAGAAAAGTGTCTAATCTAGTAAATCAATCAACCGGTAGTTTGTTAATCACAATTAATCCCCGGCAACGGCGCCATAAACTTGATAGCATGGAAACTTGTCTCTCAACAATTTTCCTTCGGCAAGTATACCGAATTATCGTCAAGTAAAAACTCACAATAGAGTGAGGTCGAATCCCACAGGGATTGATTGGTCAAGCAACTTTAATTAGAGGAATATTCTAGTTGAGCGAAGCAGAATTTGGTTTGAAAGTTGCAGGAAATTAAATGGCGGGAAAGTAAATAGCAGAAAATATAAATTGCTGGAAATAAAGAGCTGAATGTAAATGGCGGAAAGTAAATTGCAGAATCTTAAATGGGAATGGGAAAGATGCTCATAAAAGTAAATTGCAGAAATTAAAGAGAATGGGTAAGATCAGAAATGGGGATTCATTGGGCTTAGGAGATGTTGCATTCTCCGGATCAAGTTCATTTTCATCTCTTCCTCAATCAATGCATTCATTGATCTCCTTAGCAATCTTAAGTGATCGAATTCCAATTCCTTGGTAATTCAATCTGTCAAATCTTAATCAATAGCCAATTCCTTGGTCAATTGCTCATGAGAAGAGATGAAGTATGGCCACTGATTATACCACATGCATTCCCAAATCAAGTGTTGGTAGGATTATAGTCACCATACCCAACCAAACCCAATTTGGTCCAACATGAGAAAGCATTTCTAGCATGATCTCTTCATTCCTCTTCCAAGGTTCAGAAGAGATCCAAGTATGAATAGCTTCTTTTCCAAGATAACTACCCAATTGGATGAAGATTGAAAGCTTTCTAGTAAAATCAAGAGAAAAGATAGAAGAAGAGTAATGAAAATTAGTATTGATCTATCAAATTACAACAGAGCTTCCTACCCCAATGAAAGGGGTTTAGTTGTTCATAGCTCTGGAAATGAAAAACAAAGATGGAGAATACATTATGAAAACTAGAACTAGAAGTGCAGAGAAAGTAAATTATACAGAGAGTAGTTCCCAATTTCCATTCCCCCAAAAAGCTCCTTTCTAATTCAAAACTACCCCTATATATACTACTCTTCTGATCTTCTAGTTGGTTCTTCAAGTCTTGGATATGGGCCTTTGGATCTTGAGTTTGAAGCAGTTATCTTCCGCAGTGGGCTTAGCTTTACTTGCAGAGAGAAAGTGTGGAGTAGGCAGGGTGTTTAGCTCAGGACGTTAGTGGCGTTAACATTAAGTGAGAGTGTGGGTTCAAAAACGTTAGTGGCAATCACCTTTTTCACTAACGTTCCTTACCCAGGGATAATCCATGTTAACTTCAACGTTAGTGGCACTAACGTGACCACTAACGTTGCCTCTTGGTCCTTCGCACACGTTATTGGGACTCACATTTTCCAATAACATTGAGAGACTTCCCTTCCCCCTACGTTAGAGTCCACGTTAACTGAGTTAACGTGGCTCTTAACGTAGGCTTGCCAATCCTGCGAGAACGTTAGTGACACTTACCTTTGTCACTAACGTTGGAGATGGCTAACATTACTACGTTAGAAGCGACGTTAACCTAGTTAACGTGGACTCTAACGTGGGAAGTAGGGGCACATTGGAACGTTAGTGACAAAGGTAAGTGTCACTAACGTTCTCGAAGGATTGGCAAGCTTACGTTAAGAGCCACGCTAACTAAGTTAACGTGGGAGTTAACGTGGCTCATTATGGCTTGGCCAACGTTAGTGATAAAGGTGAGTGTCACTAACGTTGGCTCCACTTTCTTTCTTCCACATTAGAGTTCACGTTAACTTAGTTAACGTGACTCTTAACGTGGGCTATGATGGCTTCGAGGATGTTATTGGCGATTACTTTTCTCATTAACGTTGCAAGCTAGCTCCCATTCCACGTTGGCGGTCACGTTAGTTAGACTAACGTGGCTGCCAACGTGGCTCTTTCGTGCTTCCTTTGTCCTGAAATCAAGCAATACAATGCATCAAAGTTCTAATCCACATCATGAGACATGCATCATCCAATTTGTCATCTAATTCATGCAAAATTCTCATGAAATCATGTAAAGTGCTCAATGTATGCTTAAATCAAGATGTAAGTGAAATTCTACCCAAAACTTGCTTATTTCATAAGAAAATGCATGAAACTACCCTAAAACAGTAAGGAAAAGGTCAGTGAAACTGGCCAAAATGCCCTGGCATCAACGCGTCGCTTCCATTACACCACCATCCGTGCGCGCGCGCCATGCACGCGTACGCGCGGATGTCTTTCTTTCAATACACTTCTTTTCTTCCCCTCTTTCTGTCTCTTTCCTTCTCCTTTCTTCTTCCCTTCTTCTACCCCTCATCTAACACTTCGAAACGCCATTGCTAACCATTTATTTTAGTTGGTTAATTAGTTGGTTAGTTTGTTGATTAGTTATTTAGTTTAGCTTTCATTTTGTTTTCTCTTTTTCATTATAAGTGTTGGATTATGGATTTTGTTTACCATATATTTCTGCTTATTACTAATTGCATGCCATCTTAGCATAATTGTTTTTGGATATTCATTGTTGGATTCCTTGATTGAGATTATAATTTGCTACTTGGTTTTGAATTTTTCATATTTAATCTTGAGAATACCAAGTGATGAAAATTGCCTTCGAGCTTGTAACTCTTTGTGAATTGCATGATTTAGCCACCATGTAATTGGAATCCTTTTCCTCGATTAGGCAAATTCTTGATAGTTAGTGTTGAGCATTTATCTTAATGCATTGTGCTTTTTGATTATATGCATCCATACGTTTATGGCTTGAATGCTCTCATGCTTCTTTAATGATTGTCTTACCTTACAAGTTTACTTAAAGCATCTCACGCACACTAGGATAAGTGAAGTGCATGCTTCTTTTGTGACATCACTTTTTATGCTAATGTGTGTTCTAAACCGCGTGCAATTTAGAATTCACACACCTATTTGTCATTAATGTCACACTAATTCACTCACTCAATTCTAGTAATTTACCTCATTCCAACAATGTATGCTTCCTTGCTTTTGTGTTTTCTTATCTTATGGTGTTATTTTCTACTTTTCATGATTAACGCACCACAAGCAACAACGGAAGCGAGAGAAAGAACACGCAGAATCGGTTGACCTACCAGCTGAAGGTAGCAATCCGGAGAACCACCGTACCCCTTTGCTCATCTTTGAGTGCACCGAGGACGGTACAAACTTTTAAGTGTGGGGAGGTTGTCCGACCATTCAGCTATTTTGGGTGACAAATTTCTAATCCCAACACTTTTGCATTTCATTTTTTTACTTGTAATTTTCTTATTTTTTCATATATATACATAATAAGCTTAGTCAAATAATGAAATTTTTCAAGAAAATTATCTATAGGGCACCTCAATTGATTTGAGTGAAAAACTTTTCATAGAACTTGCTTGAAATATATATATATATAATAACCTCTTAACTTAAGAAAAAGCAAAAATAAAAATAAAAACAAATAAACAAGCAAAAATAAAATATTTACAATAACCAATAATAAGACACACGTTTGCAATTCCCCGGCAACGGCGCCATTTTGACGTTAGGATTTTTGCCAGTAAAGAATTTCATAAAAACAGTCGTGTTGTAGATATAGTCTCTAAACCGACAGAAATTCCTTCGTACAAACGTTTTGGTTGTCACAAATAACAAACCCCTTTAAAATTGATAACCGAGTATTTGAACCTCGGGTCGTCTTCTCAAGAAATTGCAGGGAGGTATGTTCTTATTATTGGTTATGGAAAAAAAGTATGTTTTGGGGTTTTATTAATGTATAAGATAAGAAGCAACAATAGTAAATGGCAGAGGAAATAAAATAATAACAATAAAAATGAACTCTTGGCAAGGTATTAGAAATTGGAAGTCCGGACTTAGTTATCCTGAGTTACTAATTTCTTAACCAAAGCCAAGAATGTAGAAAGCTAAATTAAAATCACAAATATCTGGAATACCTCAGATAAAATACATTCAAAGTAGTAAAATCTAACATGGAAAAGTTCATAAGCCAATTGGGCAATATAAGTCAAATACAAGTAAAAGCATTAGAGTATCTGAAAGTAAAAGAGAAATAAAAAGTAAAAGGAATATTAAACCTGGATCGAGAGTTACTCCTAAAACTAAGAGAAATCCTAAATCCTAATCCTAAGAGAGAGGAGAGAACCTCTCTCTCTAAAAACTATATCTACTCCTAAAATTATGAATTGTGAGCCTCCCTTATGTATGGATGCAGTCACCCACTTTATAGCTTCTAATCTGTGTTTTCTGGGCCGCAAACTGGGTCAGAAACAGTCCAGAATTCGCTGGTTTCGAATTTTGCTACGCTGGATTTCTGTCATTGCGACGTGGCCGCATGGATCACGCGGTCGCATCACCTAGCGTCAGGGAAACTATAATATATTATATATCAAATCGAAGCCCCGGACGTTAGCTTTCCAACGCAACTGGAACCGCGTCATTTGGACCTATGTAGCTGAAGTTATAGCCGTTTGAGTGCAGAGAGGTCAGGCTGGACAGCTTAGCAATTTCTCTAACTTCTTGCATTCCTTCCACTTTTGCGTGCTTCCTTTCCATCCTCTGAGCCATTCCTGCCCTGTAATCTCTGAAATCACTTAACACACATATCAAGGCATATAATGGTAATTAAGAGAGGATTAATAATAAGCAAATATAAGATCAAAGAAGCATGTTTTCAATCAAAGCATATAATTAGGAAGGCAAATGTAAAACCATGCAAATAATATGAATAAGTGGGTAAAGAGTTGATGAAATCCACTCAATTGAGCACAAGATAAACCATAAAATAGTGGTTTATCACTCTTCTTCTATCTTTTCTCTTGATTTTACTAGAAAGCTTTCAATCTTCATCCAATTGGGTAGTTATCTTGGAAAAGAAGCTATTCATACTTGGATCTCTTCTGAACCTTGGAAGAGGAATGAAGAGATCATGCTAGAAATGCTTTCTCATGTTGGACCAAATTGGGTTTGGTTGGAAATGGTGACTATAATCCTACTAACACTTGATTTGGGAATGCATGTGGTATAATCAGTGACCATACTTCATCTCTTCTCATGAGTAATTGACCAAGGAATTGGCTATTGATCAAGATTTGAGAGATTGAATTACCAAGGAATTGGAATTCGATTACTTAAGATTTCCAAGGAGATCAATGAATGCATTGATTGAGGAAGAGATGAAAATGAACTTGATCCGGAGAATGCAACATCTCCTAAGCCCAATGAATCCCCATTTTTGATCTGACCCATTCTCTTTAATTTCTGCAATTTACTTTTATGAGCATCTTCCCCATTCCCATTTAAGATTATGCAATTTACTTTCCACCATTTACATTCAGCTCTTTATTTTCAGCAATTTACATTTTCTGCTATTTACTTTCTCGCCATTTAATTTCCTGCAACTCTCAAACCAAATTCTGCTTCGCTCAACTAGAACATTCCTCTAATTAAAGTTGCTTGACCAATCAATCCCTGTGGGATTCGACCTCACTCTATTGTGGGTTTTTACTTGAAGACAATTCGGTATACTTGCCGAAGGAAAATTATTGAGAGACAAGTTTCCATGCTATCAGTGTGCGCTTGAAAGTACGGGCAAAGTCGTCGAGAAGTGAGTATGAGTGCGTAGGAAAACTTTTCTATCTTTTGATAGTTCAGTTCAACCCTTTGTAAAGCTTTGCTGATGAAGTATATGGGTTACTGCTTACCCTCTTTTTCTCTGACAAGTGCTGAGGCGATCGCCCGATTTCCCATTGCGAGGTATAATATGAGTACTTCTTCTTCCCCTGGTCGGGTAAGAACTGGTGGTTGCCCCAAGAATTTTTTGAAATCTTGGAATGCTTGCTCACACTCTGTCGTCCACTCAAACCTCTTTCCTTTCCTTAATGTGGCGTAAAAGGGAAGAGATCTGATGGCTGAGCCAGCTAGAAATCTAGACAGGGCTGCAAGTCTTCCGTTGAACTGTTGTACTTCTTTGATGCAGGTCAGGCTTTTCATGTCAAGTATATCCTGACATTTATCTGGGTTTGCCTTGATTCCTCTTTGTGTGAGCATGAATCCCAAGAATTTGCCAGCTTCTAACGGAAAGGTGCATTTTGGGGGATTAAGTCGCATTCCATGCTTTCTGATGGTGCCGAATACGTTGGTTAGGTCGGGCAGCAAGAATTCCTCACTTTAGTTTGGTTATGTCGAATACTTGGGAGTGGGTAGGGATCTTTTGGGCAGGCTCTATTGAGATCAGTGTAGTCGGTGCACATCCGCCACTTCCCATTTGACTTTTTTACCAAGACCACGTTGGCTAGCCATAGTGGGTATTTGACCTCCCTTATAAACCCTGCCTCCAGTAAGGCTTGTACCTGTTTTTCCACAGCTTGGGACTTTTTCGGTCCAAGCTTCCTATGCTTCTGCTGCACTGGCCGAGATCCTGGGTATACCGCCAGTTTATGGCACATTAGTTTGGGATCTATGCCCGACATGTCTGCGGCCTTCCATGCAAAGAGGTCAGCGTTATCCTTTAGGAACTGTATCAGAGATTCCTTTAGGTCTCCCTTTAAGGTTGCCCCGACATTTTTCGTCTTATCCCAGGCATCACCTATTTGGACATCTTCAGTCTAGCCTTCAGGTTGTGGATGAAGTTCCTCACGAGCTCGAACTCCCCTGAGTTCAATAGTGTTCACTTCCTCTCCTTTGGGGTTGCCTTTAAGGTTCAGACTTTCATTGTAACAGTGTCGTGCAATTTTTTGGTTTCCTTTTATCGTGGCGATCCCTTCCGGAGTTGGGAACTTCATACACAGATGTGGAGTCAAAACCACTGTCGTGAGCTGGTTTAGTGTTGTTCGACCTATTAGGGCATTGTAAGCTGAGCTCACATCGAGTACGATGTAGTCTATGTTGAGTGTCCTTGACCGTGTTCCCTTTCTAAAGGTTGTGTGTAGTGAGATATATCCAAGTGGTTGGATTGGAGTATCTCCCAGTCCGAACAAACTATTCGTATATGCTCTGAGCTCTTTATCTTGCAAACCAAGTTTGTTGAAGGCGTATTTGAACATGATATCCGCGGAGCTTCCTTGGTCTACTAGTGTTCTGTGGAGATTAGCATTGGCCAATATGATAGTGATGACCATTGGATCATCATGTCCCGGGATGACGCCTGTTGCATCTTCTTGGGTAAAGGTAATTGTGGGGAGTTCGGATGACCTTTCTTCTTCCTTGACATGATATACCTCTTTAAGGTATCTTTTGCGAGATGATTTAGAGATCCCTCCTTGATAAAGCACTATTTTATGGTTTATCTTGTGCTAATCTGAGTGGTTTTTATCAAGTCTTTGCTCACTTATTTATACGATTTGCATGGTTTTACAAATCCTTCCTTATTCTGTGATATAGTTGAAAACATGCTTCCTAGACCTTTAAACTGTTGATCTTGAATACCCTTTATTACCATTCGATGTTGTGATTTGTGTGTTAAGTATTTTTAGGCTTTATAGGGCAGGAATGGCTTAGAGGATGGAAAGGAAATATGCAAAAGTGGAAGGAACGCGAAAAATGGAGTTTTGAAGAGCTGGCAGCGTCGCGCACGTGTGCCTAGCGCAGAAGACGAGCGACGCGTACGCATGACTGACGCATACGCGTGAAAAGGAATTTTGCCAATTGACGCGCACGCATGACATGCACCACGTGCAGAAAGTTGCAGAAAATGCTGGGGGCGATTTCTGGGCTCCTTTTCGGCCCAATTCCAAGCCCGAGAATAGAGAATAGAAGCTGCAGAATGGGGGAATCATCGATTCATTCATAAATTATTCACAATTTTGGTTTTAGATGTAGTTTCTAGAGAGAGAGGCTCTCTCCTCTCTCTAGGTTTTAGGATTTCTCTTATGTTAGGTTTACTTCTTCTCCATTCCAGGTTCAATGTTTCTTTAATTTAGTTTCTCTTCTACTTTTATTTTTTCTAGTGCTTTGGTTCATCTATTTCTCTTGTTAATTACTTATGTTGCCACTCCTCCTGCAAATCTTCCATTTATCATATGAACATGTCTCTCAGGAGTGTGGGATGGTCGTTCAACCCGTCTGACCTCTTCGTCCCGTCTTCTCTTCCTCGGTTCGTCAGTTTTGTTGGCCAAGAACCTGTCTAGTCTTCCTTCCCGTGCTAGCTTCTCTATGACGTTCTTTAGGTCGTAGCATTCCTTGGTGGGGTGTCCATAGATTCGGTGATATTCGCAGTACTCTGTCCGACTTCTCCCTCCTTTTTTGCTTTTGATTGGGCGGGGTGGTGGGATCTTCTCAGTGTTGCATATTTCTCGGTAAACATCCACAAGAGACACCCGAAGAGGGGTGTAATTACGGTATTTTCTAGACTTCTCACTGGGTTGATCTTCTTTTTTCTTGGACTCTTTATCCTTGTCCCGAGAGGGGTAGGAGAATCCAGGTTTTGAGGTTTCTCCTAATCGAGAATTCTCCTCCTTATTAATATACTTTTTTGCCCTTTCTTGTACCTCGTTCAGAGATGTTGGATGCTTTTTTGATATGGAGTGACTAAAAGGTCCTTCTCGCAGGCCATTGATGAGGCCCATGGTGGCTGCTTCAGTTGGCAGACTTTGTATGTCCAGACACGCTTTGTTGAATCTTTTCATGTAGTTGCGAAGACTTTTCCGATCTCCTTGCTTGATCCCTAACAGGCTTGGGGCGTGTTTGGCTTTGTCCTTTTGGATGGAGAATCTGGCAAGGAATTTTTTGGCTAAGTCGTCAAAACTTGTGATGGATCTAGGAGGTAAACTGTTGAACCACTTTATTGCTGTCTTTGTGAGGTTAGTCGGGAAGGCTTTGCATCGAACGGCGTCTGAGGCATCAGTGAGATACATTCTGCTTCTGAAGTTGCTAAGATGATGGCTTCGATCTGAGGTACCGTCGTATGAAGTCATGTCGGGAGCTTTAAAATCCTTTGGAACTTTAGCTTTTATGATCTCTTTGGTGAAGGGGTCTTAGTCTTTGTGGGAGTTATCTTCATGGTTGGAATGAGCAGTTCTGGTCTTGAGATCTGCTTCTAGTTTTGCGAGCTTGTCCTCTAGCTCTCGGCGGCGTCTCATTTCTCTCTGGAGGTCTCTTTCAGCCTCCCGCTGGTGTTCAGCCTTCTGTTCAAGCTATTTGAGATGATCCTGTTGTTCTCGGATAGCTTCCAAGATTTCTATGTTTGAGGGTTGTTTATCCCCCTTGTTTTGAGGTGTATCTTTTGATGTGACCTCCATATTTTTAAGTGGAGTTCTTTCTTCCAAATCGAAGTTGTGTTCATTGTCAAGGTTGCCTGCCATGATGATGGGATGACTTCCAGGTTCCTTGGCAATGGCACCAATGTTTCGAGGGTTACCTGAAACTATAGGTCAATCTCAGTCGAGATCTGCTGTGGTGGCCGGAGCTGACGTGTCCGATTTGTTAGACTTGGTGGTGCTGCTGATCCTTCATCGCTGGAGGGTGGTGGTACCTGCAAGAGACTCCGATGCTTAAGTTAGCATGGACTTTAAGCAGATATTTTATGTAGAATCAGAGTATGAGTTATACCTGGGTGCTCCAGTGTATTTACAGTAGTGTGGGCTGACCTTTCTAGATAAGATAAGTTAGTTATCTTATCTTATCTTTAAGTGAAGTCATCTAATCTCTAAGAGGAACCGCCTTTATCTTTCTAGGCTTTAGCTGCCTTTAGATTGGGCTATGTCCCTTTGTTTGGGCCTGCTTAGGCATCTTGTGGCGATTTGGCCAAACTCTTTAAAGAAGAGGTCGGGGGACCTGACCTGAAGAAGTCGGTTGCTTTTTTTTTAATCAGCTCGGGTCGGATAGCTCGACCCAGTGTATGAACAGGTAGGGTCCCCTAAAACAATTTTCTTGGAAAGGAAATCATCACTTCAACCAAGTAGTCCTAACATGAAGGGAGTGGTAGAATATGTACACATGCAATCTATCATTCAATGCAACAACTAGCTATCAAAGAAGATTAAGAATTGGTGTTGGAAAAGGGAGTAGTTACCCATGGAAGTCAGTCCTCGACCTTTAAAGATTGCACCGTTCTTGGTGCATGCAAAGATGAGCAAGGGGTGGGTACGGAAAGTCGGACTCCTCCAAGGTGGGTTTTCACAATTGATGAGCTTCTACAAAGATTGTGCAGAGGGACATGTTTAGAAGCCTTTTTCTTCCCATTCTAGGTGGCCATCCAAAAAATTTCATCACCCAACAATACCAAACAAGTCAAGAAGCACCAAAATGATCCAAGAAATTCTCAACAGCTGAGTAGAAAAATTCAACATCAATGTTAAAATCACTAAATTACAAAAGAAAATAAGAACAAGCTACAAAACAATGTTATAATGCAATGAATGAAGGTATGCAAATGCAGTAAACAAAAGAGAAAGAAAGATGAGAAAAATGAGAAACAAAAATTTAAAAAGAGGAAGAAAGGGAAACAGAGAAAAATGATTGAAAAATGTTGAGAGAAGTGAAAAGAAGAGGGATAAAAGAAATGGGGGAAGGAAAAAATATAGAAGAAGAAAGAAGAAAGAAGAAAGAAAGAAATAAAGAAGGGAGAGAAAAGAATCAGGGCAGGGTGCCCTTTATTTAAATATGGGATGCGACGCGTGGAAGCTTTTCGTTCTCAATGCACGATACCTGCATGGTACCATGACAACTCTCTGGATTTTGTACCATGCAGCAGTAGTAGAATTGCGACGCGTACGCGTTGCTTACACACACGCATGGGCTAGGAAAAACACCTGGTGACGCGTACGCATCACGCACGCGCACGCGTGAGATGCCTCTCTCTTTTTCTTTTTTCTTTTTTTCAAAAGAAGCATAAAAATAGAATTTCACACTCTCTTAACTTATAAACACTCTAAACCACCAAAAATTCAAATTTCACAAAAAATCTTTTAGTTTTTGAAAAATTTTAAAATATAATGCACACAAAGCTTACACTTCAAGCAAGATGCAAATTAAAAACAACTATTCTAATCAAAGCATGAACCTAACAAGCAACCTAGCAATCAAAAAAAGATATACAAAAGTATGAAAAGAAGAAAACTACCAAACAATGGCAACCCAATTCATTCATTGATTATATATACAAGAGAATGGAAAGATTTACCATGGTAGGGTGTTTCCCACATAGCACTTTTATTTATTGTCCTTAAGTTGGACTTATGGAGAGCTCTAATCAAGGAAGTTTGTGCTTGAATTCATCTTTGAACTTTCACCAATTCTTGAATCTCTAATAGGCTCCATCATTCCATGTCATTTGCATCAAGCTTTGATGGAGTTCTTCACAAACCTTAAGCTCCCAAAATTGATCCTCTTTTTGTAATTCGGGATCCCACACTTTGTTTTCACACCCATCTTCAAGTTAATCATCATGATTCTATCCGAGTGGTAGGCACATAGAATTCTCATTGGAGCACCAAATTCTCCTCCTAGACCCATACAATTTAGCATTCGTCCAACCATGGTACCTATGCCTTGAGGGTTCAACCTTAATGAGCCTAACATTATTTTTCCAACCACTACACAACCGTCCCTTACTCTTCAATTTACAAAGAGCTCTAAGTTGACCATCCATCTCAAGCAAACTATATTTAAGTGGGAAGGGAAAGGTTAGGGATAAGAGGTTTACCCACTTGAATGATTTAATCGATGATGGTGACTTAGGAAGGGTGGTCCCAATGATCTTGCAAGTTCTACTCCCTAGTACTCTTCTTTGAATACCTCCACTTCTTGGCAAGCATCTTCAATGTCAATTCTTTGTTCACCAACTTCCTCTACACATTCCTCATTGCTCAAGTCATGTGTTAGAGGTTGTGCTCTAGCCTCTTCAACATCAATTTCAGAACACAATAAAGAAGGTTCAACAATCTCAAATAGCACATTAGTTGGTGTGGAATCATCTTCAATAATAGGATTTATCGCTTGCTCAACCGTTTCCAATCTCTCATCATCCACAATATGCCTAAGAGGTTGCACATTATCCTCTTCAACATCAAATTCATGCTCAATGGAAGAAGGTTCAACAACTTCCACAAATTCATCAATAACATCACTTGGTGTGGAACTGTTCTCAAGCTTGGAATCCACCTTTTGTTCAACTTCGCCTAGGCTTTCAACCACTTCTTCTTCTTCTTCAACAATCTCCATACTTTCCACTTGTTGCACAACACACTCCATTTTCTTGTTCTCATGTTGAGATTCTAAAATCTCCTTCATGCTCCTCTTTTCGATTGTTTTTCCACATTTATCTATAGAAATACTTTGTTTGTGGCATGTATCCCATGTGTCCAAGGTGGCTTGAATTTTAACAATGTTAGCCATGATAGTTTCGCGCGTCCTTTGGGCTTCCTCTTGCTCCTTTTGACGGATGATTGCTTGAAGCCAATCCATTGCTTCCTTGAGACGATCCCTTGGCTCTTGTTCCACTTGGCTAACATAAGTAGGATCGTATTGCTCTTGGAATGATGGATATGGACAATCTTCCATGGAGGGTTGTGGTGGAAAAGAGAATTCATCTTACGGTTGAAAATTATCATATATGGGGGGTGGTTTAACTTGGTAATGGTATGGAGGTGGTGGTTCTTGGGGGTATTGAGGTTGGAATTGTTGTGGTTCTATGTATGGTGTGTATGGCTCATAAGGTTGTTGGTATGGTGGATAAGAATTAGGATCATATGGAGGTGTTTGGTGGTAAGGGGCTTGTGAGTATAGTGGATAACAATATTGAGGAGGGGGTTCATAAGTATATGGTGGTTGCGGTTGATAATCACAAGGAGGTCCACCATAGCTATTGGATTGATATGCATTTTGGAATGGTTGTTTCTCATAGTACATTTGAGGAGGTTTTGCAAAGAAGGGTGATCATAAGCACATGGCTCCTCTTACCTTTGATTGTCCCATCCTTGATGCATGATAAACCCATATTTTATGATGTATTTTGTGCTCAATTTAAGTGATTTATTCAACCCTTCACCCACTTATTCATGTAAATTGCATGGTTTTACTTTCCCTTCCCTATTATGTAATATGTGTGAAAAACTTGTTTCCTATGCTTTAAAAATAATTATTTTAATTACTTTTTATTACCATTCGATACCGTAATTTATGTGTTAAGTAGTTTCAGATCTCCTAAGGCAGGAATGACTTAAAGGATGGAAAGGAAACATACAAAAATGGAAGGAAAGCATAAAATGGAGTTTTTGAAGAAACTGGCAGCGACGCGAATGCATGGACGACGCGGCCGCATGCCCAGCGCGAAAAGGAAGTGACGCGAATGCGTGAATGACGCAGACGCATGACTTGAGCAGAACGCAGACGACGCGTACGCGTGACCGAAGCGAACGCGTGACAAGGAAAACTCCCAGATGACGCGACCGCGTGACCCACGCGGACGCCTGACAGACGCCACGTGCAGCAACTGCAGAAAACGCCACCAGCGATTTCTGAAGCCCTTTTTGGCCCAGATCCAAGTCCAGAAAACACAGATTAGAGGTTATAAAGTGGGAGAATGCATCCATTCATAAGAAGCTCTCGAATTTTTAAGGGGTTTGTTACTTGTGACAACGAAAACATTTGTGAGAAAGAACTTTTGTTGGTTTTGAAACTATACTTGCAACGGGAATTTATTCTGAATTCTAGACCACGCAAAAGTTCTCTCTTCAAAATGGCGCCGTTGCTGGGGAATTGCAAACGTGTGTCTTATTATTGGTTATTGTAAATATTTTTCTTTTACTTGTTTATTTATTTTTATTTTTCTCTTTATTAGCTACTATGAATTCTCACCCCTTTCGCTTTGAGTTTGGTTCTGAATTTGTTAAAAGGAGTGGAAACTATAACAGGAATAAGCATCAAGGTCTAAGCAATCGAAGATGTATTGAGCCAAGAGGATCTGATCAACCCTTTAGGCAACATCACCCTCCAAGATGTCATGGGCAAGGACCACTCAACAATGCATACCAAGCTAATAGATATGGTGGACCCCCTAGTATTTACCAACAAGCCCCACCCTGTGCTTATAGACCACCCTCTCAATGTAGCTTTGAACCACCACACTCACAAGTCCCCTTTCACCATTCACCACCGTATGACCCTTATCCACCACAATCCCAATCCAATTACTCCCGAGAACCACCACACTCTTGTTCTGAACCCTCCTCCCCAACCAATGCACCCTCATACCCACCCCAACCTCTTATGGACAACAGACTTCATGTTCTTTTTCAAGGGCAAGCAAAGATGCAAAGAAGCGTACTGGAACTCAATACTGCCGTAACTGAGATAGTAAATTTAATAGCTTCTCGACATCTGAGAACTCAAAGTACTCCCATGGCTGCATGTGGAGAATCAAAAGAAGAGCGTAGCATGAAGGAAACACTAAAAAATTCGGTGGACAATGAGGAGCATGGCTTTGTATTGGAACAAGTAGAGGAAGCCATGATAGTTGTAGAGGAAGAAGTGGTTGAAGACTTAGGAGATGCTGAACCTCCGTGGGAATCGAGAACTGTACAGGATTCCGCTGAGAAGTCCGAATTTGATGCCAAGGAGGATAGAGCACAACCTCCAAAGCAAATATACCTTGTGAAAAATTGGATAGAACAGACCAAGAAGTTGATTCCATAGGCAGTGATGATCATGAATCAAGCTCTCCTAGTCATAAACATACATCAGCAACTGAACTCCATGAGCCTGACGAACCTTATCCAAGTGAATACGAAGATGATGTCGAAGTGGATTTCTCTCAACCTCCAGCTTACGACTTGAGTGACGAGGAAGACATAGAAGACTTTGATCAAGACGCAGTTACATCTGAAGAATTTTGCAAAGAAGTGGGGAAATTCACAGAAGAATACAAGGGAGTAGAGCTTACAGAACTACTGGAAACACCTATCCCAAGGCCATTACCACCTAATACAAGCTTCAAGTGGGTACAATCCTTAACCTTTATCTTTATTTTTCCACTTGATTATGGTTTTCTTGAAACAGATGGCCAGCTTAGAGCTCTCTGCAGCTTTAAGAGTGGCTCGTGCTCAGAGCTGGTGCGCAAGATTCAATAAGGTTCCACGCTTCAATTTGAAGTGCACGGATTGGTATCATGTTCAATTGAATGGGTCTCGGAAGACATTTGGTCATCTTGGTGAGAATACAATTTCTAAAAGGCCCGGATGGAAGAATATAGATCAAGACGAAGGCGGATTTAAAAGCAAAGTTTGGGATCCTGGAAAATATTCTGATATTCGTCACCCCGGGAGCCTGAGAATATGTTTGAAGCTGCTCAGAAGCTTCACATGCCTAGTTTGAGACACCGGAGGCTGTTGGCATCCCAAACATTGGTGGAGATTTCTGGATGAATTTAAGCATGAGCCACCATAATAGGAAGCTCATCCAATGTCCAACTTAAGGACTTTAACTAAAAGTGCTAGGTGGGAGACAACCCACCATGGTATGGTCGTTTCTTTTTCAGTTTTATTTCGTGTTGTTTGTTTTTATATTATATTATTTTCATTGAACCTGAATGTTATTCATAGCATTTGCATCAGCATTGCATACTACATAATTGCATAATTGCATAAAAAAAAAAGAAGAGAAGTGTGCAACGCGACCGCGTCGCTAACGCGTTCGCATCAGTTGCGACAAAACACCTTCCACGCGTCTGCGTCACTCACACGAACGCATGATCTGGAAATCAGCGTAAAAATTCAACGCCCAGAAATCTGGGCTGGAATCGTGTGGCTGTCGTGTGTTTAGCGCAAAACGGCTCACGTGTTCATGTCCATCAAGCGAATGCGTCACTTGCACTACACCCATCCAACGCGAAAGCGTGAGCGACGCATCCGCGTCGCGTGGATAGCATGACACCCTAATGGAGACAGAGAGTTGCGCTGAAACGAGGCTGGAACTATGCGTTTAGCACAAATTCCAGCGACGCGGCCGCGTGCCTCACGCGACCGCGTCATTCATCTTTTACCCATTCCATGCGATCGCGTCAACCATGCGACTACGTCAACCCCATTTCACCATAGCCATGCGATTGCGTGCCCCACGCGTTCGCGTGGATTCAAATTCATTAACCCCCAGTGACGTGAAACCCTACCCCCATCGCGCCCCCATTCTCTTCC
>NC_029788.2:73794111-73822670 GCF_000816755.2 Arachis ipaensis | reverse complement strand
ACCCCCTCCTTCTTCCTTCCCTCCCCTTCTTCTCTCTCTCTTCTCTTCTTCCCTCCACCACCGCTGCCCCCACCGCGGCCAACCACCACCACCACGCCATCACCGCCGCGCCTCCCACCACCACCACCCTCACCCCCCTTTCTTCTTACCCACCACCATTAAACCCCACCCGAATCCCCTGCCACCGAACAGCCACCCACCGCCGTGCCAACCGTCCTTCACCGCCGCCTCCCACCACCACCACCACACCGCCGCCATCTCTCTGATCCTTACCGTAGTTCATACGCCTACCAGGTTCTGCCGAACGCCATTTTTCTTTCATTCGTAGTTAGTTGCATATTTTTTCCAATTATGTTCAAATTAGGCTAGTTAGAGATGCATGTTTGTAGTGGATTCTAGGTGGTTAGGTAGCTAGGATGTGGTTAGTGGATTTAGGCCTGTTAATTACGCTGTTCTTGCTACCTGTTTTATAATTTTTGCAATTCTAATGTTGCTGTGATGTTAATACTGTTCATATGTTGTTCGTTACTGTTTTCATACTGTTGTTCCATTGCTCTTTCATGTTCACATTACTTATGTGTATTTGCAGCCTTATTTTACCTTATATGAATTATTCTGCTTGCTGTTTATTACCCGGGAACATCCAATTTTAGCCGGAATGCTGCCCAATTTTCTGCAAATTATTTCCTTCTCATTCATGCATTGGTTTTGGCAATTTTGAATTTTCCATTACTTAGCTTTTACCAAACCAATTCTTGAATGCACGGGCCAACATTCTTATTCTTTTCGATTTCCTGGTTAATATATTGCACTTTTGATGATTCAATTTCAATTTTTTCTATTTCCATATCTATATGAATCATCATCAACCTGATTTCCTTGCTTGAATATGAGTTGACTGCTGCTTCTAATTGTGAAATTCTTGTTACTTAGAAACCGATCATCATGCCACTTACTCTGACTTTCTTTTCACTCACTCACTGATTTCCACTTTCTAACCTCTTTCTCAATACTAACTGATCTAACTTTCAAACTTCTCTTTTTGGTTTTTAACTATTTACTTTAACTTTTTAACTCAAGGCATGATTATGGTTTTTCCTAATTAACATGAATTCTATTTATATTACATTTTGGATTGTGATTTTTCATCTCGGATCCCTAACTCAAATACAATCCCTTATGCACATATACTTAACTCATCTCATTATTCTGCTGCTCTTTTGCCACTATGTGCTTATGTTGCTATTATTCTATTTGGCTACTTATTTTCCTGTTTTTGTTCTTTCATTGTATCCTGCAATTTCTGCTTTTCAGGATGTCTGACCCTTAAAGAAAAGGAAAAGGCAAGGCTACCACTGGCAAAAGAAAAAGAGGCAAATACTCTATGTCCATCCTGGACATTATGCATGATGACTCCTGGCAGGAAAAGCACTTTAGCCCGCAAGAGAAGGCTGACCAGCTCCTCACTGCCAATGATCGGTAAAATTCGCAAACAGATACTGTGATCTGAAGTATCCAGTGTTTGCCACCTCCAGAAACCTGTACCTGGAGAGAACTCTGAAAATTCCAGAAGAACTACAGCAGTACACCTCCGATCAGATAAAACAGAGAGGCTGGTTCTTCTTGGAGAGAAACCTGACAGAGGTCAATGCTTCCTGGGTTAGAGAGTTTTACTGCAACTATTTCAAGACTTCCCTGGATGCAGTGCACCTCAGAGGGAAACAAATACTGGTCACTGAGGAAGCTATCGATTACATCCTCCGCCTTCAGCCTAAGTCAGATTAGTCTGACGGTTACCAAAAGGCTGAAGAGGATATGAGGTTTATGCGATTTGACTGGGATGCTGTCAAGCAGAGGATAGCCCTTGATCCTACTGTCCCCTGGGTCATGGGAAAGAACACAACAATGCCTAAGGGAATCAAGCTTATGTATCTGAATGATGAGGCTCGACTCTGGCACCAGATCCTGAGCAACTTTGTTATGCCAACTTTGTAATTTAGCTTCTCTTAGTTTCCTCTTCAAAGTCCTTTCAGGTTCTGGATCTGCTTCAACAAGAATATTCTTGTCCTTGCTCCTGCTCATATGAAAAAGAGAGAACAGAAAAATAATAATAGGAATCCTTTTTGCCCAAGTATAGAGGTTCCCTTATGTGAGTAGAAGAAAAGAAGAAGAGAAAATCTGAACTCAGAGAGAGAGAGAGAATTTTCAAAAATAATTTTTGAAAAAGAGTTAGTGATTTTCAAAAATAGTTTTTGAAAAAGGTTAGTAATTTTCGAAAATTAAAATCAAAAATGAAAATAATTAGTCAATTAAAAAAGAAATTTTGAAAAAGAGGGAGATATTTTCGAAAATTAGAGAGAGAGAGTTAGTTAGGTAGTTTTGAAAAAGATAAGAAACAAACAAAGAGTTAGTTAGTTAATTGAAACAAATTTGAAAATCAATTTTGAGAAGATAAGAAGATAGGAAGTTAGAAAAGATATTTTAAAAATCAAATTTTTGAAAAAGATATGTTTTAAAAAAAGATAAGATAAACAGATATTTTTGAAAAGATATGATTGAAATTAGTTTTGAAAAAGATTTGATTTTTAAAATCACAATTAATGTCTTGATTCACAAGAAATCATAAAATATGATTCTAGAACTTAAAGTTTGAATCTTTCTTAACAAGTAAGTAACAAACTTGAAATTTTTGAATCAAAACATTAATTGATGATGTTATTTTTGAAAATTATGTAATAAAAATAAGAAAAAGATTTTTGAAAAATATTTTTAAAATTTTCGAAAATAACTAAGAAAAATGAGAAAGATTTGATTTTTGAAAAAGATTTTGAAAAAGATAAGATTTTCAAATTGAAAATTTAATTTGACTCATAAAAACAACTAGATTTTTAAAAATTTTTGAAAAAGTCAAATCTAATTTTCGAAATTTTGAGAGAGAAAAAGGGGAAGATATTTTTTTTTTGATTTTTTTGAATTTTTAATGATGAAAGAGAAAAACATGAAAACTGATGCAATGCATGAAAGTTATGGATCAAAACAATGAATGCATGCAAGAATGCTATGAATGTCAAGATGAACACCAAGAACACTTTGAAGATCATGATGAACATCAAGAACATATTTTTGAAAAATTTTTAATGCAAAGAAAACATGCAAGACACCAAACTTAGAAATCTTTAATGCTTAGACACTAAGAATTCAAGAATGCATATGAAAAATACCATACAACACAAAACAATGTAATATGAAGATCAATCATGAAGGTTTATCAAGAACAACTTGAAGATCATGATGAATGCAATGCATGAATGCAATTTTCGAAAAATGCAAGATGAGTATGCAATTGACACCAAACTTAAAAATTGACTCAAGACTCAAACAAGAAACACAAAATATTTTTGATTTTTATGATTTTATGATTTTTTTTTGGATTTTTCGAAAATTATTTGAAAAAAATGAAAAATAAGGATTCCAAAATTTTTAATATGAATTCCAAGAATCTTGCAATCTTAGTCTAAAGCTCCAATCTGAGGGTTAGACATGGCTTAATAGCCAGTCAAGCTTTAGAAGATATTTATACTTTCCATGTATAGAGCAACTAAGTGTGTGAGAATCAACAAGCTCTTGTGATAATAAGTTGAAACCCCAGTCCAAAAGATTAGACATGGCTTACAGCCAGCCAGGATTCAACAAATCATCATGAAACACTAGAATTCATTCTTAAAAATTTTGAAGAAAAATATATTTTTGAAAACATTTATTTTAAATTTTTTTTTCGAAAACAAAGGAGAAATTTTTGAAAAATTTTTTAAAATTTTTTTGAAAATAAAACAAAAAGAAAATTACCTAATCTGAGCAATAAGATGAACCGTCAGTTGTCCAAACTCGAACAATCCCCGGCAACGGCGCCAAAAACTTGGTGCACAAAATTGTGATCTCATGGTAACAGTGCCAAAAACTCTGTATGCACGTCTTAATAAATTGTTTTTCATTCACAACTTCGATACAACTAACCAGCAAGTGCACTGGGTCGTCCAAGTAATAAAACCTTACGTGAGTAAGGGTCGATCCCACGGAGATTGTTGGTATGAAGCAAGTTATGGTCACCTTATAAATCTCAGTCAGGCGGATATAAAATAGTTATGGAGTTTTCGAACATAAATAATAAATAGATAGAAAATAAGGATAGAAACACTTATGTATATCATTGGTGAGAATTTCAGATAAGTGCGTATAGAGATGCTTTCGTTCCTCTGAACCTCTGCTTTCCTGCTGTCTTCATCCAATCAGTTTTACTCCTTTCCATGGCTGGCTTTATGTAAGGACATCACCGTTGTCAATGGCTACTTTTTATCCTCTCTGGAAAATGGTCCGATGCGCTGTCACTGCATGGCTAATCGTCTGGAGGCATCACCCTTGTCAATGGCTGCATCCCATCCTCTTGTGAAAATGGTCCAAATGCTCTGTCACAGCACTGCTAATCATCTGAGTTACTCGATCATACTGGAATAGGATTCACCCTCCTTTTGCGTCTGTCACTACGCCCATCACTCGCGAGTTTGAAGCTCGTCACAGTCATTCAATCCCAGTAAGTAATTGATGCATAAATCCACTTCCGGGGCCCACTTGGTGTGTGCTTGGGCTGAGCTTGAATGTTACACGTGCAGATGTCAATCTTGGAGTTGAACGCCAGTTTGTAACGTATTTCTGGCTTTCAACTCTGGCTTGTGACGTGTTTCTGGCGTTTAACTCCAGACAGCAGCGTAGAACTGGTGTTCAACGTCCTTTTACGTCGTCTAAACTCGGCCAAAGTATGGACTATTATATATTGTTGGAAAGCCCTGGATGTCTACTTTCCAACGCAATTAGAAGCGCGCCATTTCGAGTTCTGTAGCTCCAGAAAATCCACTTTGAGTGCAGGGAGGTCAGAATCCAACAACATCAGCAGTCCTTCTTCAACCTCAGAATCTGATTTTTGCTCAAGTCCCTCAATTTCAGCCAGAAAATACCTGAAATCACAGAAAAACACACAAACTCATAGTAAAGTCCAGAAATGTGAATTTAACATAAAAACTAATGAAAACATCCCTAAAAGTAACCATATTCTACTAAAAACATACTAAAAACAATGCCAAAAAGCGTATAAATTATCCGCTCATCACCAAGCACTCATGCGACGGAGCTGCCTGCTACTATGATCACCCTTCTCTGGTGTGTGCTGGAGGGTAAGGACCTGTATCTGCCACGATTCATCCGGCACTATATGGCCAGGGTCTATGTCAGAGGCACCCTTCCTTTCCCATATCTGATTACCCAGCTCGGCCGTCGAGCTGACGTGCCTTGGGAGCTTGCTGATGAGAAGCCACCTGCTGCAGACTGCAAGAGGATTATCCCTCACAACAGGAAGTTTTAGGCTTTAAGCTTTAGACCTCCATTCCTCCCCGCTTCTGATGATACAGCCACACCTTCAGCTGCCCCTTCTTCATCTACTGCTGCCCCAGCTACCACCGCTGCACCTCCACCTGCCCTTGAGCCCATTTATCACTTGGTGCATCGACTCTTCACCTGTTTCGACCGTATGGAGCGTCGCAACAAGCGACGCTATGAGCACCTCAAGTTGATGATCCGATCTGGCGGCGACATTCCCTCCGAGCCTGACACCCCTTCTGATACATCTGAGGTGGAGGAGGATGATCACGAGGAGGAGACACCTACCCAGGCTGCACAGGCAGGACCAGAGCAGGCTGTGCTACAGCAGGAGGAGCCACATCAGATTCAGGCCGCAGATCCAGAGATTCCTATCCAGTCAGAGCCTCCACTGCAACAGACAGATCCTTCTACACTTATCCAGTCTGCAGACCCTCAAGCCGCCTCAGAGACTCCAGCAGCCCATCCTTCCGGTGATGACACTCCTTCACACCCAGCTTAAGTGAGCATCGAGGACGATGCTTTAATTTAAGTGTGGGGAGGTCGTCATCCCTGGCATATTTTTTTTTGGTGAACCACTACAGACTCTTTTATCTTATTTTGTTTATTTTTCTGTACTTTTATCTTTATTTTTATTTTTCAATACTTATACATTGTCCTTTTCATGTATTTTTATTTTATTTTTGCATTTTGCACTTTATTTCATATTTTAACCATTTAGTTTAGTTTGCAATTCTAAACTTATTAATTATAGAATATGTGGATTAATTATTATAGTTTACCCTTTTAGCATATGATAGTTTGGTTTAAATTGAAAATAAAAAGGAAGTAAAACAAGAGACTTTAGTAAATTAAAATAATCCACACACCTTGTATATATATCATTACATGTTAGTTACTTAACAACATTTCATCAAGGAACAACACTAAGATTTTAAGGGCCACCCTAAGATTTACATTGAGAATAATGGGAACTCTTAATTTTTACTTGCATGACATATATAACTGATATATGCTGTTTGAGTTAGAGAACACACAGCCTGTGAGTTTTGAGCTTAATTGTATGGTTACATTCAAACCATAAATTTCATTCCTGTGTGTTTTGCCGTTCTTTTTCATTCTGATGTTCTTTACTTTGTTTTAATCTATATGTCCAATTATAGGATATAGATACATACTAAAAGATGATTGAGGCCATCATTTGAATTTTTCCTCAGTTGTCCCAAATTAGCCTACCTTTTACATCACCCTTGTTAGCCCCCTTGAGCTTTTTAATCCCCTCTTGCTCTATAAACCACATTACTAGCCCTAAGCAGAAAAACAAAATACAAATCCCAAGTTGAATCCTTAGCTAACTTAAGATAAGTATTGTGTATAATTTAAGTGTGGGGAACTTTATGGGAACAGGGATGATAGAAACAAAGTAGGAAGTTAAAAAGAATAAAGATGTTTCAAAATAAAAATTTGGGAAGCATGCTCATGTGAAAGCAAAACAATTGAATTACCATGTGCATTAAAAAAAAAAAGAAGTTTTCAGTATTTAAATAAAAGGGGATACAAAAACTCCCCAATTGCAAAATAAAAAGAATCAATGCACATGGGACAAAATTAAAACTTAATGCATGAGTTTGCAATACAAAGTGGAAAAATTTGGGCAAATAGGTTAAAGAAACTTTTGATTTATAAATTATGTATGTTAGGTGAGATCTTAGACTAATCAAGGATTCACTTATTAGCTCACTTAGCCCTATACATATACCCTTACCTTTACCTTGGCCCCATTACAACCTTGGAAAAGACCTCATGATTTTTGTATATCTGTATTCTATAATTGTTGATTGGTTAGAGGAAGAACAAAGTTATAGAAAGTAAGGATAGAAAAAGAATAGAGTGATTAACCCAATAAACATTGAGTGACTAGAGAGTAAACACAAAATCCAATGAGGGTTCAATAGCTCATCACCATATATCTCTGCCTAAATTGTTAATTATCTTGTAAGTTTGTGAAATACTTTTACCCATCTCAATTGTAAAGGTGCTTTAACATTATCTAGGGTCTGGCTATGCATATATGATTCCTTGAGGATATGAATTAATTTTACTACATGTAAGCTTTATATACAAGTGAATAACAACTAGAATTGCATGACTCATTTAGGTAGTTGCATTTAGGATAGAATGCATTGCATGAGATTCCACCACTTTAACCTTACCTTACTCTTTATCTTGGATTTAGCATGAGGACATGCTATTGTTTAAGTGTGGGGAGGTTGATAAACCCATATTTTATGATGTATTTTGTGCTCAATTTAAATGATTTATTCAATCCTTCACCCACTTATTCATGTAAATTGCATGGTTTTACTTTCCCTTCCCTATTATGTAATATGTGTGAAAAACATGTTTTCTATGCTTTAAAAATAATTATTTTAATTACCTTTTATTACCATTCGATGCCATGATTTATGTGTTAATTAGTTTCAGATCTCCTAAGGCAGGAATGACTTAAAGGATGGAAAGAAAACATACAAAAATGGAAGGAAAGCACAAAATAGAGTTTTTGAAGAAACTGGCAGCGACGCGAACGCATGGATGACGCGGCCGCATGCACAGCGTGAAAAGGCAGCGACGCGAACGCGTGACCGAAGCGAACGCATGACAAGGAAAATCCCAGATGACGGGACCGCGTGACCCACGCGGACGCATGACAGACGCCACGTGTAGCAACTGCAGAAAATGCCACCAGCGATTTCTGAAGCCCTTTTTGGCCCAGATCTAAGTCCAGAAAACACAGATTAGAGGTTATAAAGTGGGGAAATGCATCTATTCATAAGAAGCTCTCGAATTATTCACTTTTCATGAATTAGATGTAGTTTTTAGAGAGAGGTTCTCTCCTCTCTCTTAGGTTTTAGGATTAGGATTTCTTATTATTTTAATTTAGGATTTCAACTCTCTTCAGGTTCAATATTTCTTTTACTTTATATTTTTCTTTTGCTTTCAGATATTTTAAAGCTTCCTTTAATTACTTTTGTCGCCAAATTGGCTTATGAACTTTCTATGTTAGATTGATTTTCTCTTATTAATGCAATTGAGGTATTTCAGTTTATGATTTTTATTTAGCTTTTCATATCCTTGGTTTTAATTGATCAATTGGAGACTCTTGAGTTATCAAACTCATCATGATTGATAATTGTTATTTTGCTAATTGAATTGGATTCCAATAACTCTAGTCCTTTCTTAGGAATTGGCTAGGACCTGAGGATCAAACTAATTAGTCCACTTGACCTTCCTTTGCTTTAGTAAAGGTTAACTAAGTGGGATTAAAACCCAATTATCATCACCATTGATAAGGATAACTAGGATAGGAATTCCAGTTTTCATATCTTGCCAAGAGTTTATTTTATAGCTATTTATTTATTTTACTTGTCATTTAAATTACTTGTTCCTTACCTTCAAAATCCCCAATTTACAAAACTCATAACCAATAATAAGAACATACCTCCCTGCAGTTCTTTGAGAAGACGACCCGAGGTTTGAATACTTCGGTTATCAATTTTTAAGGGGTTTGTTACTTGTGACAACCAAAACATTTGTGAGAAAGGACTTTTGTTGGTTTAGAAACTATACTTGCAACGGAAATTTATTCTGAATTCTAGATCACGCAAAAGATCTCTCTTCAATGCATTTTCTCATTGTAGTTCTCATTGCCTACAACATAGTTAGAACCAAACTCATATCCAAAGTGATGAGAATTCATAGTGAAAAGAGATAACAAAGATAAAAACTAATAAGAAATAAAGAAAACAAACTCCTAACTACTAGCAAAACCAAGAAATAACTAAGAAGCAAGCTATTTACAATATTCACATATTCACAATAGCCAATAATATAACACCACTGCAATTCCCTGGCAACGGTGCCAAAAACTTGATAGAAGGTTATCGTCGGTTAGGAATTTCTTCTCGATAAAATAAATCACTTCATTGCAAGTATAGTTCCAAACCGACAAACAACCCTCAATCAAAGTTTAATTTGTTTGTCACAAGTACAAATCCCAATAAAATCCGAGAGTATTTGAACCTCGGGTCGTCTTTCAAGAAATTGCAATGAAGTTCTCAATTATTGGTATGAAGGTTAAGTGGGGTCTTGGTTGAAATAAGCAAGAAATGTAAATTGCAAGAAATGAAACAAGCATGCAAGGAATTAAATGAAAAGAAATTAAAGCAATAAAAAGGGAAATTAAAGGGGTAAAAAGGACTCTTGGCTAAGGCATAGAAATTGAGATCACCATTCTTGTTTAACAACCATATATTGACAATTATGAGGGACCAACCCATCAAGTCTACTTCTATACTTGAAGTATGTCAAATAGGCTTGATCAACATCAACCCATAAGTCCCAACCTAGCTACTAATTGACTTAGTAGTAGGTTAGTGTCAATGGACATCAAATTGATCAACAAGGGACCCAAATCACCAATCCAATTAGACCCAATGACTCAAGGTCACTCAATTCCCTTAGCCTAGGCCAAGATTATCGAAAACTACTTCATAATTAGTGAAAATATTTTATCAAATACCTAGAGTGTAATAAAAGTAAACATCACAAATTGCAAGAATTAATGAAAACCATAACTAACACAAACAAGAAATCAACAATAGCAACTAACATAAAAAGAGATGGAAATATAAAATTGCATTAAAAGAGAATTGAAATTAACAATAGAGTTCATAAACTAAAATTAGCAATATAAAGGAATTAACAAGAAAAACTAAGAGGATTAAGACAATAGAACAAGGGAATGTAAAGGGAATTGAACTAAAATGAGAATTAAAACTTAGATCTAAGAAAATTTGACCTAAACTACCCTAAATTCTAGAGAGAAGAGAGAGCTTCTCTCTCTAAAATTCTAACCTGAAATATGATGAAAAACTAAACTATGACTACTTGGTTCATTCCCCCTCCAATCCTTGGGTTCAATAGCATCAGAAATGAGTTGGATTTGGGCCTGGATGGCTCAGAAATCACCCCCTGTGTATTGCCTTTAGTGTGGTCACATGACTAGTGTCACGCGTATGCATGGGTGACGCGTGCGCGTCCCTTGGCAAAATTCTTTCCCATGTGTACGTGTGGATGACGCGTGCGCATGGCCTTGATTCACCAAATCCTCATTTCTTCATGAATTCTCCACTTTGCATGCTTTTCTTTCACTTCTTTGATTCAATCCTTACCTCTTATATCCTGAAATCACTCAACAAATATATCAAAGCATCGAGTGGAATCAAAGTGAATTAAATTTATCAATTTTAATGAATAAAAAGCATGTTTTTACTCTTAAGCACAAATTAGGAGAAATTCACAAAATTATGCTATTTTGTTGAATAAATGTGAGATAAGTTGATAAGAATTTGACTTATTATCATTGACTTATGACTTGAGCATAAGAATTTGAATATTACGGTGTTACATGTAGAAAACCAAATGTTTATATGTGTTATAGGCATAAATAATTATGATACATATATACACAGACAATTGTAATCAATTTTATATAATTTAATCAGAATCAATTATGTTTATCATAGGTTCATAATTTTTCAACACAATTTATAATATGATAAAAGTATTTTAATTCATCTTTCTAATTATATCCTTTTATATAATTTAATATTCTAGATACTTAATTTACAGTTCTTAGGTTAATAATATACCAACTTAAGGACTCTAAATAGAAATTCTAGGTGGGAGAAAAGAAGTAGTATAATACATGAGACTTGAGTTATATATTCTGAACTGTCTTATTTACTTTGATATGATGGTATTATTTGTGATTCTGAATGTATAAATTGAGTAATGCATAATTGATATTGAAGTTAAGAATGTTGATTCTTGAGGTATAGGAATTTAGAGAAGTATAGATTCTCTAAAATAAACCAGAAGTTCATCCTTGAAGCAAAACAAACAGCAGAAAGAAAAAAAAAAGCAAGGTCCAAGGCTCTGAGCATCAATGGCTAGAAAGAACAAATATGATTAAAAGTCCAAAGAGTTGTTTTCCTAGCCATATGCTTATGGAGTGAATATATCAAAAAATTCTTGAGACAGAAAACCAAATGATTATTGATTGTCATTATGGTTAATATACATAGTGCCCATAAGGTTATATATGGTTTAATTATAAGTATTTAATGGGTTATTGTAACATTATGGGTTAGGAACATCCCTTTAACAACATAATCATTATGGGTTAAATAATCATATACTGTTGTCGATTATGATAAACTTTTTATGTTTTTTATTGGATATTTTTGTAATTTTATATTTTTCTTATTTTAGTGAAAAAGTTACTTTTTTTTAGTTTAAAATTTGAAAATAATAAATTTTCAAATTTTTTGTTTACACAATATTGATGCAATTTATTTTATTATCTACATCGAAATAAAAAAGTTAATTTTTCAATATAAAGATTCAAAAATAAACAATTTAGTTATTAAAAATTTTAAATTTTCTTTAAAATATTTTGTTTTTTTTTTCACTGGATAATGATTTAATTTCATAAATAGTTATATACTAAATAGTCAATATATAACCCTATAGGATATTATGGTAATATATGTATCTAATATTATTAATAGTATTTTAGATCCTAATGTTATCACTACAAGAAAAAGTGTATTTTTCGATGCTAAAAATCGACGACTATCTCTCCCGTCGATATTTTTTGACAGTTTGCTGTCGATATTATTAAAAAAGATAATTAAAAATAAAATATTAAAATCGACAGCAAAGTCGTCGATTTTTTTGGTAATCCTTTAACCGTTTTTCCATTATCGACACATTGTCGACGGAGTGTGAGGTGAGAATATTTTTATTTTAAAATCGACGAACGTAGCGTCTATTTTATTATTTAAAATATCGACACATTTTGTCATCGATAAATTTAAACGGTCTTAATCACTTTCCCAAATTAAATGGATGGTACAGATTTAATGTATAAAATCGACGTCGAAGACGTCGTTGTTTTTCAAATTAAAATCGAGATGTATATTGTCGATTTTTATCAATAAAATAAATTTCCTCCCACTCACTCCCCGCGTTTCTTTCATTTCCCCAAATTCACCATTTCAATTTTCACCTCGCATACTTCAACCCTTCTTATCCATTGCCGTCGCATCAGGATGATCTCTCCCTCCTCCTCCGCCCCTCCTCCGATGATCTCCACAAATAATCAGGTTTTCCTTCTCTCTCTATCAATTTCAAATCTTAAATTCACTTCAACTTTTCTCTGACTCGCGTTTTGAAATTTGTAAACAGAGGAGCTTCGAACATTGATTCCTAAAAGGCTTTGAAGTAATTGGAGCGCTTGCTCACGGAGCCGGTGCCGACGCTCAAGCGGCAGTTCATGCTGCTCGCAAACTGAGGAAGTTTCTATACGGTGAAGGGGAAGGGGATAAAGATTTATCTTGAAGTATCAGTTAGATTTCCAAATCAGATGTTCAAGTAATTAGCAGGACAAATTACAAAAAGGACACAAGGGACAATTGGTTCAAGTACCTACTTGTTCATCGCCAAAGAGGTTGCAGCATGTTGTGCATTTCAAAGATTGTGCCTCCTCACAATAGTGGAAAAGCAAGACAGTAGTGGTTTTTATCCTCTAGAATATGGAAAAGTTATGTGAGGAGTTATTCCATGTATTATAGAAGACATCAACAACAAGCAAGACTAAGAGCATACCTCTTCTGTAATGTCAACCAAATTTGTGGGAAATGGAGAGTTCAGATAAAATCTAAGAGCATTATAATAGCAGCAATCAATTCAGTTATTCTATGCGTAGAAATGTGTTAAACAAAGACAAGTATAATTAGACAGAGACAAGGAACAAGTAGAAGGCTTTATATAGGATTCAAATAATAAATAACATGAACACAGAAACAATTATACTTTTTGTTATCTTACCATTAATTATTTGCTTCTTTGCAGCAGAATCAAATTCTTTAATTGACAAAGTTGGTGGTTTTAAGAGAGATTAATTGATATAGAAAGTTGCTCCGTATGTTCTTATAAACCTGAACAAAGTAAGAGTATATAGTCAATAAAATATAGTGTCCAAGCTCAGGGTGTTGAATTAAAATTGGTATGATAAGATTCTCTCTAGTGCAATCCTAGGAGTGAAGCTTAAGAGGCCACTTTGTAAGCACAGTTATTAAGACAAAATAATTCAAGTCAACCAATTTTAAATCAAGACCAACACTACTCAAAGATTTCATTACCAAACCTATAAAAATTACATTGAAACACAACCTTGCAACTTAACTGAAACTTCAATCCAAATAAAACATAACATCAAACAAAACAAGTGCAGTATAAATACAACTAAATCAAAACTATAATATTATGCCTCAACTTTCAAAAGAAAATTGAATTTTCAAGTTCAATACCTATAATATTCTACTGATTCAGTCTTGTTTCCTAGAATCCAGGCCTTGAGTAGATATTCATAGAAGCTGAAATACAAACAGTCATTTAACATATAATAACTTAATTTTGATAGCATGAAAATTAACTTTTAGCGGCATTATATCCTCCATTCAAACTCCAATTCTCATAAAAACCTGCAAGAATTTTTACATAATATTGTCTCCAAGTTTTGGCTACTAGGATTTAAGATAAAGGGGTTATCAAAAACATGTTGCAAAATTCTTACAAATGTAAGAGTTTGCCCTTTGTAGTAAAATAAATATGGCATTTGAACATGAAAAATACATAAATTTTAGGGGGATGATATGATAAAGTTAACAGCCTCCCAATACTAACACAAAACAATTGATTAATGATAAAAATCCAAATCCACTAAACTTATTCTATTACCTTGTTGGGGTTTCTCAGCAGTATCACTATCATTACTCCCTCTAAACCAATTTGAAGCACCAAAGCAATTCCCAATCTTATGGCTTCTATCTGTTAGACAGTCCCTGAAAATGTAAGAGAAGCCGAAAAAAAATAGAGCCCTGGATAGAAACCATAAAAATTTAGACTCAATACCAACACTAAGGTTTGAAGTTAGAATCTTTTCCACATTCATTTCTCTTGCAACATACATAATATGACGCAAATTACTTTGTAAACAACCCTAATCAATAGAACCTGAGAGTCACACAAATTCATTATGACCAGAATTATTCAACTATTCATTAATCATTATAATAGCTAACCTTTGGAAAACACAGGATTTGGCCACTAAGTTGCTTTAGCACCGGCAAAAAAACAGACAATAACTTTAATTATAAATAAAAAGAAAAATTAAAAGAAGCAATGCGAGGCGAACCTTAGCAGCTCTAGTGAGACGATCTCCACTCTCACCCATGGAGATGTTGAGAACGAGCTTCTGTACCTTAATCTCTCTCATTGGATTCGCAAGTTTCTTCCCCGAAGCCTGTTCTCATTTTCATTCCAAATCAACACACAAATACGCAAATAAAAGAAAATAAGAGAAGATCTGCGCGATTTCTATTGGATTTGGATTTGGATTTGGATTTGAACTAATATGAAGGGGGCAGAGTACAGGACCAGTGGCTACAGCAATCAAAGAAAATGTGAAGTGTAAGCTGGCGCTTATATAGGTAGAGTACAAGACCAGTGTTATCTAATTAATTATCAAAGTAGCTGCTTAAGAACAATAAGAATTAAGATTAAGAAGCAATTAATCTAGACCACTTGCAAGTTAAACGAATCACCATAACATGTTCTTGCTAGTTGATTCAACATTAAATTTAGGGATCCAAAGCATTTTTAATCATTGATGAATCATAATCATGCATTCCAATCACTCCATGTCCAAAAAGATAATGTGCCTACCACAATGTCGTATTTTTTTAATTTGAAAAAGGAACTGAAGAAAAATAGAAAATTAAAAATATTTCGTCATAAAAGCAATACAACACCATGGGGCCTGGGAAGGGAATACTACAAAACAAAGTCACATAAAAGAAACCAATAGAATAAAGCGGCCGTTAAATAAAAAAGGAGAGAGCGCACGCAAGCAAGATATATAACTTGATTCAATTTTATTTTCACCTTGTTTTGTAGGCTTGCAATACCCATGCAGTAACATATGTTCCATTATATGATACCCTGAGTATAATTTTTCCTTCCTTAGAATTATAGAATATGTATCAATTTGGAGCTTTTTTTACTTAACACACTTTTTGTAACATAGTTGATTAGTTTCTTTTACATATAACATGAAATTATAATGCCTAACAGGTCCTAATGCAGTGGAGTTTATCATAAATCATAATGAATTTTCAATAGCATTTGTCCAAGAAAACAAGATTCCATCTGTAAGGTTTTTTCCCCCTAGCTAGCACAATAATTTATTTGGAGTAGAAACTGGGAATAATGTCAATTTTGATTTGATGTTTGTGTAAATTTTGTCTTGTCTTAAAAGGTGCTGTTAAAATCTCAAAAGTAGGTTAAACATATTTCTATATTAAACCTTAATGATTCCTAGTTAGATTATTAAGTGTTTTTTCTCGTTCAATTGGTGAATTAATTATAATAATGGTGTAGCTATTGTGAGCTTTGCAAGTGTTTCAAGCACACAAAAGAAGGAAGTTGAGAAATTTGGAACATGCTACTTCACATGGGGAGAGTTTTTACACTTGGTATAGAAACATACTTTATAATAACATTGAATATTCTTTCATAGTTTTTTTATCAGAACTACCACTTAGCTCCTAATATAGATTACACTTTTTTAAAGATTAAAGTTGCCATATCCATGTATCATCTGATCCAGATATCAATAATGAGCCTTTGGAATTTCAAGCCACAGCATTAACACAGCCAAGGTGACCCTACTCAAATCATAGCAAGCGAATACTCAATAAAAATATAACAATGAATGGGAGGGGAAATGTGAAGATAGATAGCATCAACAATTTTCAATACTCATAAATTCTAACTCTAATCTTACAGTTCATGTGTGATTATTGCATAGGCACTAAGCAATGAACACTATTAACGATGATCAAGTAAGAATATATTTTATAATCCAAATTACAAAAAGACTCACTTCCTAAAAACTAATAAAAGATTAAGATAGGGCTTGGGCAACATTACAAACTTTTTTAATAAAAAAAAGTACGATCAAACTGGAAAGAAAATAATAATAATAACAACAATAAGAAGAAAACTGATTATTAGGGGTGTGGAAGTTAGTTACAGTAAGGCGACGGGAGACTTTGAAGGAGCAAGAAACAAGACTGGGTTGGACTCGGTCAACGCGGATACCTCAGAGGATGAAGTTTTCGTAGAAGGTGATGCTATCATCGGGGCTTATTATTGAAGGAAGAGATTGGAATCACGATAAGGCTTTTGATTCTTGTTGGTTTAGCTGATGCAGCAGCACCAATTCAACTCCCTTCTCCGCCTCTTATTCGCACCACTTTCCCGCGGCCGCAACTTAGTTCCCATCGCAGCTCGCCTCGCCTCATCAGTTCTATTTCTCTCTACTAGTCGTGGTTCTGTTACTCAACGCTTCCCTGACATTGGCCGTCGTCTGTCTAGTGCTGGCGCCGTAAATGAGTGTTTGAGAGATGAGAGTGTGTGGTTTTGGAGATAAAGGAGCAAGGGTTTCAAGAGAGTTAAAAGGAGAAAAAGGTTTTTACTTTTCAGAAAATTAGAAGGGGGGAAGGGAAAGGGAAGGGGTTTTGCAAGATTAAGGGTAAAGAAGAGGTTTCACAGGTTTATTAAGAAGAAGGGCGAAAACGGCGAAAGAGAAGGTGAACTCTGATCTCTGAACGAAGGAGACGGGCGCAGGTTTATGAAAAGGAAAATTTCATTAAGGTTATAGCGTGCTTAGATTAGGAAATCGTTTCGTAAGCGTATCCAAAACATAGCTATTGAACTACTCTTAAAAAGTGTTTTCTTTTGTGAAAAAAGTATACCTATAGATATTAAGAAAAGGCTACGCTTTATAAATGATCTTTATAATATCTAAGGAGACACTTTTTAAGTGATGTCACAACTCTGTTTCCTATTCTCCCATAAAATTGTAAAACGGAGAAAAGCGTAGCCTATTCTATGAATAGGCTACGCTTTTTAAATGTAACTTTAAAAAAGTGTGGCTAAATAAGTATTTTTCTTGTAGTGAAATATTGAATAATATGTCTATTAGGTAATCTATTAAATATGTATTATCACAATATTTTTATCACAATATAATAGAGTAAATATATTTTAACCTAATATTAGGTCATATTAAGATATAACATTAATAGGCACCAATATATTAGACATAAGTTACATAATTAATGGTAACTTAACCTAGGTTAATAAATTATACCCTAGTTTTTAAATTGAATAATAATACTAGATAATATATTGGTTTAATTATTCTGTTGGTTCCTATAGTTTCGTAAAATTTTTAATTATGTTCCTATACGTTTTTTTCTTTTTAATTGGGTCCCTGCACTAATTTTTTTTTCAATTAAGTCCCTCTTAGTAGTAATTGGCTTAATTTTATAGGGACCCAACTAAAAAAAAAAGAATTGGTATAGGGACCTGTTCATACCCTGGGTCGAGCTATCCGACCTGGGATGATTAACGACAAAGCGACCGACCTCTTCAGGTCAAGCGGACCGACTTCTTCTTAAAGAACTCGGCCAAATCGATAGGAAAGCCCATAAAGGGCCTAAGTAGAGGAACACGACCCAAATCCAAAGGCCGTCCAAGCCTATAGAGATAAGGACGGTTCCCTTGAAGATAAGCTGACCTCAACTCAAAGATAAAGATAAGATAAGATAACTAACTCATCTTATCTAGAAAGGTCACTCTACAACTACTATAAATACACTGGAGCACCCAGGTATAACTCATACTCTGATTCTACATAAAACCTGCTTAATACCCATGCTAACTTAAGCATCGGAGTCTCTTGCAGGTACCCCCCACCCTCCGGTGACGAAGGACCAGCAGTGCAGTCAATCCCACAAGTCGGACGCACCCGCTCCGACCGTCATCCACCGACCGGATACATCGGCTCCGATCAGTGCAGAAGATCTCATCCGAGATCGACCTCCAGTTTCAGGTAACCCCCGGAATATTGGCGTCGTTGCCGGGAACCTGGAAGTCATCCCAACATCATGGCGGACAACCATGACAACGATCATAATTCAGATCTAGAAAACAGAACGCCACACAAAAACGCGGACACCCTACTAAAAGGCACCCCGGAATCCAATGGAGACAAGAATCCAGCAAACCCGGGAGCAATAGAAGCACTTCAAGATCGCTTGAAGCAACTTGAAAAAGAAACCCAACAACAACGAGAAATCGGAAAGGATCTACAAAGAGAGATACAGCGACGTCGAGAATTGGAAGAAAAATTACAGCAATTAGAAGCCGATCTCACATCGAAGGCCCCTCGGATCACTCCTGAAGAAAGCTCACGTAAAGAACAGGATCCATTCACCAGGGAGATCATGAAAACCAAAATCCCAAAGGACTTCATACTCCCAGATATGACTTTATATGATGGTACCACAGATCCCAACCACCATCTCAACAATTTCAGAAGCAGAATGTACTTTACTGACTCCTCAGACGCCGTTCACTGCAAAGCTTTTCCAACAACTCTCACGAAGACAGCAATCCGATGGTTCAACAACTTACCTCCAAAGTCCATCCAGAAAGATAAAGCCAAGCATGCCCCTAGTCTACTGGGGATCAAGCAAGGAGATCAGGAGAGCCTCCGCAACTACATGGAAAGATTCAACAAAATATGCATGGACATACAAAGCTTACCAACAGAGGCCGCCATCATGGGACTCATCAATGGCCTACGAGAGGGACTATTTAGCCAATCTATATCAAAGAAGTACCCTACCTCATTAGACAAAGCACAGGAGCGAGCAGAAAAATACATTAACATGGAAGAAAACGCTCGGTTGGGAGAAACCTCAAAATCTGGACCCCTACCGAGATAAAGACAAGGAATCCAAAAAGAAAGAAGATCGACAGTGGGAGAAAATCAAAAAGTACCATAATTACACTCCTCTGAGGGCATCCCTGGTCGACGTGTTCAAAGAAGTCTGTCATACAGAGAAAATTCCCCCGGCGCGACCAGTCAAATGCAAAAGAGGAGGGGGAAACCGGAAGGAATATTGTGAATACCATCGAGTTCGAGGGCACTCCACCAACGAGTGCTTCGACTTAAAGAATATCATAGAAAAATTGGTGAGAGAAGGAAGATTAGATCGATTTCTGGCTACCCGAGATGATGACCAAAGAAAAAGACGAAGGGACGAGGATGACGGACGAACTGAACGATCACCTCGGACACCAGAAAGACACGTTCACATGATACACGGCGGATTTGTAGGAGGAGGGATCTCCAAATCATCTCGAAAAAGATATCTCAAAGAAGTATATCAGGTCGAGGGAAAGGAGGAAGCACCCGACATCCCTGCGATAACATTCACTAAAGAGGACGCATCCAGCATCATCTCGGGACACGATGATCCCATGGTCATCACTGTCATACTGGCAAACGCCAATCTACATCGCACACTAGTGGACCAAGGGAGTTCTGCCGACATCTTATTCAAAACAGCCTTCGACAAACTTGGCTTAGATGAAAAGGAGCTTAGAGCATACCCGAACAGTCTGTTTGGATTAGGAGATACCCAGTACAACCACTGGGATACATATCGCTACACACAACCTTCGGAAAAGGGACCCAATCTCGGACCCTCAAGATAGACTACATCGTGGTCGACGTAAGTTCAGCCTACAATGCTCTAATAGGTCGGACAACACTTAATCAACTCGGCGCAATAGTCTCAACTCCACATCTATACATAAAATTCCCAACCACAGAGGGGATAGCCACGATAAAAGCAGATCAAAAGATAGCACGCCGCTGTTATAACAAAAGTCTAAAACTTAGAGGCAGGGGAGAAGAGTTTCATGCAATTGAACTGGGCGGAGTCCAGCAACGAGAAGAACTCCGTCCGCAACCAGAAGGTGAGATAGAGAAGATTCAAATCGGAGACACCTCGGACAAAACAACCAATATTGGCACGATCCTCAGAGGAGACTCAAAAGAATTACTGATACAATTCTTATGAGATAATGTCGATCTCTTCGCATGGAAAGACGCAGACATGCCAGGCATAGACCCTAAGCTAATGTGCCACAAGTTGGCGGTCTACCCAGGATCTCAACTGGTGCAGCAGAGACGAAGGAAACTCGGGCCAGAACGATCCAAAGCTGTGGAAGAACAAGTACAAGCACTACTGGAGGCAGGATTTATAAGAGAAGTCAAGTACCCACTATGGCTAGCCAACGTCGTCTTGGTGAAAAAATCAAACAGGAAGTGGCGAATGTGCACCGATTACAACGATCTCAACAAGGCCTGCCCAAAAGATCCATACCCACTCCCAAGCATCGACGCCCTGGTAGATGCTTCCTCCGGATACAGATACCTCTCGTTTATGGACGCATACTCGGGATACAACCAAATCCCCATGTATCGACCAGATCAGGAAAAGACCTCGTTCTTAACACCAAAGGCAAACTACTGCTACATCGTGATGCCTTTTGGTCCCAAGAACGCAGGAGCTACTTATCAAAGGCTAATGAATAAAGTCTTCTCAGATCACATCGGAAAAATCATGGAAGTTTATGTGGATGACATGTTGATAAAGACACAAAGCGAAGACACATTATTATCCGACCTGGCTCAAGTATTCGACACCATAAGGAAGCACGACATGCGACTCAATCCCGCAAAATGCACCTTCGCAGTAGAAGCAGGAAAATTCTTAGGTTTCATGCTCACACAAAGGGGAATTGAAGCAAATCCAGACAAATGTCAAGCCATACTCAACATGAAGAGCCTAACCTGTGTCAAAGAAGTACAACAACTCAACAGGAGATTGGCCGCCCTATCCTGATTCTTAGCAGGAGCTGCGATAAAATCCCTCCCCTTCTATGCTACTTTAAGAAAGGGAAAATAGTTCGAATGGACGACAGAATGTGAGCAAGCCTTCCAAGACTTCAAGGAGTTCTTAGGGCGGCCACCTATCCTATCCCGACCACGAGGAGGAGAACCGCTCATATTGTATCTCGCAGTAGGGAACCAGACAATAGCCTCGGCACTAGTCAGAGAAGACGAAAATGGGCAACAACCTGTCTACTTCATTAGCAAGGCACTACAGGGATCCGAGCTAAACTACCAGAAAATAGAAAAATTTGCCTATACTCTTATCCTAACATCTCAACGACTCCGCCCGTACTTCCAGGCTCATACCATTAAGGTTTGAACTAACCAGCCCATAAAAGGAATATTGCAGAAAACAGATCTAGCAGGCAGAATTCTACAGTGGGCAGTCGATTTGTCAGAATTTGATCTCCAATATGAAGCTCGGACAGCAATCAAATCACAATATTTGGCCGACTTTATCGCAGAATTCACAGATGCCCTAGAAACCCCCACAGAATGGAACCTTTACGTGGATGGTTCTTCAAATAAAACTGGAAGCGGTGCAGGCGTGATAATAGAAAGCAACCAAGGAACCCAAGTTGAGCTCTCCCTCAAGTTCGGGTTCCCAGCCTCAAACAACCAGGCGGAATATGAAGCATTATTAGCTGGTTTGAAGCTAGCTAAAGAGGTCGGAGCTCAAAAACTCAACATTTACAGCGATTCACAAGTGGTTACATCACAAATAACAGGGAGCTACCAAGCCAAAGATCCCACCATGAAAAAGTATTTGGATAAAATCAAGGAACATCTCGGACAAATCGGGGAGTATAAGATCTGCCACATACCCCGTGAACAAAATGCCCGAGCTGATGCACTCTCAAAACTAGCCAGCACCAAACCAGGGGGTAACAATAGAAGCCTCATCCAGGAAATGTTGCAGAACCCGTCAATCTCGGAAGAGAAAAAAGTCCTGACTATAACAAGTCAGGACCAAGGATGGATGACCCCTATAATCAACTACCTCAAAACAGGAATGCTCCCCACAGAAGAAAAGGAGGCAAAGAGGTTAAAAAGGGAGGCACAGTACTACACCATCATAAACAACGTCCTGTACAAAAGAGGAATCTCAACACCTTTACTAAAATACGTGCCGACCTCCAACACAAGGAAAGTGCTAGAAGAAATACACGGCATCATTTGTGGCAATCATCTCGAAGCACAAGCTCTCGCCCAAAAAAACTCCGGGCGGGATTTTATTGGCCAACTCTACAGAAAGAAGCCACAGAATTTTTAAAGACATGCCCACCATGTCAGAAACATGCCAACTTTCATATCGCCCATAGAAATATTGTCACAAGGTTCGGGGTTCCATATTCAATAACCACAGACAATGGCACTCAATTCACAGATGCAGGCTTCAAAAAACTAGTAGCCGACTTGAATATAAAGCACCAGTACACCTCCGTTGAACATCCACAAGCCAATGGACAGGCCGAAGCTGCTAACAAAGTCATACTGGCCGGATTAAAATGGAGATTACAAGATGCAAAGGGAGCCTGGGCAAAAGAGCTTCCACAGGTCCTATGGGCATATCGAACAACGCCACATTCCACCACGAAGGAGTCCCCCTTTCGATTAGCATACAGAATAGAGGCGATGATTCCAGTAGAGATTGAGGAAGGGTTGCCCAGAGTAGTTCACTACAATGAGGGAGCAAACTCCCAACTTCAGAGAGAAGAGCTCGACTTGTTACCCGAACTCCAGGAAAGAGCTCGGGTCAGGGAAGAAGCTTTAAAGCGCCGAATGGATTCCAGATATAATCAAAAGGTAGTGCCGAGAAGTTTTGCAGAGAATGATCTCATCCTAATCCGAAACGATATCGGAACAACTCGACCAGGAGAGGAAAAGCTGGCAGCAAACTGGAAAGGACCCTACCGAGTTGTAGAAGTACTTGGAAAGGGCTACTACAGACTGTCTGAACTCGATGGACGAGAGCTTCCTAGTTCGTGGCACGCTTGCAACCTAAGAAAGTACTACAGTTAAGAAGAGATAAAAGATCTCATCATTGGATGCACTCTTTTTCCTGAAAAGGTTTTTTAATGAGGCACCAGGTTGAGACTCAGACAATCCCATATATATCTATTTGCAATTTTCCTTTAAATAAAATATATTTTAGATATTCTACAAAGATTTCAAGACGCATTAATCTGAAGCATTCATCGTCCGATTATAAAGCAACAGATCGGCAGAAAGTGAAAAAGAATTTCACTGCACGATCACGATAAAGACAACCGTCCGATAAAGGTGAAAACGCGATTCACCCAAAGGACGATCTAAAGATGACAACCACTTTCTACAAATCGGCAAAGATGAACACAGAATAATGTAATAAGTTAAAGTAGTCCCTGAAAGAGATCTGACAAAGATCCAAGAAAGAGGACTACAAAAAATAACTTAAGGGAGACCGACATAACCAAGTCGGACTCCTACTACCAAAAAGTTATCAAAGTAGTCCCTGAAAGAGATTTGACAAAGATCTAAGAAAGAGGAATACAAAAAATAACTTAAGGGAGACCGACATAACCAAGTTGGACTCCTACTACCAAAAAGTTATCAAAGTAGTCCCTGAAAGAGATCTGACAAAGATCCAAGAAGGAGGACTACAAAAAATAACTTAAGGGAGACCGACATAACCAAGTCGGACTCCTACTACCAAAAAGTTATCAAAGTAGTCCCTGAAAGAGATCTGACAAAGATCCAAGAAAGAGGACTACAAAAAATAACTTAAGGGAGACCGACATAACCAAGTCGGACTCCTACTACCAAAAAGTTATCAAAGTAATCCCTAAAAGAGACCTGACAAAGGTCCAAGAAAGAGGATTACAAAAATAACTTAAAAAGAGATCGACCTGACAAAGTCAATCTCCTACAAACAAGTTATAAAAGTAATCTCTGAAAGAGAGAATTACAATAATAACTTAGAAAGGGACCAACGCAAAGGAACCGGCCACAAATACGGAAAACTGAGAAACAAGTTGGACCCCACAAATCGTAACCTCAAAGGATTCAAGCTACAAACAACAAATTAATCCAAGGAGGTCGAGCAGCAAGATTTCAAACATCAATAGAAAAACAAAAAAGATGTCAAGTCAAACAACTACTTCTACTCTATAAAGTTATAAGGCCTGAAAGGCCACCAAAACCTACCACAAAAAGATAACAAGTTACCTTTTGTTTTTCAAAATAAAAAGTTGCTAGACAAGCAACTAGGAAGCGTCGGCAAATAAATAAAAAAGTTCTAAAAGAGCCCACAAGCTGGGCCAACTACACAAATTTTCAAGAAGAAGATCAGCAAGCATCAGGAGCCTTCTTGGCAGCATCAGGACAAGGAAAAGGAGGGCGAGTCTGGATCGGCACAGCATCCACAGTTCCATCCTCCCGATTCAGGATCTGGCAATCCGAGTCGGGCACAGCAGGAGGAACCGAAGAGGTCGGCACTTTGGTAGAAGACACAGAGGGAGGAACAACATCATCATCATCACCCTCATCATCAGGGACAATCTTGCCATCCCTGACTATATTATCCAGGCTAAAAAGGGTAAGGTCGGCCTCGGAAGCAATGACCTGAACTTGCTCCCTCAAATTCTCATAAGCAGTAGTCACGCTGCCAACGAGATGACTTTGGAGCTCAGCATAATCTTCCCGAACACTGTCAAGCTCCCCCCTCAGGCGCATCACCTCCCAATAAGATGAAAGGTAACTCTCCTTGTGCATCAGGATTGCGTCCTCAGCCAACCTCAAAGAAGCCGCCAATGACTGAGAACTTGCCTCCTCATTCTTCAAGTCCTTCTCCAGCTTCGCTACCTTCGTCTCAAGCTCCTCCTTTAACTCCTTCATCCGATCAAACTCTTGTTTCGACTCCTCCATAAACGCCTTAGTAGCGTGGAGAAGGAGATTCTGAGCAGTCCGATATATGGCAACCGACATATATGCCATCTTCACATGATTTCGGGCCATTAACTCCAAGTGGTGGAGGATGGACACATCGTCCATGGAGAGAGCGCCGTAGGGACCGATTTGTTGATCCACGAATTTAATAGCATTAAAATCAGGAGCATCGAGGTCAAAGGGCTCAGCAGTCTTTTGTTTTTTATTGGGAGGAGCAATAGAAGGAGCAGCAGAGGTGACGTGAGGATCTACCAAACGAACTTGGGGTGTAGGGATCACCTTCTTCACCCCGGCGGAACTCTGCGTTGATGGCTTCTCGCGCACTTGGGAGGATCCCTCCCCAGCCGCCTTGGCAGCAACATTTCTGGCAGCAGTCGCCCTCTGCGCCCTCTTAAAAGCTTTCATGGATTCACTATTCTTCATTGCCTCTGCAAATAAAACAGAAAATCAGTTACAAGTCGAACAAGTCGGAAAGACAGCTACAAGCAACATACACGGATAATAAAGAAAACACAAAGATATCTAGTTCAGTTTGAAGAAGAGAAGGATTGGTTAGAAATTTCTTTGTGTCGAGATGGGGAGGTTGACCCCAGCGTTCTTCCAAGATAGTCACAAAGGCCCGCTCAGCATCATCCAACATCTCCCACGAATACCTGGAGACCTTCACGTCTTTTTGCCATTCCAAGGGAAAAGCAGGTTCGTCATTTTCATCCAGAAAAAAGGGCCGAGCTCCTTCAACAGCTCAGACCTTGAAAAAGTAGTTTTTAAAATCACGGAACGACTCGTCAAACATGGAAAAAACCTTCTTTCCCTGGGTAGAACAAGAGGAGACCCAAGCTGACTTCTTTTTTACCACACCGGGCTTAGTCAAGACAAACAGATAGAAAAAGAGAGATTGGGAAGGAGGAATACTAAAACCATTGCACAGCAATTGGAAAATTTTAATAAAACCCCAGGAATTAGGGTGAAGTTGAGAAAGGGGCAACATTACAAGACCACAACAGGTCGGTTTCAAATTTGGTAAAAGGAAGGGTGATACCCAGCTGACCAAAGAAAAAATCATAGGCATAAAAGAAAGGGCGACCATCAACAACCCGAGTTGAAAAGCAGACTCTCTCGTCAGAAGAGGGAGAGACAAGTTCATAGTTCTTCTCATCACCAGAATTACTACAGACACTATGAAACTGCCTAAGCTGAGCACAAAATTCAGAATCAACCAGCGAGACACACATGAGAACCATGGAGTCCACCCAATCGGCCATACCCGCGGGAACCTGGGAAGGCATCTCTACAATGTTCTTTCGGGAAGACATGAGTTCAACTAAATCCTACAAAAAGAAAGGAAGAAGGGATTACTTAAAAACATCTCGGACAGAGGGCAAAACATCTCGACGGTGGATAAACAAAAAGGAAAAACCCCAAGACTCAAGACAAAGGTCTTGGGGCATCCCTTGGAGGCAGTAAACAAAGCAAGGTCTTTAAGTTATTTCTACAACCTACATCCCGGAACTCATCAAAATAAAATCCAGAAAGAAAACAAAGGAAGCAAAAAATGTAAAAGGTCCACCCTCCTACAGTTTATCAGCGGAAAAATAGCAAAGGCGCAAACTTTTTCAAAATCAAGCAAAAAATCATCAGCAAAGAACAAGCACTAACATCGAACACACCAAGTAGAAATCATCAAAGGTGCAAACTTTGTCAGAATAAAAAAGAAATCTCCAAACAAAGTGAGGAACAGATGCAGATTTTCTATCGATATCAAACAGGAAACAACCTGAAGCAACAACAAAACCCTAGAAAGCCTCGATGGAAATGCCAAGAGAATGCGTAAAAGAAAGTCAGGAAAAACACATTACAGTGACAAGCAAACACAGGACCACGAAAAAGATTCAAACTTTCAAACATGCGAAATCAAAGCTTCACTAAAAAACTGAAGACGAAGCTATGAAATAAGCAGGAAGCTAGTACCAACCTGGAAAAAGTAGCAAAAGCTTCAGGGAAATTAAGGATGGAAGACGAAATCTGGAATTGCCCTCTCACGAGCAAAAAAGCACGAACAAAAGCAGTATCACAAAGAGAAACACGAAACTACAAAACTCCAGGCGAAAACAGAAGCTTCAGAAAATCACCAAGCGACGTCGCAAGAAAAGTTGAAATGTGGAAGGCAGAAAATGAATAAGTGCGAAGAAGTTATGAAAAGGGCGAAGGAGAGAAACCGTTTCTTGAATGCAAAATTCAAAAATAGAGAAGTTAGGGGAAATGGGGCAATTAAATGCCAATTAAATGCGGATATTAAAACCGCTTGCATTCCCAAAAAAGCACTAATACAAAAGCGCGCGCCTATAGAGGAAAAACGTTCTACATTCAAAAGCTGCTACAAAAAGGAGTCGACAAAATGCTTGAGTTCGGCTTCGCTACAAGAAGGACCGAAGTTGAGGACTCAACCTCGACAAAGAAGACCGAGCTCAAGCAGGGGCACTGTTCATACCCTGGGTCGAGCTATCCGACCTGGGATGATTAACGACAAAGCGACCGACCTCTTCAGGTCAAGCGGACCGACTTCTTCTTAAAGAACTCGGCCAAATCGACAGGAAAGCCCATAAAGGGCCCAAGTAGAGGAACACGACCCAAATCCAAAGGCCGTCCAAGCCTATAGAGATAAGGACGGTTCCCTTGAAGATAAGCTGACCTCAACTCAAAGATAAAGATAAGATAAGATAACTAACTTATCTTATCTAGAAAGGTCACTCTACAACTACTATAAATACACTGGAGCACCCAAGTATAACTCATACTCTGATTCTACATAAAACCTGCTTAATACCCATGCTAACTTAAGCATCAGAGTCTCTTGCAGGTACCCCCCACTCTCCGGTGACGAAGGACCAGCAGTGCAGTCAATCCCACAAGTCGGAAGCACCCGCTCTGGCCGTCATCCACCGACCGGACACATCGGCTCCGACCAGTGCAGAAGATCTCATCCGAGATCGACCTCCAATTTCAGGTAACCCCCGGAACAGGACCTAAATAAAAGAAAAAAAAAAGTGTAGGGACCCAATTAAAAAAAATTTGGTACAAGGACTCAATTAAAAGAAAAAAAGTATAGGGACCTAATTGAAAATTTCGCGAAACTATAAGGACCAACAGAATAATTAAACCTAATATATTTATACTATAAAATTAATAAATACTAGTTATG
>NC_029788.2:73768605-73794086 GCF_000816755.2 Arachis ipaensis | reverse complement strand
TCCGTACCCCTCGTCTATTATATAGGGTATTATACTATTACATTTTGTTATAAATTATATATTAATTAAAACTAATATTTGTTTATATTAGTACATATTTAATTTTGGGTATATATAATTATTGTTTAAATATTCTCCAAAATATTTGTTTATATTTCTCAAAATAATATATTCTCCATATTACCACATAAATAATATTTTTTAACGGAATATTAGACAGATTTTTGTGTTTTTATTATAATGGTATTATATCATCTCTTATAATTTTTGGGTCATTTTCCAAGGACTAGGCTTTTTTTTACTTGACTTTGAGTATTTGATGAGGTAAAAGTTAGGCTGAAAAATAAAAAAAAAATATGTATAGTAGGTTTAATGGTGTATATGTTAAAAAATGATCTACTTGTATTTATTACAAGTATATGGTAACTGATGCGTGGTAGAAGTTGACCAATTTAGAGATTTCAATTAAGAGGACAGCGTTGCACGTATAGCTTTTAACTGGTTAAGATTTGCCTCACCAATTTAAAAAAAAAAGGGTTGTCACAAATGTTAGAAATAAAATACTGGGAGTATGAGTTTCAGGTCGTCTTCCAACGAGTTGCAGGAGAGAGTGCTAATTTATTAATCAGAAAATTCCCAGAAAATTGAGTTTGATAATGAGCAATTAAAATAATTGTGAATTAAGGCAATAAAAATAAACTAAGAATAATTATTGATACTCTGAATAAAAGGCCTTGATTGGGAGAATAATTAAATGGAATTTCTATCCTTGTTGGAATCTTCTCAAGTGTAGTATAGTGTAAAAAGGTTGTTGTTCTCACTCGGTTACCCCTTAATAAATAAGGAAAAGTATGGTGATTAAACTAACTCTCACCCTCAATTCCTAGTCCTCTCCCTTAGGGAGGTCTATTGTTAGTAGGTTAGGGATGTCAATGGGGCGGGGCGGAGGCGGGAGATGCCTCCCTGCTCCCCGTCCCCGCCCTCAAATTTTGTCCCCGTCCCCGCCCCATTCCCCGCCATGGGGGATAATTACCCCATCCCCATTCCCCACGTTACCCGTGTTCTCCGCGGGTCCCATTCCCCATCTGCTTATATTGAACATTTATATGAAAATTACCATAAAAAATTAAAAAAAAAACATAAAAAAAACTACAAAATAAAAATTACAACACAAAATCAAGTTTAACATAGTCCACAAAATGAAAATTACAACACAAAATTCAAGATTACAACTTACAAGTAAAGAAATATAAAATCAAATTATCATAGTCCATAAAATGAAATTTTAAAATACAACTTCCATTGTTAAAAAAAGCCATAAAATAAAGTCTTCAGCTTCCAACAAATAACTCCATGTTCTCTGTTAAAATACGACACAAACATGAATATGTTAACATACATTATAAACAATACCATATATTTAATAAGAATTTGACATAATAAAAAAATAATTACCTAAACTCCTAAATCTCCATTTCCATCACATAGTCCCAAGGAATTGGAATTTTCGACCCTGATTTACCTATATTATATCAACCAACAATTCACAAGAGTTAAATTTAACATAAAATTGAACTTTAATAGGAAATAAAATTTGAGTTATTAGTACTTTTACCTGAAGAGTGTATCCAATGCTGAGTGCAAATTAACGCCTCAACAAGTTCACAATCCAATTTATTGCGATGTGGATGTATAACTCGACCACCAGTGTTAAAAGCAGACTCTGAGGCAACAGTAGAAATGGGAATGGCTAAAAAATCTCTTGCAATCTTTCGTAAAGTTGGAATTAGCTAACAACGTCCAATTCAACCAAGCACTTGAACATTCTAACTCAAGTATCTCCTTTTAATCAACCCCATGTCAAGTAGAAATTTTACTCCATTGACATGAAAGAAATAATCATAAAAATATGAGAAGACATAATGAAATAAAATAAAATAGAAAATTTAAATTAATTAAATAAAAATAACTTCATATATTAATAAATTTAAAACGCAACATAATTATCTAAACAGAGTCAATGAGTAATTAATTAAAAATAAGGGAGTAAAGAAACAAACTAAAGTAATGTCTTCAACAGAAGTAATGGCTCTTCAACATCCACAATCCAAAGCAAAAGCATAAACTATCAATGTAACACTAATCTAGATTTAGATCTAAAACTAAGAGTAATCCTAATGTGATGAATCTCTATGTGTGTGGATGCCTCCTTGAGTTTTAGAATGTTTCCTAGGTTTAGTCTGTGTTTCTGGGCCGAAAACTGGGTTAAAATGCGGCCCGAAATCGCCCCCAGCGTATTCTGTTATTTCTACAGATCGCGCAGGTCACGCGTATGTGTTGTCTATGCTTTCGCGTCATTCAGCGATTTTTCTTGTCACGCGTTCGCGTGGTTCACGTGTTCGTGTCATTCGTGTAGACTCCAATCCACGCGTTTACGTCAGGCACGCGTCCGCGTCGTTGCGAATTCTCCATGTCGCGCGTTCACGTGGGCCATGCGCTTGCGTCATTGCTCGCTGGTCATCTCCTTAGTTTCTTGTGTTCCTTCCATTTTTGCAAGTCTCCTCTCCAATTTCCAAGTCATTCGTGCCTTATGAAGCCTGAAACACTTAACACACGGATCACGGCATCGGATGGGATAAAGAAGAATTAAAATACATAATTGAAAGTCTCTAGGAAGCAAGTTTTCAACCATGGAGTGATTTTGGGAAGGAGTTGTAAATACATGCTTATCATATGAATAAGTGGGTAAAGAATTGATAAAACCACACAATTAAACACAATATAAATCATAAAATAATGGTTTATCAACCTCCCCACACACTACAAGAAAAATCACTTTTAGCGGCCATTTATTTTACTTTTAGCGGCAATAAAAATAGCCGCTAATACATTTACCGGCAATTAGACATTAGCCTTCTTATGCTTCGCCGCTAAAAGGTTTTAGTGACAATTATAACATTTGCCGGTAAAGACCTTTTTAATGGCCGCAAAAAGTGTATAACTATTAGTGGCCATTTTTTTGGCAATTTATATGGCCACCAAAAGTAATTCCAAAATTACAATGTTATTTACTTTTAGGGGCCATTACTATTGCCGCCAAAATTCATTTTACCGGAAATTTATATGGCTACTAAAAATATTCTAAAATTGTAATGTTATTTACTTTTAGTTGCCATTACTATTGCCGCTAAAATCTTAAGATTTTTTTTAGTTATATTATACTCATTTTCTTAGAAATAACGAACTACTTTTTTTTCTAGAATCCCAATTATTTGTGCCATCAATTATTATTATTATGCATAATATAAATATACTGAAATTAATTACTACAAAATGAGATATTTCATTAAACTCAAAATATTGATATACAAATTTCTCTTAAGTATACACTTGTGAGCAAGTTGCAATGAATCATAAATACAACCATGTCCTGGATCACAAAATAATCAAACAAAATGAAACCTGTGTGATAGGTGCATATCAAAGACCATAACAGGATTTAAATGCAAAACGAAGACTACATAACTAAGTTCTACTAAAATATATAGTAACAAACACTGTGTGATCACATGCTTTGTGGGGTAGTGAGATAAACCTACCTCTAAGCCTGGATGCCCACACTGCCATTAGACATATAAGGATAAACCAGAAGCTTTTCATTAGGAGTAGCACAATATTCAATTAAGCGAAGTAAATTGCGATGAACTGCCAAACTGATCATCTCCAATTCTGTTCGAAACAGTGATTCACCAGAACTTCCAGTGACATCCTTCAGTCTTTTCACTGCCACCATAGAGCCGTCACCAGCAAATTTTTCCCTATGAACATTGCCAAAACCTCTAGCCCCAAGTATGTTCTTGGAACTGAAACTATCTGTTGCCTGTTGGAGCTCTCTGAACGTGAAAGTCTTGAGATTTCCCAAGCTGACAATTCCCTCTTCCTTATATTCTGCAGCAGAGCAAAAATCATAACTAACTATTTCTCCATATAGAACTGTTATGTTGTGCTACCTACCACCAATAAACAGGATGGCCTGGTGCTGTCGTTTATGTCTATACCAAAAGATCTCAAAGAGCAAAACCATGAGCACAACTAAGACTAAATTGTTAAGAAAGAAAAGAGAAAAGAGAACTGACGAGGGAACTTAGCGAGAACCTTCTTGACCTTCTTGTAGCATTTGTGGCATTTAAGGTCAACCTTGAGCTTCATTATAGTCACCTATATTGAATGCATAAATGTGCTCCAATTAGAAACTATAGTGACTTCAATTAATTGATTATCTATAAGATAAGATATGATATACATACCTTCTCAGCCATGGTGATGGGAGTGAAATTAAAGCTTCAGATCTGAGGGTGATGATGATGGGATGCAAATGTAAAGAAAGCAAGCTGAGCACTACCGCTATTCAAACCAATGAGATCACAACACGTGGGAGAGGTGTAGCTGCTTCTGCTTGTGCTTGGATTGAGATGGAATCAGCAGAGAAGGTTGAATTCCATGTGCTCCTTTTAATTCACAATGCAAATGCATGCTCTCTTCAATCCCTATATCACTCACTCCCAATTACCATGGTTATTTAATGCCTACAACTCACACAAACACACGTGTCAACTCTACTTTGGAACGTAACAAATCATGTCAAAATTCACTTTACGAGAAACACAAATACTGCTTCTACCCCTTTATCTCATATCTCACCCTCTATATTTTTTTGGCTCAATACTGTTTGTATGGTTTTCTTTTTGGATTGGACTATTTTTGTTACTCTATTAGTTCTGTCAGCAACAAAAATAATGGTTTTAACTAAGAGCAATTTCTTTCAAAGAAGCAGAAAACATATAATAATAATAATTACACAACAAATAATTTAATTAGGTATTTGAAAGATTTTTTTCCCAATGTTCATTTTTACTAATAGTGTCAGCTATTTCCATACAGTATATTAAATGAGATCATGCTTCGATTAGTAATCAGTAATCAGTAATCAGTAATCAATGACCATAACCAAACTCTAGCTGAAGAGGATGGGAATTGAATTATGTTACTACCTAAATTATATACAGAGCAAATTAGTCCCAAACCCAAATTTCACAAACTCCCCAATACATAACAGCAAGAAACTAACTTCACATGAAACCATGTCTCTCCCAAAAGTAGTTTTATATTTTTCATGGCTCAAAAATTGTCAATTGATAGATCTTATCCCCATTCAATTTCACAATACAAAAGCAAACAATCAGTTACATTCAATTTCGATAGATCTTATCCCCAAGAAAATTTCTTAGAATAAAAGAAGAATGACTTACCACTTGGCAAATCGAGCACCTTGCTTGTAGTATTCAGCAGATCTTGAAGCCAATCCATCTAGCCCTTGGCACCAAGATTCATTGTTTAATCCTGGTAGTGGGACCAAGCCCTAAAAGGAGACAACAAAAAGGATTAATTACGAATTAGTAATAGTAAGATAGAATTGAAAAAAAGTCTTAATTGAACCAATTTTGCTTACATAATAATAGTAGGAGGATAGGACATTGGAAGAAAGACCCAGAACACTCTTATTAGTTGCACACATAGTAGTCCATACTCTACACTTTATTTGATATGAAAAATATATATATTATTATACAGATTACAATATTAAACATATAATTCCCCTTTAAAAAGAAAAATCATAACCAAAACCAAAACAATAGTAACACCATTTGGATTCAACTCTGCAGAGTCTGCAAAGGAATAGTATAAAAAACAATCAGTTACATATCTTTGATTATTTCTACCTCTTCAACAGATAAATGTTCAGCAATCACCTATAGCATTCATTTAAAGAAAACATAAATCACCAAAATAAAAACGTAGTATATAGATATTAAGTCATCCATTATGCATAAACCACAATAGATGCTACTAACCCGAAGAACTCTCTTTTTAAATCTATTCATCACAGAGAACTGCTTAAGCCTTGTCCTCACAATATCTCCTAACGGAACATTTAAAGCTTTCTTTGCATTCTGTAGCCAGGAATGTTCTGCAACCATAATGACAGCAAATATCTTGAATCACTTTCTATACACATTAAACTGAATCTCAATAAATTAACCTTTTTTAACATAAATACACAATGAAATAGAAATATCTCCCAAAGACAGAAGTTGTGCAAATCAATTTTAAGAGGGGGGTTATACAATTATCACATAAATCCCTAAAACATTTTGGGGGACAAAATGGATGGGCCAATATCTGGAACCAAATACAAGACAACTGAGTGACTCACTAAGAACCTGCTCTGCTGTCAACCGCTTCTTAGGATCAGGCTCCAGCATCTGCCTCACGAGGCTCTTAGCACTATCTGATATCTGCGGCCATGGCTCCCTCTTGAAGTCAATCACTGCCCTCAAAATTGCTAATGCAACCCCTTGTTCGGTCTCTGCAAAAAAAATCCCATAAAAACAAAATTAAACTCAAAAACAAAACATGCGATGAAAATCTTTCCAAATAGACAAATACACACCTCACACAGAGTTTCTTTCGGACTTAGAAGTTAGAAGAAGACACACACTCATTTTAGCATGTTGCCAGATTCAACTTGTATTTAGAATGATGGAAAACAAGAATCAAAATCTAGATCTTCTAATCATAAAATTCAGATACTCAGTGATAAACCATTTCTCGATTAGTAGAGAGACATAGATAGACAAAACGAGAAGGAGCAGGAAGAGTAAATAAATCACCATTTGTCTTGACCAACCTCCTTCTCAAAGTTATCTTCGGTGAGCATAACAACATCGTCTGTAGAGACAAATACGAAGAATAAAGCAAACACCACCACTCCCAATACTAAACTCCTGCTCCAGATCTGTGCACGCGTCAAAGTGTCAGAGGTGTTCAGGGTTAATTAATGGTCTAATTGTTCTGCCTATTTACAAAGATCGAAGCATAAAAGTGGAACCAGATATTTACCAAGCTAAATTTTGTATTCTAATAATCCTAATTCATCCTATCAAATAAATATTTCAGAATAACAGTGATAATTGAATTTTAGCAATGTATAATGTACCAAAAAGAATTGGGAAAAAACACCAGGTTGCGATAGAACACAAATTGGGAGCACAGGAATCAGAATTGAGAGGGAGATTAAGGAACTCGCGTACCTGATGACTAGAGCGCGATTCAGATTTCAATCAAAATCAGCACTAGCTTGTCCGAGAAATGATTCAAATTGCGATTAACATTGAGATGAAAACTTGGAAGAGATTTGAGCGATGAAAAATATGGAATGATGAAGAAGAAGAAGAAGAAGAAGAAATAAAAAGAAGGAGAAGAAGAAAAAGGAATGATGAAGATGTGAGAAGAAGAAGGAGAAGAACGGTGTGCGGTTCTCAGTGGGGAATGAAGTACTGAGAGTAGTTAGTGTGAGGTAGAGTGGCGAGGCACGCAGTGTGGATATAATTTTGGTTTAACAATTTAAGTTTGTTATTATTTTTAAAATTTTAGCTTTTTTTAGTGGCTATAGTTTAAATTGCCGTTAAAATTTATAGTATTAACGGTAAAATACAATTGCCACTAAAAAATAATCTTAAAAGGAGAAATTATGGCAATAATATTATGGCCGTTAAAAATTTGTCGCTAAAAATCTTTTTTCTTGTAGTGACACTTAAACCTTAGCATGTCCTCATGCTTAGTTGAAGGAGATAAAGTAAATGAATAGGGAATGTAAAACTCATGAAATGCAACTATATACTTATTGTCTACTTGGTTAAAAGTAAATAAGCTCTTCAAGATAAATATAAATTAGATTTCATTAACTCAATTCATATAGTAAATACAGGTAACATTGTAAGAAGACAGCCCATGAAAGCAGGGAACATAGAATTAAGCACTGAACCCTCACTGATGGTGTATGTGCACTCTATTCTCTCAAGTGTATAGGGTAATCACTCTACTCTTCTCTGGTCATGCTTTCTAAAATTTGTTCTTCACCTAACCAATCAACAATATTTAACATACCAATGCAAACATCATGAGGTCTTTTTAAGGTTGTAATGGGGCTAAGGTAAGGGTAAGGGTATATATATATGGCTAAGTGAGCTATAAATTGAATCTTTAATTAACCTAAGCTCTCACCTAACATACATATACTCTATATAACTCTAGAATCATGCCTAGCTACCCAAAAATTTCTCACTTTGCATTACATACTCATGCATTAACTTTCTTCTTATTTTCATCACATATGCATTGATCTTAGAGCTTAACTTAACTTAGAATTGGGGTAATTTTGTCCCCTTATTTATTTAAATATTTACTATTACTATATTTTTTTATATGAAAAATAAACACAGCTTATCAATGCAGATGGATTTTTAATTCTTTTCTAGTTTCACATGAGTAGGTACCCAAATTCTCATTAATTTATCGTGACACATTCCCTTATTAACCCTTGTTCTCACAATTTTCCCATACTTAATTAACACACAATTTCTATATTAAGCTAACCAAAGATTCAATTGGGATATTTAATTGTTTTTCCGCTTAAGACTAGTAATGTGGTAAAATATAGAACAAATGGGATAAAAAGGCTCAAAGTGGCTGACAAAGGTAATTTAAAGGGTAGGCTTATTTGGGATAAGTGAGCTAAACAAATAATGGCCTCAATCATACGCATGAATATAACATATTAAATATTGGACATATAGGATGAAACAAAATAAGATTACAATCATAGAGAAGTAAACACACAAGAATAAAATATTTATGGTTAAATAATGTAACCATGTAATTAAGCTCAAATCTCACAGGTTGTGTGTTCTTAGCTTTTTAAACTATGTTACAAATACAACTTCAAACAAGTTTACACAAAGGTTTTGATTTAAATTAGTGAAATTTTTTCAAAAAGTAGGGTCTTAGAAGAAACTTATTATTTTCAATCAAGTAGAGCATGCATGCAATTAACCTATTACTATGCAATCTATTCTATCCTAAACAAAAGAAAAATTAACTAAATATCCTATTTTATTGGTGTTTTAAGGAAAAGAAATTACCTCCGGAAGTCAGGTACTGACAGACCTCCCCACACTTAAGGCTTTGCACCGTCCTCGGTGCCATCTGTCGGGAACAAAGTGGGGCGGGTAGCAGCATCTCCACCATCGGGATCGTCATAGCTCCCTGTGCTGGTAAATGAAGTGGAGTCCGGGGTGTCTGGGTCTTTGTAATTTCCCATAAGTAGCTCCTTGAGGTATGTGAATCGGCGCTTGTTACGGCGCTCTCTTAACTTTGCTTTGTGTTCTTGCCGATCCAACCTTTTGAGTATCTGATGGAGCAGGTGGTTTGTTGTAGGTGCTTGTGGTGTTGAAGGAAGAATGTCTTCAGCCAGTTCGGTAGGCTGGCTTGTAGTGGCTGCTGGTGGTCTGATATATTTTCCGTTAAGGACGTACTGATCATCCCGTGGAAGGAAGACTTTGGTGTCCCCAGCTCTGTAGGAGACTCCGGCTGCCGAGACGAGATCTGAAACCAAGGCGGGGAAAGGTAAGTTGCCCGTAATTTGTACGTGTCCCATTGCATTCCGGATGTGTCTTGGTAAATTGAGGTGCTGGTCTGTAAGGATACACCAGAGTAAAACAGCCATGTCTGTAGTGAAGAAGGACTCGTGAGTGCTCGGAAAGACGTAATGAGACAAAATATGTGCCCATACTCGAGCTTCCAAGGTAAGTGCTGAAGCCGATATCCCTTTTGGTCGGGATCGATGGTATCCGTATATCCATCTGCTGCCAGGTTCTGCGATAACTCTGAGAATGGTGTCCCAGTCAAATTGGTATGTCTGGCGCTTGAGTGAGGCTTCTTGGAATGCGTCCAATCCTTCTGGAGAAGGGGGAAAATCTAAAGCTTGTTGAATGGCCTCTTCAGTTATGGGGACTTGCTTCTGATGGACATAGACAGACTGCATGGTTGGCACATGAAAGTTAGAGTAGAATTCTACTACCCATGAGAGATTAACCTACCGTGGCTGTCTCCGTAGGAATCCCCATTGTCTTCGTTCAATTTGTGGCTCAACAAATTCAGCAATGCGGTTTGGGAGGATGAGAAGGTATTCATTGTTGTAATTCCTCTCTGCCAGGATGGAAAACATCTGCTCACAGTAGCGGATAGGAAACCACGCAGTGTCCTTTGTTGGGAAGGCTTTTTCATTTTCGTCGACCTTGATGATCCTCTTGATTCTTTTTGTTGAGGGCTTTACTGCTGTTGAAGATGGCTCTACCACTAATGCTCTTTTTGTTCCTCTCCTTGCTGGTGGTTTGGGAGTAGCTTTCTCTTTTCCTTTCTTGGTGGCCATCCTGAAAAAGGGAAGAGAAAGTAATGTGTAAAGTGAAGGGTTCGAGCAAGGGAGCGAATATTATGAGTGGTAATCAATGCTCGGTAAGGAAGGATGTCGTTAACACATGGTCTAGACTACATGTGAAAAGTTCATCAAAGGTAATATAACAAATGCATGTGATGGCAATTGAATGCGAGATGTTTATTGGCATGTCGGCAAGGGCATGAGTAGCATAGATCAAGCAATCAATGTCCAAGTTAGATTACCAAGTCTTTCAAACTAATAACTTGTTTGTATTGACAACTAAATTAAATTAATAAAATATAAAAGGGTTTTGTAAAAAACAGGCATTAAAGTAGTAAGTAAAAATAATTTGGAATGCCATACGGGCGTTTTCACAAACACTTGGCATGCATGTTGAATATGTTATTGGAAATAGTAAATTTAGTCATGCAAGAAACCCTTTTGAAAAGTAATATATATATAATTGTCAAACAATACATAATAACTCACAAGCAAAATATGAAAGAAGATAATGACCTAAATAAATTTTTAACTCCAATTAAATGAATAAAAGGAAAAGTAAAAAGAAAATAGAATGTAGATAATGAAAGAAAAAGAGAAAGTAAACATAAATAAATAAAAATAATGGAAAAAAAATGAAAATAGAAAGAGAGAGAAGAGAACCTTGATAATGGATGTGAAAAATAAGGAAGAAGAAGGTAAAAATGAAAGTGGGTAGGGAAGGGGGAACGGGGAAGAATGAAATAATAAGGGAAAAGAAAAATAAGGATTTGGGGAGAAGAAAAGATAAGATATTTTGGCTGATCTGGATATTCTGTGCACCGCATGTAATGCAGACGCGTGGTTCATGCGGTCGCGTGATGTGCGATAAATACAGGTGACGCGGACGCATGGAACACGCGGTCGCGTGACCTGAAATGTGCGATTGGCGCGAGGGCAGCGACGCGTTTGCGCAACTCTCTGTGTTAAACTCATTTTGCCAAAACTTAGAGTGACGCGATCGCGTGGTTAACGCGGTCGCGTGAATGTCCATGTTTGGAGGACGACGCATCCGCGTGGGGCACGCGGTCGCGTGATGAGGCTGGTGCTTCTAGCATCATTCCAGCCCAGCTCCATCGCAACTTGCTGCCATACACCTCTTTTACGTCGATTTTTAAGGTCACGCGTTCGCATGGGTGACGCGAACGCGTGGGAGGCTTATTTTCCAAATGACGCGGCCGCGTGGGTGACGTGGACACGTGGACATGTTTGTGCCTAAGGCACACCTCCAGCCACGCTTTCGCGTGACTTGCTGTCCAATTCTCTTTTCTTCAAAATGCACTGGTGACGCGGACGCGTTAGCGACGCTGTCGCATCGCGTGCGTGTTTTTTTTCTTTTTTTAGAATATTGAAAATGCTCATGCAAACTATATGCAGCCATATGCAGGGATGATGAAGAGAGTCATTAACCTCATAAAAATAAAGTAAAAATAAAACTAAGACTGAAACGGAACGATCATACCATGGTTGGTTGTCTCCCACCTAGCACTTTACTTTTACGTCCTTAAGTTGGATGCTCTTTAGGCTCATTCTGCTTTTCTTTGTGGGTCTTCCAAGAGGAAAATCTCTAGTTCCTTTTGATTTTTCATCTTCTCACCATGATAAAGCTTTAGGCGATGTCCATTGACCTTTAAAAATTTGGAGTTAGTAGGATGACGCAGGTGGAAAAATCCATATGGCTCTACCTTTTCTACTCTGTATGGACCTTCCCATCTTGATCTCAATTTACTCGGCATGAGCCTCAGTCTGGAGTTATAGAGAAGAACTAACTCCCTTGGTCTGAATTCTCTCCTTTTAATGTGCTTGTCATGGACAGCCTTCATTTTCTCCTTGTAACGCCTGGAGTTGTCATATACTTCTAGGCGGAGGTTCTCTAGTTCTGCTAGTTGCAGCTTTCTTTCAGCACCGGCTTTCGTAAAATTCATGTTACACTCCTTCACAGCCCAAAAAGCCTAGTGTTCCACCTCTACGGGGAGGTGGCAAGCCTTTCTGTATACCAGGCAGAAGGGGCTCATCCCAATGGGTGTCTTGTACGTTGTTCTATATGCCCAGAGTGCGTCTTGTAGCCTGGCACTCCAGTCCTTCCTATGGGGTTTTACTATCTTCTCCAGAATACGTTTAATCTCTCTATTAGAGACTTCTGCTTGCTCATTGGTCTGGGGATGATAACCTGTTGCTACTTTGTGAATTATCCCATGCTTTTTCAGTAATCCTGTTAGTCTCCTGTTACAAAAGTGGGTGCCTTGATCGCTCACGATTGCTCGTGGTGATCCAAGGTGACAGATAATATGGTTTCTAACAAAGGAAACAACAGTGTTAGCATCATCAGTGCGGGTAGGAATTGCTTCCACCCATTTAGAAACATAATCTACGACTAACAGTATATAAGAGTAACAGTTAGAATTTGGAAATGGACCCATGAAGGCAATGCCCCAAACATAAAAAATTTCACAGAAAAGCATAATCTGTTGAGGCATCTCATCCTTCTTGGATATATTACCAAACCTTTGGCATGGGGAACAAGATTTACAAAATTCAGCAGCATCTTTAAAAAGAGTAGGCCACCAGAATCCACAGTCTAGAATTTTTCTAGCTGTTCTTTGAGGGCCAAAATGTCCTCCACTCTCAGATGAGTGGCAAGCCTCTAAAATAGACTGGAATTCTGATTAAGGCACACATTGTCTAATTACCTGGTTAGCACCGCACCTCCATAAATATGGATCATCCTATATATAATATTTGGACTCGCTTTTCAGCTTGTCTCTTTGGTGCTTAGTAAAATTTGGAGGAAAAGTGTGGCTAACTAGATAATTAGCTACAGGTGCATACCAAGGAACTACTTCAGATACTGCTTGTAAGTTATCAAATGGGAAATTATCATTTATAGGAGTGGAGTCACCCTTAATGTGCTCAAGGCGACTCAAGTGGTCTGCCACTAAATTCTGGTTACCACTCCTATACTTAATTTCTAAATCAAATTCTTGCAGCAGCAGTATCCAACGTATTAGCCTTGGTTTGGACTCCTTTTTAGCTAATAAATATTTTAGAGCTGCATGGTCTGAGTACGCTACTACCTTAGTACCAAGTAAATAGGCTCAGAATTTATCCAGAGCAAAAACAATAGCAAGAAGCTCTTTTTCAGTAGTAGTATAATTAGACTGAGCAGCATCTAAAGTCTTAGATGCATAAGCAATTACAAAAGGGTCCTTACCTTCGCGCTGAGCCAGCGCTGCTCCTACTGCATGGTTGGAAGCATCACACATGATTTCAAATTGCTGGCTCCAGTCTGGTCCTCTCACAATTGGAGCTTGAGTCAGGGCGGTGTTCAGCTTATCAAATGCCTGCATACAATCCTCACTGAACTCGAACTCAATTTCCTTCTATAGCAATCCGGATAAAGGTAATGCTACCTTACTGAAGTCCTTAATGAATCTCCTGTAAAAACCTGCGTGGCCAAGGAACGAACGGACTTTCCTCACGGAGGAGGGGTAAGGTAAACTAAAAATAACATCCACCTTTGCTGGATCTACAGAAATGCCAGTATTAGACACAACATGTCCTAGTACAATTCCTTGTTTGACCATAAAGTGACATTTTTCAAAATTTAATACAAGGTTTGTATTAACACATCTGTCTAACACTCTAGATAAACTATCCAAGCAAAGGCTAAATAAATCACCATATATGCTGAAATCATCCATAAAAATCTCCATACAGTTCTCAATAAGATTAGAGAAAAGACTCATCATGCATCTTTGGAAAGTAGCTGGTGCATTGCATAAGCCAAAGGGCATTCTCTTATAAGCATAAGTTCCAAAGGGACATGTAAAAGTGGTCTTCTCCTGATCTTCAGGAGCTATATGAATTTGAAAGTATCCTGTATAACCATCTAAAAAATAATAATGAGATTTACCTGACAGGCGATCAAGCATTTGATCAATGAATGGCAAGGGGTAATGATCCTTGCGAGTGGCTTGGTTGAGACGCCTATAGTGAATGCAAACTCTCCATGAATTTTGCACTCTAGTTGTCAGAAGCTCTTCATGCTCATTCTTTATTGTCGTGACTCCAGACTTCTTGGGCACTACTTGTACTGGGTTGACCCATTCACTATCTGAAATCGGGTAAATGATATCTACTTCAAGTATCCTGGTCACTTCCTTCTTGACAACTTCTAAGATGGTGGGATTCAATCTTCTTTGAGGCTGACGGACAGGCTTTGCTCCCTCTTCTAAGAATATTCTGTGTTCGCAAACTTGGAGACTAATGCCTACTATATCCGCCAAGCTCCATCCAATTGCTTTCTTATCTTTTCTCAGTACACTGAGTAGTTGTTCTTCTTGTTGAGAAGTGAGTTCCTTTGCAATGATGACTGGGAACATTTGCTTGTCCTCAAGCTAAGCATACTTGAGGTATGGAGGAAGGGGCTTTAATTCTATTTTCTGCTCATAGCTAGGCTCTGGATCATCTGGGGCGGGTGATAATGGTAAAGTCTTCTCATTGTTTTCAGAAAGTGTCCCCACACTTGGACCTTGCTCCATATACATCTCTTCTAATTCTTCCTGGTGAACTTCAGCTACAGTTTCATCAATAATGTCGCATTGGAAGATAGAATGAACTTCCGGAGGATGCTTCATAGCTTCATTTAAACTGAAACTCACTGTTCTGCCATCTATCTCAAAATAGTAAGTTCCTGAGAATGCATCCAGCTTGAACTTTGAAGTTTTCAGGAATGGTCTTCCAAGCAGGATTGATGACGGTCGTCCTGAGTCATTGGGGAGCATTTCCAGGATGTAGAAATCAACGGGAAATGTAAGCCCCTTAATGCTCACTAGTACATTGGTATGCGAAATTGTGATCATCAACAATGGCGCCAAAGGACTTGGAGCTCTTAAACATGAATCACACTTTATCACAATTCTGCACAACTAACCAGCAAGTGCACTGGGTCGTCCAAGTAATAACTTACGTGAGTAAGGGTCGATCCCACGGAGACTGTCGGCTTGAAGCAAGCTATGGTCACCTTGTAAATCTCAGTCAGGTGACTTCAGATGGTGTAGCTAGATCCTACTAAAAACATACTAAAAAAAATGCCAAAAAGCGTATAAATTATCCGCTCATCACAACACCAAACTTAAATTGTTACTTGTCCCCAAGCAACTAAAAATCAAATAGGATATAAAGAAGAGAATATACAATGAATTCCAAAAACATCTATGAAGATCAGTATTAATTAGATGAGCGGGGCTTTTAGCTTTTTGCCTCTGAACAGTTTTGGCATCTCACTTTATCCTTTGAAGTTCAGAATGATTGGCATCTATAGGAACCCAGAATCCAGATAGTGTTATTGATTCTCTTAGTTAAGTATGTTGATTCTTGAACACAGCTACTTTATGAGTCTTGGCCGTGGCCCTAAGCACTTTGTTTTCCAGTATTACCACCGGATATATAAATGCCACAGACACATAACTGGGTGAACCTTTTCAGATTGTGACTCAGCTTTGCTAGAGTCCCCAATTAGAGGTGTCCAGGGTTCTTAAGCACACTCTTCTTTTTGCTTTGGACCTTGACTTTAACCGCTCAGTCTCAAGTTTTCACTTGACACCTTCACGCCACAAGCACATGGTTAGGGACAGCTTGGTTTAGCCGCTTAGGCCAGGATTTTATTCCTGTGGGCCCTCCTATCCACTGATGCTCAAAGCCTTGGATCCTTTTTATCACCCTTGCCTTTTGGTTTAAAGGGGTATTGGCTTTTTTTGCTTGCTTTTCTTTTTCTTTCTTTTTTCTTTTCTTTTTTTTTTGCCTCTTTTTTTTTCTGCAAGCTTTTCACTGCTTTTTCTTGCTTCAAGAATCAATTTTATGATTTTTCAGATCATCAGATAACATTTCTCCTTTTCCCATCATTCTTTCAAGAGCCAACAATTTTAACATTGATAAACAATCAAATTCAAAAATATGCACTGTTCAAGCATTCATTCAGAAAGACAAAAGTATTGCCACCACATCAAAATAATTAAACTGTTTTAAAATTTGAAATTCATGCACTTCTTTTTCTTTTTCAATTAAAAACATTTTTCATTTAAGAAAGGTGATGGATCCATTTTCATAGCTTTAAGGCATAGACACTTAGACACTAATGATCATGTAATAAAGACACAAACATAAATAAACATAAAGCACAATTTTCGAAAAACAGAAAATAAAGAACAAGGAAATTAAAGAACGGGTCCACCTTAGTGATGGCGGCTTGTTCTTCCTCTTGAAGATCTTATGGAGTGTTTGAGCTCCTCAATGTCTCTTTCTTGCCTTTGTTGCTCCTCTCTCATGGTTCTTTGGTCTTCTCTAATTTTATGGAGGAGGATGGAATGCTCTTGGTGCTCCACCCTTAGTTGTCCCATGTTGGAACTTAATTCTCATAGGGAGGTGTTGATTTGCTCCCAATAGTTTTGTGGAGGAAAATGCATCCCTTGAGGCATCTCAGGGATTTCATGATGAGGAGTTTCCTCATGCTCTTGGTGAGGTTCTCTCACTTGCTCCATCCTTTTCTTAGTGATGGGCTTGTCCTCATCAATGAGGATGTCTTTCTCTATGTCAATTCCAGCTGAATTGCAGAGGTGACAAATGAGATGAGGGAAGGCTAACCTTGCCACAGTGGAGGACTTGTCCGCCACCTTGTAGAGTTCTTGGGATATAACCTCATGAACTTCTACTTCCTCTCTAATCATGATGCTATGAATCATGATAGCCCGGTCTATAGTAACTTCAGACCGGTTGCTAGAAGGAATGATTGAGCGTTGGATAAACTCCAACCATCCCCTAGCCACGGGCTTGAGGTCATGCCTTCTTAGTTGAACCGGCTTCCCTTTTGAATCTCTCTTCCATTGAGTGCCCTCTTCACAGATGTTCATGAGGACTTGGTCCAACCTTCGATCAAAGTTGACCCTTCTAGTGTATGGGTGTGCATCTCCTTGCATCATAGGCAAATTGAATGCCAACCTTACATTTTCCGGACTAAAGTCTAAGTATTTCCCTCGGACCATTGTAAGCCAAATCTTGGGGTCCGGGTTCACACTTTGATCATGGTTCTTGGTGATCCATCCATTGGCATATAACTCTTGAACCATTAAGATTCTGACTTGTTACATGGGGTTGGTGAGAACTTCCCAACCTCTTCTTCGAATCTCACGTCGGATCTCCAGATATTCGCCCTTTTTGAGCTTAAAAGGGACTTCGGGGATCACCTTCTTCTTGGCCACAACTTTATAGAAGTGGTCTTGATGCACCCTTGAGAGGAATTTCCCCATCTCCCATGACTCGGAGGTGGAAGCTTTTGCCTTCCCTTTCCTCTTTCTAGAGGTTTCTCCGGCCTTTCGTGCCATAAATGGTTATGGAAAAACAAAAAGCTTTAGCTTTTACCACACCAAACTTAGAAGGTTGCTCGTCCTCGAGCAAAAAAAGAAAGAAGAAGAAATAGAGGAGATGGAGGGGGCTTTATGTTTCGGCCAAGGGGGATGGGTAGTGTGTATGTTGTGTGAAAATGAAGGAGTGAAGATGGGTTTATATAGGAGTAGAGAGGGGGTATGGTTCGGCCATTATGGGTGGGTTTGGGTGGGAAATTGGTTTGAATTTGAATGGTGAGGTAGGTGGGATTTTATGAAGGATCGATGTGAGTGGTGAAGAGAATGGTGGGATTTGATAGGTGAGGGGTTTTGGGGAAGAGGTATTGAGGTGATTGGTGAATGGGTGAAGAAGAGAGAGAAAGGCGGGGTAGGTGGGGATCCTGTGGGGTCTACAGATCCTGAGGTGTCAAGAATTTCTCATCCCTGCACCATGTGGCGTGCAAAACGCCCCTTGCTGCCAATCCTGGTGTTAAACGCCAGGATGCTGCCCATTTCTGGCGTTTAATGCCAGCTTCTTGCCCATTCCTGGCGTTAAACGCCAGTCTGGTGCCTATTTCTGGTGTTAAACGCCCAGAATGGTGCTAGACTGGGTGTTTAACGCCCATTCTGCTACCCTTACTGGTGTTTAAACGCCAGTAAGGTTCTCCTCCAGGGTATTCTGTTGTTCATGCTATTTTTCCTTCTGTTTTTGCTTTTTCAATTGTTTTTGTGACTTTCACATGATCATCAACCTACAAAAAACATAAAATAACAAAAGAAAATAGAAAAATAAGTAAAAATTGGGTTGCCTCCCAACAAGCGCTTCTTTAATTTCAATAGCTTGACAGTGGCTCTCATGGAGCCTCACAGATGTTCAGAGCAATGTTGGAACCTCCCAACACCAAACTTAGAGTTTGATTGTGGGGGCTCTGTTTGACTCTGTATTGAGAGAAGCTCTTCATGCTTCCTCTCCATGGTGACAGAGGGATATCCTTGAGCTTTAAACATAATGGAGTCTCCATTCACTTGAATGATCAATTCTCCTCTGTCAACATCAATCACAGCTTTAGCTGTGGCTAGGAAGGGTCTGCCAAGGATGATGGATTCATCCATACACTTCCCAGTTTCTAGGATTATGAAATCAGTAGGGATGTAATGGTTTTCAACCTTTACCAAAACATCCTCTACAAGTCCATAAACCTGTTTCTTTGAATTTTCTGCCATCTCCAGTGAGATTCTTGCAGTTTGTACCTCAATGATCCCTAGCTTCTTCATTATAGAGAGAGGCATAAGGTTTATACTTGACCCCAGGTCACACATAGCCTTCTCAAAGGTCATGGTGCCTATGGTACAAGGGATGGAGAATTTTCTAGGGTCTTGTCTCTTTAGAGGTAATTTCTGCCTAGTCAAGTCATCCAGTTCTTTGATGAGCAATGGAGGTTCATCCTCCCAAGTCTCATTACCAAACAACTTGGCATTGAGCTTCATGATTGCTCCAAGGTACTTAGCAACTTGCTCTTCAGTAACCTCTTCATCCTCTTCAGAGGAAGAATACTCATCAGAGCTCATGAATGGCAAAAGTAAATTCAATGGAATCTCTATGGTCTCAGTGTGAGCCTCAGATTCCCATGGTTCCTCATCAAGGAACTCCATGGAGGCCAGTGGACGTCCATTGAGGTCTTCCTCAGTGGAGATCACTTCCTCTTCCTCCTCTCCAAGTTTGGCCATGTGAGACGTGTTTATGGCCTTGCACTCTCTCTTTGGATTCTCTTCTGTATTGCTTGGGAGAGTACTAGGAGGGAGTTCAGTAATTTTCTTACTTAGCTGACCCACTTGTGCCTCCAAATTTCTAATGGAGGACCTTGTTTCAGTCATGAAACTTTGAGTGGTTTTGATTAGATCAGAGACAATGGTTCCTAAGTCAGAGTGGCTCTACTTAGAATTCTCTGTCTGTTGCTGAGAAGATGATGGAAAAGGCTTGCTATTGCCAAACCTGTTTCTTCCACCATTATTGTTGTTGAAACCTTGTTGAGGTCTCTGTTGATCCTTCTATGAGAGATTTGGATGGTTTCTCCATGAAGGATTATAGGTGTTTCCATAGGGTTCTCCCATGTAATTCACCTCTTCCATTGCTGGGTTCTCGGGATCATAAGCTTCTTCTTCAGAGGAAGCTTTCTTAGTACTGCCTGTTGCTGCTTGCATTCCAGATAGACTCTGAGAAATCATATTGACTTGATGAATCAATATTTTATTCTGAGCCAATATGGCATTAAGAGTATCAATCTCAAGAACTCCTTTCTTCTGAGCTATCCCATTATTCACAGAATTCCTTTCAGAAGTGTACATGAATTGGTTATTGTAGACTTCAGGGTCAACCCCATTGGTCTTGACAGTGTCACAGATTTGCAAGAATTCAGCTAAGAACTGATGAGGATCTTCCAATGGAAGTCCATGAAACTTGCAATTCTGTTGCATTAGAGAAACTAATTGAGGCTTAAGCTCAAAGTTGTTTGCTCCAATGGCAGGGATTGAGATGCTTCTCCTATAGAAGTCGGGAGTAGGTGCAGTAAAGTCACCAAGCACCTTCCTTGCATTGTTGGCATTGTTATTTTCGGCTGCCATGGTTTCTTCTTCCTTGAAGAGCTCTGTTAGGCCCTCTAAAGAGAATTATGCTTTAGCTTCTTTTAGCTTTCTCTTCAAGGTCCTTTCAGGTTCAGCATCAGCTTAAACAAGTATGCCTTTATCTTTGCTTCTGCTCATATGAAAGAGAAGAGAACAAGAAAGTAGGGAATCCTCTATGTCACAGTATAGAGACTCCTTGAGGTATCAGAGGAAAAGAAGAATAGAAGGAGGAGGTAGATGGAAGAGAATTCAAACATATAAAGAAGGAGGGAGTTCGAATTATATCTTGAGGAGGAGTGTTAGTCCTTTAAATAGAAGGATGTGAGAAGAGGGAAAGAATTTTCGAAATTAAAGTAAAAAATTTTGAAAATTTGGTGATTGATTTTCGAAAACTAAGATTGAGAAAGAAATCAATTGATTTTTGAAAAAGATTTTGAAATCAGAAATTAAAAAGATATGATTGAGAATTAATTTTGAAAAAAAGATGTGATTGAAAAGATATGATTGAGAAGATATGATTGAAAATCAAATTAAAAAGAGAAAGTTTTAAAGTTACAGTGGATTACTTGATTAACAAGAAATTAAAAGATATGATTCTTAAAATTTAAAATTTGATTCTTTCTTAATAGGTAAGTAACAACTTGAAAATTTTGAAGTAAATCATTAATTTTAGCAAGGATTTTCGAAAATAGTAATAAAAATATAAAATGGAAAGAAATTGATTTTGAAAAGATATGATTGAAAAGATATGATTTGAAAAAGATTTGATTTTGGAAAATTATGAAGATTTGAAAAAAAATTTGGATCAAAAACAAAATCTTCCCTCTAGTGTCATCCTGGTGTTAAACGCCCAGAATGGCATCCATTCTGGCGTTTAACGCCCAAAATCCTACCTTTTTGGGTGTTAAACACCCAGTCAGGGTACCTGGCTGGCGTTTAAACGTCAGTTTTCCTTCTTCACTGGGCGTTTTGAACGCCCAGCTTTTTCCGTTTGATTCCTCTGCTGAATGTTCTGAATCTTCAATTTTCTGTATTATTGACTTGAAAAGACAGTTTTGAAAATATTTTTGAATTTTTGATGATGAGAAACAACAATAAAAAATGCAACTAAGAGACACCAAACTTAAAAATTTTCATATAGGAGACACTAACAAATTGAGAATGCATATGAGAAACAATAAAACACACAAAACAAGAGAATTTAAAGATCAGAGCAATGAAATCATTAAGAACAACTTGAAGATTAATGAAAAACATATTGCATATTTTCGAAAAATGCAAGAAGAATGCAATTGACACCAAACTTAAAAATTGATACTAGACTCAAACAAGAAACATAAAATATTTTTGATTTTTATGATTTTATAAATTTTTTTGAGATTTTTGAAACTTATATGGAAAAGAAAATAAAGAGATTCAAAACTTTTAATAAGAATTCCAGGAATCATGCAATGTTAGTCTAAAGCTTCAGTCTAAAAAGATTAGACATGGTTGGCCAAGTTTCAGCAGGACATTACATTCAGCAGCTAAATTGATGAGAATCAATCAGCTTTTGGATGATAAGAACATTACCTTGAAACTCTAGAATCCATTCTTAAAAATTCTGAAAAGTACCTAATCTAAGCAACAAGATGAACCGTCAGTTGTCCAAACTCGAACAATCCCCGGCAACGGCGCCAAAAACTTGGTATGCGAAATTGTGATCATCAACAATGGCGCCAAACGACTTGGAGCTCTTAAACATGAATCACACTTTGTCACAATTCCGCACAACTAACCAGCAAGTGCACTGGGTCATCCAAGTAATACCTTACGTGAGTAAGGGTCGATCCCACGGAGACTGTCAGCTTGAAGCAAGCTATGGTCACCTTGTAAATCTCATTCAGGAGACTTCAGATGGTGATGGAGAATTGATAATTAAAAGATAAATAAAACATAAAATAAAGATAGAGATACTTATGTAATTCTTTGGTTGGAATTTCAGATAAGCGTATGAAGATGCTTTGTTCCCCCTGAACCTCTACTTTCCTATTGCCTTCTTCCAATCATTCATACTCCTTTCCATGGCAAGCTTTATGTTGGGCATCACCGTTGTCAATGGCTACTTCCCATCCTCTCAGTGAAAACGTTCCGAATGTGCTATCACCGCACGGCTAATCATCTGTCGGTTCTCGATCATGCTGGAATAGGATCCATTGATCTTTTTGCGTCTGTCACACGCCCAACAATCGCGAGTTTGAAGCTCGTCACAGTCATCCCTTCCCAGATCCTACTCAGAATACCACAGATAAGGTTTAGACGTTCCGGATCTCAGGAATGGCTGCCAATAATTCTAGCCTATACCACGAAGGTTCCAATCTTAGATTAGAAACCCAAGAGATACGCATTCAAGCCATTGCTAGTAGAACAGAGGTGGTTGTCAGGCACATGTTCATAGGTGAGAATGATGACGAGTGTCATGGATCATCACATTCATCAATTTGAAGAACGAATGAATATCTTAGAAAAGGAATAGACTTGAGTTGAATAGAAAAACAATAGTACTTTGTATTAATTCATGAAGAACAGCAGAGCTCCACACCTTAATCTATGGTGTGTAGAAACTCCACCGTTGAAAATACATAAGAACAAGGTCTAGGCATAGCCGTGAGGCCAGCCTCCCAAAACGTGATCAAGTGTATGAAAGTATGAGTCAAAGATTTTTAAATACAATAGCAAAAGGTCCTATTTATAGAGGACTAGTAGCCTAGGGTTTACAGAAATCAGTAATTAATGCAGAAATTTTCTTCCGGCCCCACTTGGTGTGTGCTTGGGCTGAGCATTAAAGCTTCCATGTGTAGAGACTTTTCTTGGAGTTAAACACCAGCTTTTGTGCTAGTTTGGGCGTTTAACTCCAGCTTTTGTGCCAGTTTTGGAGTTAAACGCCAAAATTCTTGAGCTGACTTGGAACGCCTATTTGGTCCATCAAATCTCGGGCAAAGTATGACTATTATATATTGGTAGAAAGCCCAGAATGTCTACTTTCTAACGCAATTGAGAGCGCACCAATTGGGTTTCTGCAGCTCCAAAAAATTCAATTTGAGTGCAGGGAGGTCAAAATCCAACAGCATCTGTAGTCCTTTTTCAGCCTCTGAATCAGATTTTTGCTCAGGTCCCTCAATTTCAGCCAGAAAATACCTGAAATCACAGAAAAACACACAAACTCATAGTAAAGTCCAGAAAAGTGATTTTTATTTAAAAACTAATAAAAATATAATAAAAACTAATTAAAATATACTAAAAACATACTTAAAACAATGCCAAAAAGCGTATAAATTATCCGCTCATCATATATCTTCAGCAATTCCAACTACTATAATAATGCTTTTATCTGCTAACACAAAACGAGCTGTCGACCTTTTTAAGGGAGGGAGCCTCAAAGTATCATATATAGACAAATGCATTATACTAACACATGCTCCTAAATCACAGATACAGTCAGAAAATATCACACCTCCAATGGTATAGTTAACCATACATGGTCCTGGATCACTACATTTTTCAAGTATTCCCCCCATTAAAGCAGATATAGAACTACCTAAAGGAATAGTTTCTAATTCATTAATTTTATCTTTATGTATGCACAAATCCTTTAGAAACTTTGCGTATTTAGGTACCTGTTGAATAACATCAAAGAGGGAAACAGTTACCTCGACCTTTTTGAATTTTTCTACCATTTTGGGGTCAAGTTCCATCTGCTTTCTGGGTTTCCTTGCAAGTTGTGGGAAGGGAATAGGAGGGGCATGATTTGTAGCTTCAGCATCCCTTGGGGCTTCCTTCTGTGGTTGAGCTTCTTCTTCTTCAACTATGTCTTGTACGTCCTCTTCTTCTTCAGCATCTTCCACTTCTACCACATCCTCTGTTGGCACATTTTCTGGTGGGTTTGGCTCCTCATGGTTCCTCTCCTGTAATATGGTTTCGAACCTCAAAGTGATGGCGTTGATGCCAACTTTGGGATTAGGCAGTGGTTGAGAAGGGATTCCATTAGGGCTTGAAGGTTCATGTGTGGAATTAAGTGAGGAATCCATCCGGGAGACGAGAGCTTGTAAAGTGGCAGTCAAGCCATTCAGACTAGAGTTCAGCTGCGCATGCATGTCTTGTTGTCCTTGCGCAAGAGAACGGAGCATCTCATCAATTAATGAGGAATTAGAATAAGCAGTCTGAGAAACTTGTTGTTGGGTTTGCTGGGGTCCTTGTGATTTGATGACAAGTCATCTTAGCCTATTTTAACTAGCCTTTTTCTTTTGTTTTTAATTGAATTATGCACTTTCTTGAGCCATAAGCACGCCAATTGGGTAGATTTTCATGTTTCCTTTGATTTAATCAACCATGTATGAATTCATGCTATTTCATGAGGTTTTATGCTAAAATTGTCACATATTATGAAAGAATGAATATCTCATGATTTTGAGCATAGCTTTGATGTGTTTGGTTGATTAATGATAGGTGAAGAAAGCTTGGAGAAAGGTTGAAGCAAAGAGGAATGGCTAGGAGTGAAGAGAGGAATAAGTGAAATTGAACCTGGAGGCATGAAGTGCAGTGAGGCCAACTGACCTCTGCACCTTCAAAGGAGTATAACTCGAGCTGTAGAGCTCCAAATAATGTGCTCCCAACGGCATTGGAAAGTAGACATCCAGGGATTTCCAACAATGTATAACAGTATGGGGTGGACAATACATTTGAGCCTCCAGAACTGGCGTTTTCGCCAACGTTTGAGGGCTAACGTTACCTCAAACGCTGCACACCAAAGCCAGCGACCATGCCCTCTTCAAATGATCATAACTTGAGTTGTAGATGTCCAATTGAAGTGATTCCAAGTGGGTTAGAAAGCTGACATTCAGAGCTTTCCAACCATATATGATAGTCTATATTGGGCATAAAATTGGCAACATGACAAGAGGACAAAGTTGGCCCCATAAATGTGAATAAGGGAGGCCAACGTTAGGGTCAAAGTTAGACCCCTAACGTTGGCACCAACGTCCAAACCAGAGAATTATGCTTGCTGCTATGAAAATTTAGGGTCAAAGTTAGACCCCTAACGTTGGCACCAACGTTCATACCAGCAA
>NC_029788.2:73758941-73768550 GCF_000816755.2 Arachis ipaensis | reverse complement strand
TGAGCACAGAATGAAGGATGTCAAGCTAGTGACAATAAAAGAGCGCTTGTTGGGAGGCAACCCAACCTGAGGTAGTTTTCTTTTCATAGCAATTTTAATAAAACGGTTAATTAGTTTTATCTATAATGCAAGAAGCTAAGTTTGGTGTTGCACACCAAAACAACATAAGAGAGAATGAAGGATTCTAAGTTTGGTGTTTCACCAAAATCCCATCATAAAATAATGGTTCAATCAAGGGGAACATGAAAATCTACTCAATTAGCTTGCTTGTAGCTCAAGAAAGTGCATAATTCTAATGAAAACTAAAGAAAAAGACTAGCTAAAATGGGCTAAGATGACTTGTCATCATGATTGTCTTAGGTGAGGTGCCCTATAAGGTTGGTTCTGATTCTGGTGTCTGTTGTTGTTATTGTTATTCCACCTCTAGTTTCTGTTATTGTCTCTGCCTCCTCTGTTAAAGTTGTCCCTCCAGCCATGGTTAGAATTATCTCTCCAGCCTTGGTTGGAGTTGTCTTGCCATCCATGGTTATTGTTGCCACGTTGGTTGTAGTTGCCACCTTGTTGATTGTATCCTTGATTCGGGCGGTCATAGAAGTTGTGAGTGGCTGCCACAGTGTTGTCTTCCTGGAGCTGCGGGCATTCATCAGTATAATGACTATAATCAGCACAGATCCCGTATACTCTTTGTGGTACTAATTGTTGGCTTTGTTGTGGTGAAGGCTGGGCTTGTTGTGCTTGTTGTTAGTTCAACTGCATCTGTTTCAGTAGGTTGGTCATTTCACATATACTCTGTGTCAGAGCAATAGTTTCTTTGCTAGAGGAAATCTCTGCAACAGCTTTGGGGCTGCACCTCTGTCTGTGATTCCTAGTGGACTCAGCTAAGTCGCTGATCAGTTGCCATGCTTCATCTACGATTTTGTACTTTTTCAAAGAACCATTACTGGCACCTTCCAGTGTAGTCTTATCCTGGGGGTTCATGCCTTGAGTGAAGTGTAACAACCCTAGTTTTTGAAAATCAAATAATTAGTTATTTGTGATTTATTTTATTTGTTCTAGAAAATTTATATTTGAATTTAAATTAGAAATAATTGATTGAACTTAGCAATATGTTGATAAATAATGTTCCTAAATATTTTTAATAGAGTATATTTGATTTTAAAATTACTCTACTATTCAATTTTATCAAAATATCTATTCATATATATCCATATTACTTTATAAAATCCCTAATTTCTAACCCTAATTCCCAAATTAATTTACAAACCCTAATTTCCCAAATACAGAAACCTAACCCAGTTACCCCTCACCCCAGCGCCGTTTTCCCTTTCACTCACTCAGCTTCATCCCTCAACCCTAACAACTGCAGCCTCACCTTCCTTCACGTAATAAACACATACACATGCAGATGTAGAAATGAGAGATAGAGATTCGAGATCCAGAGAGTGAGGGAGCCGTGTGGAAGAAGAGAAGAAGAAGGGCGTGGCGTCGCCGGCTGGGTACCGTCGCCGTTCAACCTCGTCCCGCCGCACCTCCATGGTCGCCGTTGCTGCGAGCTCGCCACTGCCGAGGAGAAGCTGCCGTCGCATCCTGTCCCGCCGTCACTGTCGCTGCCCTGGAGCTCACCCACCGTCGTCATTGAGGGGCCAACAGAGAGAGAACGAACGTGGGTGAGGGTCGTCACCAGGAAGAGGAGCTATGCTCCACGCCACCGTCGCCACTAGTCCACGGCCACCACTGCGAGGGTTCCGCCGTCGTCGTTCCAGTGCCGCCATTCATGCTCTCCGTTCCCTTCATCGTTCTGTCCAGCATCACCAGCACTGAAGTTAGCTTCTACCACCATCAAGCCTGAAGGGAAGCGCCACTGCTATTGCCCGACAGTAGCTTCCTCTGCGTTCCCAATTCTCTTCTTGAAACTGTAACACTCTTGCTCATGCTTTGTTTCCCGAATCTATTTCTCTACCATATCTTGTTCTGATTACAATAAGTATATGTTAATGTCTCTGTTTAGTGTTATCGTACTTATCCGGAACCACTGATGTCACCGCTATAGAAGTGATTGGGATAGGCGTGATTGTCATTGTTGTTGCTGCCCCAGAAGAAGTGAGGCTGCTACTTCTGTTCCGGCCACATTGGCTGTTGTTAACGGCGAAAAAGAAGGGGATCGTTGCGTTTAAATTTGACGGTTTCGACTAATTGAGGTAGGAGATTTAACATTTTTAATTTAGAATGCCTAAGAAATTAATTAGATAAGTGCAAATGGTTAATAATAGTTAAGGACTTCTTAATTTACATGAATGACTTGAAATGTGTTTTGAGAATGGTTAGCTATTGCAATTTTTCTGAGTTATGATTTGAATTAAATATGGTAGTGAATGGTGATTAAGCTTGTGTTACTTACTGAATTGAAAATATGCTGAGTTACTTATTGAGAAAAACTGACATGTTGATGATTGATGAGTCGAGTTTGAATTGTGATTGGTTAATGCTATGACTGATATTGGTTTTCTGATTTTAATGGATTTGTTGACAATTATGATTTCATGTGATATTGCTGAATTGGTTGAAATGTGGTTGTGGTTACTTTGAATTATAATTGAAATTAGATGCGGTTGTGAAATGTGACTGAATTATTGATTCTGCGATGAATTGGTTGAGATTCTGATTTTGAGTGAATTATTGACTTTTTTGATGTTGAATTGGATATTTGATGTATGGGAATGGCTGTAAAGTTTACTTGTGACTAGTTAAGATTGGTTTTGGTGGTTATTGAAGGATTGGAACTAAGCGATTAAACTGTTTTGAGAACCTGTGATTTTCTGAAATAATATAGTAACCTTTAAGAGTATATAAATAATTTATTAATGGTTAGACTAATTTTCTATGTCATGAGTTATTGATTCTGACTTGGCTGTGATTGTGGCTGGTTTCATTGTTTTAAGTGATTAATTGATGAGGTTGATTTTGGTTTGAGGCCATGCTTGTTACCTAAATTTCGGGTTACATTGATTTCTTAATTTGGTTGTTGACTTAAGATTTATTTGAAGATGATGGACATTGTTGCAAGCTGGTTTGGAAAATGTTATTTACTGGATATGCTAATTTGATTGGATAATTTTGTGTGGAGTATTGAACTCAGTTTGAATGAACCAAAATTGAAAATAAAAATTGTAGAACGAGTTAAAGTTTATTTGACAAACAGATCTCTTGGAAATTCGGATTTTATTCGATTATGTCAAGTTGGTTGTTATTGCTGTTTAAGATTAACTAGAATTGATTTTGAGAACGGTTAAAGGATTGAAGGTTGATGGTGCACGAAATTGTGATGTCAATGTTCACATTACTCTCTTACAATTTCGCACAACTAACTAGCAAGTGCGCTGGGTCGTCCAAGTAATACCTTACGTGAGTAAGAGTCGATCCAACGGAGATTGTTGGCTTGAAGCAAGCTATGGTTATCTCGTAACTCTTAGTCAGGATATAATATCAATAATAATTCTTAATTTGAATTGTGAAAAGTAAGAAGGGCAGAACACAAATTATACTTGTATGCAATGAGGAGAATATGTTGGAGTTTTGGAGATGCTTTGTCTTCTGAAATTCTGCTTTCCTCTGTATGCAAGCTGTGTGTTGGTGGATCACCGTTGTCAATGGCTACTATCCATCCTTCCAGTGAAAAGGGTCCAGGTGCGCTGCCACCGCACGGCTAATCATCTACAGGTTCTCGATCGTACCAGAATAGGATTTACTATCCTTTTGCGTCTGTCACTACGCCCAGCACTCGCGACTTTGAAGCTTGTCACAGTCATTCAATCCCTGAATCCTACTCGGAATACCACAGACAAGGTTTAGACTTTCCAGATTCTCTTGAATGCTGCCATCAATCTTGCTTATACCACGAAGATTCTGATTAAGAGATCCAAGAGATATTCATTCATTCTACGGTGAACGGAAGTGGTTGTCAGGCACGCATTCGTGGGGGAATGATGATGATTGTCACGTTCATCACATTCATGTTGAAGTGCGAATGGATATCATAGAGAGGAACACACATGTTTGAATAGAAAACAGAAATACTTGCATTAATTCATCAGGACACAGCAGAGCTCCTCACCCCCCAAAAATGGAGTTTAGAGACTCATGCCGTCAGAGATTACAAATTTCAGATCTAAAAATGTCATGAGATACAAAATAAATCTCTAAAAGTTGTTTAAATACTAAACTAGTAAACTAGGTTTACAGAAAATGAGTAAATTATGATAGATAGTGCAGAAATCCACTTCTGGGGCCCACTTGGTGTGTGCTGGGGCTGAGACTAAAGCTTCTCACGTGCCTGGGCTGTTTTGGGCATTCAACGTCAGGTTGTAACGTAATTCTGGCGTTGAACTCCAACTTGTAACGTGTTTCTGGCGCTGGACGCCAGACAGCAACATGAAACTGGCGTTGAATGCCAGTTTACATCATCTATCCTTGAGCAAAGCATAGACTATTATATATTGCTGGAAAGCCCTGGATGTCTTCTTTCCAACGCAATTAGAAGCGCGTCAATTGGACTCTTGTAGCTCCAGAAATTCCATTCCGAGTGCAGAGAGGTCAGGATCCAACAACATCAGCAGTCCTTTTTCAGCCTGAATCAGATTTTTGCTCAGCTCCCTCAATTTCAGCCAGAAAATACCTGAAATTACAGAAAAACACACAAACTCATAGTAAAGTCCAGAAATATGAATTTTTCCTAGAAAATAATGAAAATAAACTAAAAACTAACTAAAACATACTAAAAACTATATGAAATTAACCCCAAAAAGTGTATAAAATATCCGCTCATCACAACATCAAACTTAAACTGTTGCTTGTCCTGAAGCAACTAGATGAATAAATTAGAATACAAATGAGTCAAGAAACAATAATATCTCAGAGTTTTTAAGTGAAGCTCAGATTCTAATTAAATGAGCGGGGCTAGTAGCTTTTATTGTTATTGATTTTTCTAGTTCAGTATGTTGATTCTTGAACACAGCTACTTTTATGAGTCTTGGCCGTGGCCCTAAGCACTTTGTTTTCCAGTATTACCACCGGATACATAAATGCCACATACACATAATTGGGTGAACCTTTTCAGATTGTGACTCAACTTTGCTAAAGCCCCCAATTAGAGGTGTCCAGGGTTCTTAAGCACACTCTTCTCTTTGCTTTGGACCTTGACTTTAACCGCTCAGTCTCAAGTTTTCACTTGACACCTTCACGCCACAAGCACATGGTTAGGGACAACTTAGTTTAGCCGCTTAGACCAAGATTCGATTTCCTTAGGCCCTCCTATCCACTGATGCTTAAAGCCTTGGATCCTTTTTATTACCCTTGCCTTTTGGTTTTAAGGGTTATTGGTTTTTTCTGCTTGCTTTTTTTTTTGCAAGCTTTGTATTCACTGCTTTTTCTTGCTTCAAGAATCATTTTTATGATTTTTCAGATTGACAATAACATGTCTCATGTTTATTATTCTTTCAAGAGCTAACATATTTAACATTCAAGAACATCAAATTCCAAAGACATATGCACTGTTCAAGCATTCATTCAGAAGGCAGAAAGCATTGCCACCACATGTAAACAATTAGAATTTGTTTTATTAAAAACTCAAAAATTATTGCCTCCTTGTTCTAAAGAAAATCTTCTATTTTATTCATGTTTAATGATGATGAGAAAAATAAATTATAGCTTAATTGGGGATAAAATAAAAATATAAATACTTATTGCCATTATATGACTCCTAAGGTGAAACTCAAATAATAGAAAAGAAAGTTATCCCAAGGTTAAGGTTAAGATCAGAACTCAACAACCTTGACTTTGGGAAGCGGATGCCTCTTTAGTCTGTGGGGTGCTTGGCCCTTCAAGAGATAGTTTCTGACGCTTTAGTTCTCTTAATTCACGCCTTGCACCTCTTGTTCTCTGAGCAGTTTGCAAAGCATGCTGTTTTGATTTTGTTGTTCTTCCTTCAATTGATCCATGGTTTCTTGCAACTTAGTGACAGATGCCTCAAGATGCTCCCAGTATTCAAATTGAGGGAGTTCTGGTAGGAATTCTTGTGCCCTCCTCTTGATGGGGTCATCCTGCATCTGTTGTTTTTCCATTGTGATTTTTGTGATTGGTTGCTCCACTGAGATATACTCTGTTATTCCCATCTTTATTCTAGCATCTTTGCAGAGCATAGAGATTAGGCTTGGATAAGCCAACCTGGCATCCTTGGAGTTCTTGTTGGCAAGTATGTAGAATTCAGATGGGATCAGTTGATGAACTTCTACTTCTTTTCCCAACATAATGCAATGGATCATCACTGCTCTTCTTATATTGACTTCAGAACTATTGCTGGTGGGCAATATAGAACGCCCAATGAAGTCTAGCCATCCTCTGGCGACTGGTTTGAGATCTTCTCTCTTGAGTTGACTTGGGGCACCCTTCGTGCTGGTGGTCCACCTGGCTCCAGGGATGCATATATCCTCTAGAATCTTATCCAGGCCCTTGTTTGTTCTCATCATTCTCCTATTGAAGGAGTCTGGGTCATCTTTCAGCTGAGGTAGCTTAAAGATCTCCCTAATTTTGTCAGGGTGGATGTGAACAATCTTTCCTCTGACCACAGTCCTATAGTCGTAGAGGGCAGCTCCAGATATTCTCTGCCTGTCTGTTTACCACAGATTAGCGTAGAATTCTTGAACCATATTCCTTCCCACTTTTGTTTCAGGATTAGCTAGGACTTCCCAGTTCCTGTTTCGAATCTGCTCTTGGATCTCCGGATATTCATCTTCTTTCAGATCAAACTTGACTTCCGAGATCACAGATCTTAGACCCATTATTTTGTAGTAATGGTCTGAATGTTCTTTGGTTAAGAACCTCCCTTGATTCCAAAGTGGTTTTGGAATACTCTCTTTTTTGCCTCTTGGAGTGGGTTGTTTTCCTTTAGGAGCCATGATCTTTAGTGGGTATGGTTTAGTAATCACGGATAAACACACCAAACTTAGAGGTTTGCTTGTCCTCAAGCAAAAGAAAAGAAAGGAGAGGGATAGAAGGAGAGCTAGTGTAGAATGGTTGATGAGAGGAAGGAGGCCGAATGGGTTTTTAAAAGGGACGGGGGTTTTCGAAAATAGAGAGAAAGATAAGATAGAAGATATGATTTAAAATTGAAAAGATATGAAAGATATTTGAAAAAGATAAAATTGGATTTTTGAAAAAGATAATATGGAGATTTGAAAAAGATATTGATTAGTTGAAAAGATTTTTGAATGAAAAGAGATAGATTTGTTTTGAAAATTTTGAAAAAGAGTTGAATTGGATTGAAAAAAGGATTTGTGCTTATGGATTAAGATACATTTGATATTTTTAAAGTAGGGTTTTTAGAAATTAGGGATTTTAGAAATCAGGGTTTGTAACATGTTTATGCAAGAAATCATGAATTGAAACATGAAAATTAAGATTAAAATGAAAAATATGAAGAGAAAACGAATTTACCTCCTCCCCACCATCCTGGCGTTTGAACGCCCAAACGCTGCAAGTTTTGGGCGTTCAATGCCCAACTGCTGCTTCTCGTGGGCGTTCAACGCCCAGCTGTTGTTTCTTTCTGGCATTGAACGCCAGGAACTCCTTTGTCACTGGGCGTTTTTCTGAACGCCCAGGACGCTGTAAATCTGGCGTTAAACGCCCAGAAGGAGCTTCTTTCTGGCGTTCAACGCCCAGAAGTTGCTTCTTACTGGCGTTTAACGCCCAGATGGCTATCCTTACTGGCATTCAACGCCCAGTGGATGCTTCTTTTGGGCGTTGAACGCCCAAAACAGACTTTTACTGGCGTTTTCTTACCAGTGAGCTCTTTTTCTCTGTTTTGTGTGCAGAATCTTTCTATAACCCTGTAAACTTATACAATTGACTCTTTACCTTAGTATCAATGAACTTCATATAAACAAATAAAATCAAGAATAGGGCAAAATGCTTAGAGGAAGTGATGCCCCATGGCTGGGTTGCCTCCCAGCAAGCGCTTCTTTATTGTCTTTAGCTGGACCTTGCTGAGTTCCTAATCTAGCCTCAGCCTTGAGCACTCTTGCTTAACATTGCCTTCAAGATAGTGCTTGATTCTCTGTCCATTAACAATGAACTTCTTATCAGAATCAATATCTTGAAGCTCCACATAACCATATGGTGATACACTTGTAATCACATATGGTCCTCTCCACCGGGACTTCTGTTTCCCAGGAAATAGCCTGAGCATAGAGTTAAACAACAGAACCTTTTGTCCTGGTTTAAAGATTCTAGATGACAGCTTTCTGTCATGCCACCTTTTGGATTTCTCTTTGTAAAGCTTGGCATTTTCGAAAGCAGTGAAACTGAATTCCTCTAGCTCATTCAGCTGGAGCAATCTTTTCTCTCCAGCTAATTTGGCATCAAAGTTAAGGAATCTGGTTGCCCAGTAGGCCTTATGTTCCAGTTCCACGGGCAGGTGACAAGCCTTACCATACACAAGTTGGTATGGAGAGGTCCCTATAGGAGTCTTGAATGCTGTTCTGTAAGCCTACAGAGCATCATCCAAGCTTCGTGCCCAATCTTTTCTACGGGTATTCACAGTCCGTTCCAGGATTCTTTTTAGTTCTCTATTAGAGACTTCAACTTGTCCATTTGTCTGCGGATGATATGGAGTTGCCACCTTATGGCGAATCCCATACCAGACCATGGCAGAGTAAAGCTTTTTGTTGCAGAAGTGAGTGCCCCCATCACTGATTAGTACCCTAGGAACACCAAACCTGCTGAATATATATTTCTGGAGGAACTTTAGTACTGTTTTAGTATCATTGGTGGGTGTGGCAATGGCCTCTACCCATTTTGATACATAGTCAACTGCCACCAGAATATAAGTGTTTGAGTATGATGGTGGGAAAGGCCCCATGAAATCAATTCCCCATACATCAAACAACTCAATCTCCAAGATTTCTTGTTGAGGCATGGCATAACTATGAGGCAAATTACCAGTTCTCTGGCAATTGTCACAGTTACGTACAAACTCTCGGGAATCTCTATAGAGTGTAGGCCAGTAGAATCCACATTGGAGGACCTTGGTGGCTGTTCGCTCACTTCTGAAATGGCCTCCATATTGTGATCCATGGCAATGCCATAGGATCCTCTGTGCTTCTTCTCTAGGCACACACCTACGGATTTTTCCGTCTGTACATCTCTTAAAGAGATAGGGTTCATCCCACAAGTAGTACTTTGCATCAGTAATTAATTTTTTCTTTCGTTGCCTGCTGTACTCCTTGGGAATGAACCTTGCAGCTTTGTAGTTTGCAATGTCTGCAAACCATGGTAATTCCTGAATGGCGAATAAATGCTCATCCGGAAAGGTTTCAGAGATCTCAATAAAGGGGGGGGGGACGCCCCTTCCACTGGTTCTATCCGGGACAGATGGTTAGCCATTTGGTTTTCCGTCCCTTTTCTGTCTCATATTTCTATATTAAACTCTTGCAGAAGTAACACCCATCTTATGAGTCTGGGTTTTGAGTCCTGCTTTGTGAGTAGATATTTAAGAGCAGCATGATCTGTGTACACAATCACTTTTGATCCTACTAAGTATGATCTAAACTTGTCAAT
>NC_029788.2:73758714-73758879 GCF_000816755.2 Arachis ipaensis | reverse complement strand
GTTGGTCTCTTGGCATCTTTTCAAAACCAGTGTCAAGTGATCAAGACAGGAGCTGAATGAGTCTCCATATACTGAGAAGTCGTCCATGAAGACTTCTAGAAATTTTTCCACCATATCAGAGAAAATAGAGAGCATGCATCTCTGGAAGGTTGCAGGCGCATTACA
>NC_029788.2:73751073-73758691 GCF_000816755.2 Arachis ipaensis | reverse complement strand
AAACACAAATGGCATGTCAGCAGCTAGCAGGTTGCTTAGAGGTTTTGCAATTTTTGAAAAATCTTTTATAAACCTCCTATAGAATCCTGCATGCCCCAGAAAGCTTTTGTATGGACATGTGAATGCTGTTTTCTCTTGATCTTGGGGATCTACTGCAATTTGGTTGTAGCCTGAATAGCCATCCAAAAAGTTATGACCTTTATGACCTGCTAGTCTTTCTAGCATATGGTCTATGAATGGTAAAGGAAAATGATCCTTTCTGGTGGCTGTATTGAGCCTTCTGTAGTCAATACACATGCGCCACCCTGTAACTGTTCTGGTAGAAACAAGTTCATTTTTTTCATTATGAACCACTGTCATGCCTCCCTTTTTAGGGACAACTTGAACAGGACTCACCCAAGGGCTATCTGAAATAGGATAAATAATCCCAGCCTCCAGTATTTTAGTGACCTCTTTTTGCACCACTTCCTTCATGATTGGATTTAGCCGCCTATGTGGTTGAACCACTGGCTTAGCATTGTCCTCTAATAAGATCTTGTGCATGCATCTAGCTGGGCTTATGCCCTTAAGGTCACTTATGGACCACCCAAGAGCTGTCTTGTGTGTCCTTAGCACTTGAATTAGTGCTTCCTCTTCCTGTGGATTTAAAGCAGAGCTTATGATCACTGGAAAAGTATGATCTTCTCCCAGAAATGCATATTTCAGGGATGGTGGTAATGGTTTGAGCTCGGGTTTAGGAGGTTTTTCCTCTTCCTGAGGAATTTTCAGAGACTCTTTCAATTCCTCTGAATCCTCTAGATCAGGTGGAATATCTTTAAAGATGTTTTCCAACTCTGATTCGAGACTCTCAGCCATGTTGATCTCTTCTACCAAAGAGTCAATAAGATCAACTTTCATGCAGTCTTTTGGTGTGTCTGGATGCTGCATGGCTTTGACAGCATTCAACTTAAACTCATCTTCATTGACTCTCAGGGTGACTTCCCCCTTTTGGACATCAATGAGAGTTCGTCCAGTTGCCAGGAAAGGTCTTCCTAGAATGAGAGTAGCACTCTTGTGCTCCTCCATCTCCAGCACTACGAAGTCAGTGGGAAAGGCGAATGGCCCAACCCTGACAATCATGTCTTCAATCACGCCTGATGGGTATTTAATGGAGCCATCAGCAAGTTGGAGACATATCCGGGTTGGTTTAACTTCTTCAGTTAAGCCAAGCTTTCTTATAGTGGATGCAGGTATTAGATTGATGCTTGCCCCAAGATTATATAAAGCTGTCCTGGTGCAATTTCCCTCTAATGTGCATGGTATTAGAAAGCTTCCGGGGTCTTTAAGCTTTTCAGGAAAGCTTTTCAAAATGACTGCACTACATTCTTCAGTGAGAAAAACTCTTTCAGTTTCTCTCCAATCCTTCTTATGACTCAAAATCTCTTTCATGAACTTGGCATAAGAAGGTATTTGCTCAAGTGCCTCTGCAAACGGAATCTTAATTTCAAGAGTCCTGAGATAATCTGCAAAGCGAGCAAATTGCTTATCCTGCTCCTCTTGGCGGAGTTTTTGAGGATAAGGTATCTTGGCTTTATATTCCTCAACCTTGGTTGCTGTAGGTTTATTTCCTACAGAAGTGGTTGAAGAAGCCTTTTTAGAGGGGTTGTCATCAGTACTTGTGGGTGTCTGATCCCTCACTGGCATTTGAATGCCAGGGTTGGAAGCTGGAGTGACGTTAGACGCCAATTCCTCAACTGTTCCTGGTGTCTAAACGCCGGAACTGTGCTTCTTTTGGGCGTTCAACGCCAATTCCTTGCTTGTTTCTGGCGTTGAATGCCAGTTCTGAGCATGGTCTGGGCGTTCAGCGCCAGCCTTCCACCCAATTTCTGGCGTTTTGACGCCAGAATTATTTTTTCCTGGGCTCTTACTGTCCTTAGATGGATTATGGGTGGTTTGCTCATTCCTTGGCTTCCTGCTGCCTTGAAGTGGGGTATTTAATGTTTTTCCACTTCTTAATTGAACTGCTTGGCATTCTTCTGTTATTTGTTTTGACAGCTACTATTTTGTTTGCTTCAATTGTTCTTCCATATTTATATTAGCCATCCTTGTCTCTTGTAGTCTATCTTTGAATTCGGCTAACTGTTGTGTTAGAAAGTCCAATTGCTAATTGAATTCAGCAGCTTGTTCTACAGGACTGAGTTCAGCAGTTACTGTTTTAACCTCTTCTTTCATGGAAGGGTCACTGCTTAGGTACAGATGCTGATTTCTGACAACTGTATCAATGAGCTCTTGAGCTTCTTCAATTGTCTTTCTCATGTGGATAGATCCACCAGCTGAGTAATCTAGAGAGATCTGAGCTCTTTCTGTTAGCCCATAATAGAAGATGTCTAACTGAACCCACTCTGAAAACATTTCAGAGGGGCATTTTCGTAGCATCTCTCTGTATCTCTCCCAGGCATCATAAAGAGATTCATTATCTCTTTGTTTAAAGCCTTGGATGTCCAGCCTTAGCTGTGTCATCCGTTTTGGAGGAAAGTATTGATTCAGGAATTTTTCTGTCAGCTGTTTCCATGTCCTTATGCTAGCCTTAGGTTGGTTATTTAACCACCTCTTGGCTTGGTCTTTTACAGCAAATGGAAATAGTAATAATCTGTAGACATCCTGATCTACTTCCTTATCATGTACTGTGTCAGCAATTTGTAAAAATTGTGCCAGAAACTCTGTAGGTTCTTCCTGCGGAAGACCGGAATACTGGCAGCTTTGCTGCATCATGATAATGAGCTGAGGATTCAACTCAAAGCTACTGACTCCAATGGAGGGTATGAAGATACTACTCCCATATGAAGCAGTAGAGGGGTTAGCATATGACCCCAGAGTCCTTCTGGACTGTTCATTTCCACTTAGATCCATGATGGAGAAAGGGAGATGATGTAATAAAAAATTATTTTTATTTATTTATTTATTTCGAAAATAAAATAAATTAAAATAAAATAAATAAAAATGGGTGAAGATTTTCAAAAAAAATGAGGAGAGAGAAAGTGGTTAGGAAGTTTTGAAAAGGATATGATGATTTTTTTGAAAGAGGTTTTAAATTTTGAATTAAAAATCTGAATTTTAAAGGTAAATTTCAAAAATTTGCTTTAAAATAGAGAGAAAAGATATTTTTTGAATTTAAAGAGGAGAGAAAAAAATAATAAGATAGCACAAGATTTAAAATTTTTAGATCTAATGCTCCTTGTTTTCGAAAATTTTGGAGGGAAAAAACCAAGGAACACCAAACTTAAAAATTTTAAGATCAAGACACAAGGAAAACTCAAGAACACTTTGAAGATTCACAAGAACACAAGAACATGAAGAAGGAACACCAAACTTAAAATTTTTAGAAAACCAAAATAAGATTTTTCGAAAACCAAAGAAAAACCAACAAGGAAACACCAAACTTGAAGTTTGGCACAAGATTTAATGTAAAAATTATTTTTGAAAAAGAATTTTAAAAAAAGATACCCAATTTACCAAGAACACAGACCAATGCTCTAGCCAAATGGGCAGTAAATGTAACACTTGTTTTGAAAAATATTTTTAATAACTAAGAAAAAAATATTATTTTTATTTTTATTTTTTTTTGAAAAGAATATAAAAGACTCTAACCCAAACGACAAAATTTTCCTAATCTAAGCAACAGGATTCACCATCAGTTGTTCAAACTCAAACAATTCCCGGAAACGGCGCCAAAAACTTGGTGCACGAAATTGTGATGTCAATGTTCACATTACTCTCTTACAATTTTGCACAACTAACCAGCAAGTGCACTGGGTCGTCCAAGTAATACCTTACGTGAGTAAGGGTCGATCCCACGGAGATTGTTGGCTTGAAGCACTCGGAATACCACAGACAAGGTTTAGACTTTCCGGATTCTCTTGAATGCTGCCATCAATCTAGCTTATACCACAAAGATTTTGATTAAGAGATCCAAGAGATATTCATTCATTCTACGGTGAACGGAAGTGGTTGTTAGGCACACGTTCGTGGGGGAATGATGATGATTGTCACGTTCATCACATTCATATTGAAGTGCGAATGGATATCATAGAGAGGAACACACATGTTTGAATAGAAAATAGAAATACTTGCATTAATTCATCAGGACACAGCATAGCTCCTCACCCCCAACAATGGAGTTTAGAGACTCATGCCGTCAGAGATTACAAAGTTCAGATCTAAAAATGTCATGAGATACAAAATAAATCTCTAAAAGTTGTTTAAATACTAAACTAGTAACCTAGGTTTACAGAAAATGAGTAAACTATGATAGATAGTGCAGAAATCCACTTCTGGGGCCAACTTGGTGTGTGCTGGGGCTGAGACTAAAGCTTCTCACGTGCCTGGGCTGTTTTGGGCGTTCAACGCCAGGTTGTAACGTAATTTTGGCGTTGAACTCCAACTTGTAACGTGTTTCTGGCGCTGGACGCCAGACAGCAACATGGAACTGGCGTTGAACGCCAGTTTACGTCATCTATCCTAGAGCAAAGTATGGACTATTATATATTTCTGGAAAGCCCTGGATGTCTTCTTTCTAACACAATTAGAAGCGCGTCAATTGGACCTCTGTAGCTTCAGAAATTCCATTCCGAGTGCAGAGAGGTCAGGATCCAACAGCATCAGCAGTCCTTTTTCAGCCTGAATCAGATTTTTGCTCAGCTCCCTCAATTTCAGCCAGAAAATACATGAAATTAAAAAAAAATACACAAACTCATAGTAAAGTCCAGAAATATGAATTTTGCCTAGAAACTAATAAAAATAAACTAAAAACTAACTAAAACATACTAAAAACTATATGAAATTAACCCCAAAAAGCGTATAAAATATCCGCTCATCAAATCCGAATTGCTCACTCAACCAATCCTTGTGGGATTCGACCTCACTCTATTGTGAGTTTTTACTTGACGACGATAACCGGTGCACTTGCCGGAAGGAATTTTGCCGATCGTGCAATTTCCTAAATCGTAGCATAACACGTTTATGCGCATCAGATAATTATTGAGAATATTGTATTTGATAATTGTTGAGAAAGGATTGTTAAATTGTTGAGAAAGAGGGAACCCGTAGGGGTGGCTAAGTCCGAGTTTTAGGGGAGGTGCTGCCGAAATTTTATAAAAATCTGAGGTTTCATTTGAAAAGTTATTTTAGAAGCTTTGAATTTGGAAAATTATATTACTTGAGCTTTATTTAGTAAAGAAAATAATTATTCTATTTTAATTTCGACTTACCAAAGAAAGGTTTATGTTTCAAAATTAAATTATTTAAGAAAGAAACTATATTTCAAGATTGATTCAATATGAAAAGAGTTATGCTTTGGGCTTGAAATAGAGGATTACTTTTCGGGAGTTTGGTGAATTTTATAATATTTGAATCCGAATGATAAAGAGAAATGTTTCGAGCTAAGATGTTGTAATAGTGAAATATATGAAGTTTGTATAGTATGATTGAACAGAGAAAGAAAGAGGTACCGCATAAGAATGTGAAAGTGATGATGGATAATGAGAATAATAATGAATGATGGTAATGAGAATGATTATGTGATGATCTGCTGCGTGAAGGCAGTCAGATAGATGGTGGTACGACCATAGAGCGTTTTCCAGTGCTACACAGCTATTGAGAGCTATACCTGCAACTGATAACCTGGGATCACTTGCAGAGGATATTAATTCATACACGGCTAGAATGCCGCACCTGTAAGGTAAGGATTGCTTACAGAGGATATGATTTCATACACGGCTGGAATGCCATCACCTGTAAGGCAGAGTCTGCTTACAGAGGATATGACGCATACGTCAGTTAGTGAGAACTGTACCTATGCTAACTGGAAAACCATACCCGTTTCAGCTGCTTTGGGTTACGTCGGGAGCGGGTAGAAACCGACAGATGATCTCATTACCTGCACTAGGGCTAGACATGCATCATCCTTATTTGCGAATCTGCATTTGATTGTGTTTGCTTGTTTTATTTCTTTGTAATTTGTGTTGCTTGTTTTGTTTCTTTGTGATTGTGCTGTTTGTCTTAGTGACTTGCTTGTGTGTTTGATTAGATATTTTTGTTGATGCTGTGAATTTAGTAAAGTATTGAGGAATGGTATTTGTGAAATGAGGTTTGGGTATATTATTTATGTTGCTGATTTACTTAGTTACTGTGATGATTGAGGAATGCTATTTGTAGCTGATGAATTGCTAATGCAGTTGAGACTTTATGTAAGTAATATAATTTAAAGAAAGGGATTTAAACGGTTTCAAGTAAGTCTTAAGAAATTTTGAAAAGGCTTGATAAAGAAAACTTCATTGGAAACTAGAATTAATTATTTGCATGTTAATCATTACTTTTACGGCATTCCCATTCCCTACTGAGAACGTGTAGTTTGTTCTCACCCCAAAATCTTCCACCCTTTCAGTGACACAGGTTCAAAGACTCCGTTTGAAGCTGCGGGCGATTGTTAGACCTTATTTATGAGTTAAGTGTGAGTTAATTTGCTTTCATAGAGTTCCCTCGCCCTTATTGCTTAAGATTTTTATTTTACACAGAGGGATAGGATTTGTATCTGAGTTTTATTTGAATTCTTTTGTATGACAGATATTATTATTAATAATTATGTGATTATTATTACTTGGTGATGTTTGCTATATGATTTTAAATAATAAAAACAAAATTTTTTTGAAATTTTCTATAAAACTGAATCGCGATATCGAACTAAAGGCTCAATAGTAAATAGTTAATAAAGGAAAGTAGGTTGGTAATGCCTTACTTTTAGTACGATCATGACGTACTAGAAGTTGGGTTGTTACATGAAGTAGCTGATCAAAACTAGTTTACCAATCATGTGATGGGGACATACGTCCAGGAGATTGTTGAAGTGCTCCCAATATTCATAGAGAGTCTCTGATTTACCTTGGACAATGCAGGAGATCTCTTATCTCAGTCTATCTATGACTTCAGCTGGGAAGTATTTTTCCAAAAATTCTCTCCTGAGTGTATCCCACTTGGTAACAGTTGCTTCAGGTTGGGAGTAGTACCACTCCCTCGCCTTTCCCTCAAGAGAAAACGGAAAAGCAGTTAACAGAATAGAAGTTTCATCTGCACCATGACGCCTAACAGTAGAACAGGCTGTCTGGAAATCCCTAAGGTGCTTGATAGGCTCTTGAGCAGGTAAGCCATGAAAGTTGGGCATCAAGTTGATCAGTGCAGTTTTTAGTTCAAAATCTTCAGCTACAGTCGGGTGATGCACTTGATACGGCTGCAGTGTAAAATCTGGGGTTCCTGCCTACTGGAGAGTAATCCTCCTAGGTGCTGCCATGTTTCCTGCACGTAGATCAACTGGATCAGTAGTAAATGAGCTTGTCTCGCTCTTAGATGGCGGTTCAGATTCGCCCTCAGATGAGACTGGTGAATTGATAATAATCACTTCACCACCCTCAGAGGCTAACCAACGTTGAGTTCGTCTAATATGTGAAAGAGTTCTTTCAATTTCAGGATCAAATGGGACTAAACTCGGATCAGGCAATAAATGCGTCATTCAATGAGAAAGACATGTAACTCATGGTAACAGAAATAAAAATAAAATATGCAAATAAAATAAAAGAGAGAGAAAATA
>NC_029788.2:73715279-73751048 GCF_000816755.2 Arachis ipaensis | reverse complement strand
ATATATACATACATATATGTATATACATATACATACATATGTATATATATATGTATATATATATACATACATACATACATATTATTACTTTACAGGCATTACATAATCAATTTCCTATCCCTTTTATAGAAACTTGTAAAGATAAATGCAAGGAAAAAAGTAACTAATACAACAAAAAACAGAAAAGGAATAAATGAGTTTTTCCAAACTTCGTCGTCCATAACCTGAAAAAGAAAAGACCTGTAGGGGAGTCAGAATATCGTCTTCGCTGGTTCTCACTATGGGTTAGAGAATTACTATAATAGGATACGTGAAGATAAAACCGTTACTGTGATTAATAATCGCCTTATGCATCTTTTCAAAACTAAAGATTTAATATCAAAAATCCTAAATCCTTTCTAAAAGAGAAAACTGTTAATTCTTCAAAAATCCAAAAGCATTTTAAAAGTTTTTCCTAGACAGTATGAATGAGCAAGCTGTTCCAAGCATAGGTTCATTAAGTCTATGCTGAACCAGTTTAGTTTTTCATACTTTTCTAAACCAAAAACACAAACCAAGCACAGCCTTCGGCCCATCTTATAATCAACCACAGCCAATCCATCATAATCCAACTAATTTTCAGTCACAAACACAACTAAGAAGATTCAGACACAATCAAGCAGTTACTTCAAGTAGAGCAGTTAGCAACTAAACATAATTATCCACATAGACAAACCAAGTACAATATGCACACCCAAACAATGTCATATAGATGCATATGATGCATGCCTGTCCTAGTGGCTGATGAGTCTCATCTGTCGGTTATAAAGCCAAACCCGACATATCCGGTAGCTAACCCTGGACAGAACACCAAACACGGAGCAAGTTGGACAACGCCGCAACCCTTGCATCTTACCCGCATACCCGGAGCAAGGGACAACTTCACCCTGCCTCTTACCCAGGTGGTGTTACAGTTCTCATCCCAGAGCAAGCGGTGATAGAATTCCACCCTTGCATCTTACCCAGAGTTTTGAACTCTCAACCGGAGCAAGTGGATAACACTACTGCATCTTACTCGGTATTCTCGCCTCTTACCTGGAGCAAGTGGATAGCACCATTGCATCTTACCTGAAGGCCTATTACAATCAAATTCAAACTTATTTTCATTATCATTCCAATTCATTCATAACCATTCATAATCATGTTCGCACTTCCTTCACAATCCATATCAAATTAAATCTTCATTCATGCAATATAACATTTTTCCTCAATTCATTTTTCTTTGAAAACAACGATCAAATTCATCTTTGATTCAATTTCAAAATCCCTCTCATATATCAAGCTATTTCAAGCTCCCAAACCACTTTTTCCTCAAAATCAATTACTTTTTAAAACGAAGTCACTTTATGTAACATTTTCTCAAAACTTCCAAAAGACTTTCAAATATCATATCAAATAGGATTTCTCTTTGAAAAGAGTCAAATCCTTCACTTTCAAATCATTCATTTAACTATTTTAAATCAGAGTTATTAATTAACAACCTTCACAAAGTCTCAAGACTCTAGGGAAGGATAACTGATAAACCACTATTTTAAGGTTTATCTTGTGTTTAATTGAGTGGTTTCATCAAGTCTTCATCCACTTATTCACACTAATTGCATGATTTTACATTTTCCTTCATAGTATTGTTCTATGGTTGAAAACTTGCTTCCTAGAGATCTTTAATTAGTATATTTTAATTCTTCTTTATGACCAGCGAACACCGACACGCACGCATGGCTCACGCGAGCACGCGGAATGGAGAAAATTGCAGCGACGCGTGCGCGTGCCTGACGCGTACACGTGGATTAGAGTCTGCATAAATGACGCGCACGCGTGGACAACGCGTACGCGTGACCTGCGCGATCTGCAGAAATAACAAAAAACACTGGGGTGATTTTGGGCCGCGTTTTGACCCAGTTTTCGGCCCAAAAACACATAATAAAGCGAGGGAACATGCAGAGACTCAACACACAACACAGTTTTAGGTACATTCACACATTCTCATTAGGATAGTTTTTAGGTTTTTAGATTTGAATCTAGAGTGAATTACTCTTGGCCGGTTGTGGGCGAGGAGGGATTCGAACCCCCGACACCATGGTTTGTAGCCACGTGCTCTAATCCTCTGAGCTACAGGCCCCACGAGTGAATAGAAAGTTAGATCTACATTGGATCTCACCTGAATCGCCCCATTTATCCTCCTGAGGAGAAGTTTGGTTTCAAACCCCGGTTCGAACAGGAGAAGTACGCCATGCTAATGTGCCTTGGATGATCCACATCTCAGGGCCAGGCGCTGGGACGTAATCCAGGACATGAAGAATAAAAAAAATATTTTGAGTTTTCTATGTTTTCCTTGTTTGTGCTAGATTTGTTTTTAGATTTGAATCTAGAGTGAATTACTCTTTCTCTAGGTTCTCTTTACATTCATATTTTAATTAGTTTTATGCTTTTGGATATTGAAGAGTCATCACCTTCGTTGAAGATACTATTCTAGCTTGTTTTTTTACTTACTCTTTTATTTATTCCATATTCTTAATTCTTGTTTAAAGTAGTAATTGGATTATTTTCACGAATTGTTAATGCAAAGGATTACTTTTACTTTTAATTAATTTAATTTAATTTATCATGTCTTCTTCTTATATTTTTGTGAGCGCCATATTCATGTCAATGGAGTAGACTCCATACTTGACATGGGGGTTGATTAAAAGGAGACACTTGAGTTGGAAGGCATAAGTGATGGTTAAACTGGACGTTGTTGGCTAGTTCTGTATTTACTAACGCTAGACCTTCCCAAGGGAGAGGACTAGGATTTGCGAATAAGAGTTAGCTTAATTACTTGACTTTTCTTTATTTAGTAAGGGTTAACTAAGTGAAAACAACAACCCTTTTAATACTACACCTAAAAGACCCCAACAAGGATAGAACATCCAATTAATCATTCCCCCAGTCAAGGCTTTTTATCTAGAATATTAATAATCATTCTTAGTTTTTATTGCTTTAATTACAATTATTTAATTACTCGTTATCCAAACTCAAACTCTCTTGGAAATTCCTAATTAATAAAATAGCATCCTTTCTCGCAACTCGTTGGGAGACGACCTGGGACTCATACTCCCAGTATTTTTATTCTAAAATTTTTTGACACCTTTCTAAATTGGTGAGGCGGATTTTAGCTGGTTAAGGGCTATACTCGCAACGTTGTTATTACATTACAATCTCTTAATTGGCCTAACTTCTGCCACGCACCAGTTTTTGGCGCCGTTGCCGGGGAGTTACAATTGTGTGCTAAATTATTAATTAGTGTACATATTTTTATTTTTGTTTGCATATTTTATTTTTATTTTTTTACCATGAGCTATATGTTTCTTTCATTGAATGACGTGTTCATTGCCTGATCTGAGCTTAGCCGCATCTGATCCTGAAATTGAAAGAACTATTTCACGTATTAGGCGAGCTCGACGTCGGTTAGCCTCTGAGGGTGATGAAGTGATTGTTATCGATTCACCAGTCTCATCTGAAGGCGAATCTGAACCGCCATCTGAGAGCGAAACAAGCTCCTTTACTACTGATTCAGTTAATTCACGTGCAAATAGAATGGCAGCACCTAGGAGGATTACTCTCCAGGAAGCTGGAGCCTCAGATTTTACAATGCAGCCGTATCAAGTGCATCATCCAACTCTGGCTACAGATTTTAAACTGAAGACTGCACTAATCAACTTAATGCCCAAGTTTCATGGCTTACCTGCTCAGGAGGCCATCAAGCACCTCAAGGATTTTCAGACAGCCTGTTCTACTGTTAGGCGTCAGGGTGCGAATGAAACTTCTATTCTGTTAACTGCCTTCCCATTTTCTCTTGAGGGAAAGGCAAAGGAGTGGTACTACTCCCAACCTGAAGCGACTATTACTAATTGGGATACGCTCAGAAGAGAATTTTTGGAGAAATACTTTCCAGCTGAAGTTATAGACAGACTAAAGAAAGAGACCTCATGCATTGTTCAAGGTTAATCAGAAACTCTCTATGAGTACTGGGAGCGTTTTAAGAACCTTCTGGACGTATGCCCCCATCACATAATTGACAGGCTAGTGTTAATCAGTTATTTCACTCAAGGCATGAAGCCTCAGGATAAAACTACACTAGATGGTGCTAGTAATGGTTCTTTGAAAAAGTACAAGACCGCAGATGAAGCATGGCAACTAATTAGCGACTTAGTTGAGTCCACCAGGAATCACAGGCACAGGAATAGCCACTTGAAAGCTGTTGCAGAAATTTCCTCTAGTACTGAGACTTCTGCTCTTACACAGAGTATATGTGAAATAACCAACCTACTGAAGCAATTACAGTTGAATCAATAACAACAAGCTCAGCCTTCCCAACCACAACAAAGCCAACAGTTAGTTCCCCAAAGAGTATGTGGCATATGTACTGATTATAGCCATTATACTGATGAATGCCCGCAGCTCCAACAAGAAGACAATACTATGGTAGCTACTCATAATTTCTATGACCGCCCGAATCAAGGATACAATCAACAAGGCGGCAACTACAACCAAGGTGGGAACTATAATCAAGGATGACAGGACAACTCCAACCAAGGTTGGAGGGATAATTCCAACCATGGCTGGAGGGACAACTATAACAGAGGAGGCAGAGACAACAATGGAAATCAGAGGTGGAATAACAACAACAGACAGCAGAATCAGAACAAACCTTACAGTGCTCCCCACTTAAGACAATCACAAAGACCCCAGCAAAACCAACAACAAGTACCTCAGATCACTTATCCCACTTCCTCATCAAATGACGAGATGCTTCATTCTCTTGCACAAGGACAACAAGATATGCAGACTACACTAAACTTTACCCTAAATGGTCTGAATGCCACTTTACAAGCTCTCGACGCCCGGATAGATTCATTACCTACTTCCACTAACCAACCTTTAAACTCCAGTGGAATTCCTTCTCAACCCTTACCTAACCCCAAGGGTGGCAAAAATGCTATCACTTTGAGGTCTAGAACCACACTGCAACAGAGGAACCAAGAGGAGCCAAACCCACAAGTACACGCCCCAGCTGAGGATGTGATAGAAGTGGAAAATGCTGAAGAGGAAGAGGAAGTGCAAGACATTGTTGAAGAAGAAGTAGCTCAGCAAAGGAATGGAGCACCAAAGGATGCTGAAGCTGCAAGTGGCGTGGTACACGAAATCGTGATCACACACTTTTCACACAACTCCGTGCAACTGACCAGCAAGTGCGCTGGGTCGTCCAAGTAATACTTTACGTGAGTAAGGGTCGATCCCACGGAGATTGTCGGCTTGAAGCAAGCTATGGTCATCCTTGTAAATCTCAGTCAGGTGGATTCAAATGGTTATGGGATTTTGATGATTAAAATATAATTGAAACAGAAATTAAGATAGAGATACTTATATAATTCATTGGTGGGATTTCAGATAAGCGTATGAAGATGCTTTGTTCCTTCTGAACCTCTACTTTCCTACTGTCTTCATCCAATCATGCGTACTCCTTTCCATGGCAAGCTGTATGTTGGGGGATCACCGTTGTCAATGGCTACCTCCGTCCTCTCAGTGAAAATGGTCCAAATGCGCTGTCACCGCACGGCTAATCATCTGTTGGTTCTCACTCGTATTGGAATAGGATCCATTGATCCTTTTGCGTCTGTCACTACACCCAACACTCGCGAGTTTGAAGCTCGTCATAATCATCCCATCCCAGATCCTACTCGGAATACCACATACAAGGTTTAGACTTTTTGGATCTCATGAATGCTACCAATTAATTCTATCTTATACCACGAAGACTTTGATCTCGAGGCTAAGAGATATGCATTCAAGCTCGTTTTCATGTAGAACGGAAGTGGTTGTTAGGCACGCGTTCATAGGTGAGAAGGGTGATGAGTGTCACATAATCATCACATTCATCATGTTCTTGTGTGCGAATGAATATCTTAGAATAAGAATAAGCTTGAATTGGAGAGAAAAAGAGTAGTAATTACATTAATTCATGAAGAACAGCAGAGCTCCACACCTTAATCTATGGGGTGTAGAAACTCCACCGTTGAAAATACATAAGTGAAAATAGGGTAGACATGGCCGAGTGCCCAGCCTCCCATGGAGGTCTCAGAACATAAAAGTTACATAATGTGTTCTCGAGATTCTGGGTTGAAAATACAATAGTAAAAGGTCCTATTTATAATGAATTAGTAGCCTAGGGTTTACAGAAATAAGTAAATGATGTAGAAATCCACTTCCGGGCCCACTTGGTGTGTGCTTGGGCTAAGCATTAAAGTTTTCACATGTAGAGGCTTTTCTTAGAGTTAAACACCAGCTTTTGTGCCAGTTTGGGTGTTTAACTCCAGCTTTCATGCCAGTTCTGGCATTTAACGCCAGAATAGGGTAGAAAGTTGGCGTTTAAACGCCAGTTCGCATTATCAAAACTTGGGCAAAGTATGGACTATTATATATTTCTGGAAAGCCCAGGATGTCTACTTTCTAATGCAATTTAGAGCACACCAATTGGGCTTCTGTAGCTCCAGAAAATCCATTTTGAGTGCAGGGAGGTCAGAATCCAACAACATCTGCAGTCCTTTTTCAGCCTCTGAATCAGATTTTTGCTCAGGTCCCTCAATTTAAGCCAGAAAATACCTGAAATCATAGAAAAACACACAAACTCATAGTAAATTCCAGAAATATGATTTTTATTTAAAAAATAATAAAAATATAATAATAATTAACTAGATCACACTAAAAACTACCTAAAAATAGTGCTAAAAAGCGTATAAATTTTCCGCTCATCACAACACCAAACTTAAATTGTTGCTTGTCCCCAAGCAACTAAAAACAAAGTAGGATAAAAAGAAGAGAATATACAATAAATTTTGAAAACATCTATGAAGATCAGTCTTAATTAGATGAGCGGGGCTATTAGCTTTTTGCTTCTGAACAGTTTTGGCATCTCACTTTATCCTTTGAAGTTCAGAATGATTGGCATCTAAAAGAACTCAAAATTCAGATAGTGTTATTGATTCTCGTAGTTCAGTATGTTGATTCTTGAACACAGTTACTTTATGAGTCTTGGCCGTGACCCTAAGCATTTTGTTTTCCAGTATTACCACCGGATACATAAATGCCACAGACACATAACTGGGTGAACCTTTTCAGATTGTGACTCAGCTTTGATAGAGTCCCCAGTTAGAGGTGTCCAGAGCTCTTAAGCACACTCTTTTTGCTTTGGACCATGACTTTAACCGCTCAGTCTCAAGTTTTCACTTGACACCTTCACGCCACAAGCACATGGTTAGGGACAGCTTGGTTTAGCCGCTTAGGCTAGGATTTTATTCCTTTAGACCCTCCTATCCATTAATGCTCAAAGCCTTGGATCCTTTTTACCCTTGCCTTTTGGTTTAAAGGGTTACTGGCTTTTTCTGCTTGCTCGTTCTTTTTCTTTCTTTTTCTTTTATTTTTTTCACCATTTTCTTTTCTTTTTTTCGCAAGCTTTTCACTGCTTTTTCTTGCTTCAAGAATAAATTTTCTGATTTTTCAGATTATCAATAATATTTATCCTTTTTCATCATTCTTTCAAGAGCCAACAAATTTAACATTCATAAACAACAAATTCAAAAATATGCACTGTTCAAGTATTCATTCAGAAAATAAAAAGTATTACTACCACATCAAAATAATTAAACTATTTTAAAATTCGAAATTCATGTACTTCTTTTTATTTTGCAATTAAAAACATTTTTCATTTAAGAAAGGTGATGGATTCATAGGACATTCATAGCTTTAAGGCATAGACACTAGACACTAATGATCATGTAATAAAGACACACACATAGATAGAACATAAAGCATAAGGAACGAAAAATAGAAAAATAAGAACAAGGAAATTAAAGAACGGGTCCACCTTAGTAATGACGGCTAGTTCTTCCTCTTGAAGATCTTATAGAGTGCTTGAGCTCCTCTATGTCTTTTCCTTGCCTTTGTTGCTCCTCTCTCATGGCGTTTTGGTCCTCTTTAATTTCAGGGAGGATAATAGAATTCTCTTGTTGAGGTCCATGCGTGGGCTCTCTTGTTTGCTCCATCATTTTCTTAGTGATGGGCTTTTGAGATGAATCTCTCTATCTCCCATGACTCAGAGGTGGAAGCTTTTGCCTTTCCTTTCCTCTTTCTATAGGTTTCTCTGGCCTTAAGTGCCATAAATGGTTATGGAAAAAAAAAGCAACGCTTTTACCACACCAAACTTAGAAGGTTTGCTCGTCCTCGAGCAAAAGAAGAAAGAAGGAAGGAGAAGAAGAATAAAATGGAGGAGATGGAGAGGTGTGAGTCGTTCAGCCAAGGGGGAGAGAAGTTTTTATGATGTGTGAAAATAAAGGAGGGATGAGGGGTTTATATAAGAGTGGAGAGAGGGGTAGGGTTCGTGTATTAGGGGTTGGGTGTGGGAGGGAAAGGATTTGAATTGTGAGGTAGGTGTTATGGGGGAGAGAATTGGAGGTGATTGGAGAGGGGTATTTGAGGAAGGGTGTTATGGGAAGGTTTGGAGAAGAGAGAGAGTTGAGGTAGGTGGGGATCCTGTGGGGTCCACAGATCCTGAGGTGTCAAGGATTTCTCATCCCTGCACCATTTTGGCGTGTAAACGCCCCTTGGAGTGCCAATCCTGGCGTTAAACGCCAGGTTACTGCCCATTTATGGCGTTTAACGCCAGCTTTTCTTCCCTTTTTGGCATTTAAATGCCAGCTTTTCTCCCTTTTCTGGCGTTAAACGCCAGCTTTGTGCCTCTTTCTGGCGTTAAACGCCAGTCTGGTGCCCTTTTCTGGCGTTAAACGCCCAGAATGGTGCCAGACTGGGCGTTTAACGCCCATTCTGCTACCCTTACTGGCGTTCAGTAAGATCATCCTCCAGGGTGTGGTATTTTCCATGCTGTTTATCATTCTGTTTTTGAATTTTCAGTTGTTTTTATGACTTCACATGATCATCAACCTAAAGAAAACATTAAATAACAATAGAAAATAGAAATTTAACATAGATAAGTAAAGATTGGGTTGCCTCCCAACAAGCACTTCTTTAATGTCAATAGCTTGACAGTGGGCTCTCATGGAGCTTCACAGATACTCAGAGTATGATGATGGCCTCCCAACACCAAACTTAGAGTTTGAATATGGGGGCTCTTATTGACTCTGCATTGAGAGAAGCTTTTCATGCTTCCTCTCCATGGTTACAGAGGGAGGTCTTTGAGCCTTAAACATAAGGTGGTCTTCATTCATTTGAAGGACCAATTCTCCTCTGTCAACATCAATCACAAGTTTTGCTGTGGCTAGAAAGGGTCTTCCAAGAATGATATATTTATCCATACTCTTCCCAATGTCCAGGATTATGGAGTCAGCAGGGATGTAAAGGTCTTCAATTTTTACCAAGACATCCTCTACAAGTCCATAAGCCTGCTTCCTTAAATTGTTTGCCATCTCTAGTGAGATTCTTGTGGCTTTCACCTCAAGGATCCCTAGTTTCTCCATTACAGAGAGGGGCATGAGGTTTATACTTGACCCTAGGTCACACAGAGCCTTTTCAAAGGTCATGGTGCCTATGGTACAGGGTATGAAGAATTTTCTGGGGTCTAGTTTCTTCTGAGGTAATTTCTGCTTAACCAAGGTATTCAGTTCATTGATGAGCAATGGAGGTTCATCCTCCCAAGTCTCATTACCAAATAACTTGGCATTCAGCTTCATGATTGCTCTAAGGTACTTAGCAACTTACTCTTCAGCAATATCTTCATCCTCTTCAGAGGAATAATACTCATCAGAGCTTATGAATGGCAGAAGTAGGTTCAGTGGAATCTCTATGGTCTCTATATGAGCCTCAGATTCCTTTGGTTCCTCATTAGGGAACTCATTGGAGGCCAGTAGACGTCCATTGAGGTCTTCCTCACTGGAAATCACTGCCTTTTCTTCCTTTCTAGGTTCGGCCATGTTGGTTATATTTATGGCCTTGCACTCTCTTTTTGGATTCTCTTCTGTATTGCTTAGGAGAGTACTAGGAGGGAGTTCAGTAACTTTCTTACTTAGCTGACCCACTTGTGCCTCTAAATTTCTAATAGAGGACCTTGTTCCAGTCATGAAACTGAGAGTGGTCTTAGATAGATCAGAGACTACAGTTGCTAAGTCAGAGTGGCTCTGCTTAGAATTCTCTGTCTGTTGCTGAGGAGATGATGGAAAAGGTTTGCTATTGCCAAACCGGTTTCTTCCACCATTATTATTATTGAAGTCTTGATTAGGCTTCTGTTGATCCTTCCATGAGAGGTTAGGATGATTTCTCCATGAAGGATTATAGGTGTTTCCATAGGATTCTCCCATGTAATTCACCTCTTCCATTGTAGGGTTCTCAGGATCATAAGCTTCTCCTTCAGAGGAAGCTTCCTTAGTACTGCCTGTTACTGCTTGCATTTCAGACAGACTCTGAGAAATCATATTGACTTGCTGAGTCAATATTTTATTCTGAGCCAATATGGCATTCAGAGTATCAATCTCAAGAACTCCTTTCTTCTGAGTTGTCCCATTGTTCATAGGATTTCTTTCAGAAGTGTACATGAACTGGTTGTTTGTAACCATTTCAATGAGTTCCTGAGCTTTTTTAGGCTTCTTCTTCAGATGAAGAGATCCACTAGTAGCGTTGTCCAATGATATCTTGGACAGTTTAGACAGACCATCATAGAATATGCATATGATGCTCCATTCTAAAAGCATGCCAGAAGGACACCTTCTTATCAATTGTTTGATCTTTCCCAAGCTTCATAGAGGGATTTGCTTTCCTTCTGTCTGAAGGTTTGGACTTCCACTCTAAGCTTACTCAACTTTTGAGGTGGAAAGAACTTTGCCAAGAAGGCATTGACCAGCTTTTTCCAAGAGTTCAGGCTTTCTTTAGGTTGTGAGTCCAACCGTGTCCTAGCTCTGTCTCTTACAGTAAAAGGGAAGAGCATAAGTCTGTAGACCTCAGGGTCAACCCCATGGGTCTTAACAGTGTTACAGATTTGCAAGAACTTAGCTAAAAACTGATGAGGATCTTCCGATAGAAGTCCATGAAACGTGCAATTTTGCTGCATTAGAGAAACTAATTGAGGCTTAAGCTCAAAGTTGTTTGCTCTAATTGTAGGAATTGAGATGCTTCTTCCACAAAAGTCAGAAGAGGGTGCAATAAAGTCACCAAGCATCTTCCTTGCATCTCCACCATTGTTGTTATTTTGGCTGCCATGTCTTCTTCTTTTTCAAAAATTTCTGTCAGGTCCTCTTCAGAGAGTTGTGCTTTAGCTTCTCTTAGCTTCCTCTTTAGAGTCCTTTCAGGTTCTGGATCAGCTTCAACAAGAATGTTCTTATCCTTGCTCCTGCTCATATGAAAGAGAAGAGAACAAGAAAGTATGAAATCCTCTATGTCACAGTATAGAGATTCCTTGAGGTGTCAGAGGAAAAGAAGAATAGAAGAATGAGCTAGAGAAGAGAATTCGAACTTATAGAGAGGGAGTGTTCGAATTGCTAATAGAGGATGAGTGTTAGTCTTTAAATAGAAAAAGGTGAGGAGGATGAAGAATTTTCGAAAACAATTTTTTAAATAAAACTAAAATTTTAAAAAGAATTTTGAAAATTGATTGATGGTTTTCGAAAATTAAAAGTGAGAAAGTGGTTAAGTGATTTTGAAAAAGATTTTGAAATTAGCAATCAAAAAGATATGATTGAAAATTATTTTGAAAAAGATGTGATTGAGAGGATATGATTGAAAAGATATGATTGAAAAACAATTTAAGAGGAATTGATTTTGAAAATTAAAGTTAATTACTTGACTAACAAGAAACTAAAAGATATGATTTTGAAATTTAAGAATTGAACCTTTCTTAATAGGCAAGTAACAACTTGAGATTTTGAATCAATCATATTAAATATTAGCATTAATTTTGAAAATAAGAAATAAGAAAAATATTTTGAAAATCATTTCAAATTTTTGAAAATATAAAAAAAGAAATTAAAAAAAAAGATGTGATTTGAAAAAGACATGATGTGAAAAAGATTTGATTTTGAAGAATTTTGAAGATTTGAAAAAGATTTGAATTGACATTTAATGCCCAGAATGGTATCCATTCTGGCATTTAACGCCCAAAATACTACCCTTTTGAGCATTTAACGCCAGCCAGGTGATGAGCGGATAATTTATACGCTTTTTGGCATTGTTTTTAGTATGTTTTTAGTATATTTTAGTTAGTTTTTATTATGTTTTTATTAGTTTTTAAATAAAAATAACATTTCTGGACTTTACTATGAGTTTGTGTGTTTTTTTGTGATTTCAGGTATTTTCTGGCTGAAATTGAGGGACCTGAGCAAAAATCTGATTCAGAGGCTGAAAAAGGACTGCAGATGTTGTTGGATTCTGACCTCCCTGAACTCGAAGTGGATTTTCTGGAGCGACAGATGCCCAATTGGTGTGCTCTCAATTGTGTTGGAAATTAGATATCCTGGGCATTCCAGCAATATATAGTAGTCTATACTTTGCCCGAGATTTGATGGCCCAAACTGGCATTCCAAGTCAGCATAGAAATTCTGGCGTCAAAACGCCAGAACTGGCATAAAAGCTGGAGTTAAACGCCCAAACTGGCACAAAAACTGGCGTTTAACTCCAAGAAAAGTTTGTACACGTGAAAGCTTCAATGCTCAGCCCAAGCACACACCAAGTGGGCCCGAAAGTGGATTCTGCATCATTTACTCATTTCTGTAAACCCTAGGTTATTAGTTTTCTACAAATAGGACCTTTTGCTATTGTATTTTACACACTTGATCATACTTTTCATCTTGGAACTTGTATGTTCACGCTTTGGGAGGCTGGCCATTCGGCCATGCCACACCATAGATTGAGGTGTGGAGCTCTGCTATTCCTCATGAATTAATGCAAAGTACTATTATTTTTCTATTCAACTCAAGCCTATTTCTGTTCTAAGATATCCATTCGTTCTTCAACATGATGAATGTGATGATCTGTGACACTCATCACCATTCTTCCCTATGAACACGTGCCTGACAACCACTTCCGTTCTACATGCAAACAAGCTTGAATGTGTATCTCTTGGATTTTTAATCCAAGATTAGAACCTTCATGGTATAGGCTAGAATCAATTAGCGGCCATTCCTGAGATCTGGAAAGTCTAAACCTTGTCTGTGGTATTCCGAGTAGGATCAGGGAAGGGATGACTGTGAAGAGCTTCAAACTCGGGAGTGTTGGGAATAGTGACAGATGCAAAAGGATCAATGGATCCTATTCCAATATGATCGAGAACCAACAGCTGATTAGCCGTGCGGTGACAGTGCATTTGGAACATTTTCACTGAGAGGACGAGAGGCAGCCATTGACAACGGTGAAACCCAACATAAAACTTGCCATGGAAAGGAGTATGAATGATTGGAAGAAGGCAATAGGAAAGCAGAGGTTCAGAAGGAACAAAGCATCTTCATATGCTTATCTAAAATTCTCACCAATGAATTACATAAGTATCTCTATCCTATTTTATGTTTTATTCAGCTTTTAATTATCAATTCTCCCTAACCATTTGAATCTGCCTGACTGAGATTTACAAGATGACCATAGTTTGCTTCAAGCCAACAATCTCCGTGGGATCGACCCTTACTCACGTAAGGTTTATTACTTGGACGACCCAATGCACTTGCTGGTTAGTTGTGCGGAGTTGTGACAAGGAGTTGAGATTACAATTGTGCGTACCAAGCTGTTGGCGCCATTGATGATCATAATTTCGTGCACCATGTTTTTGGCACCGTTGTCGGGGATTGTTCGAGTTTGGACAACTGACGGTTCATCTTGTTGCTCAGATTAGGTAATTTTATTTTATATTTAAGCTTTTTACTTTTTATTTTCGAAAAATTTTTCTGAAAATTCAAAAAAAAATTATATTATTTTGTTCTTCAAAACTTTTAAGAATGAATTCTAGAGTTTCATGATGATTTGTTGAAGTCTGGCTGGCTGTGAAGCCATGTCTAATCTTTTGGACCGAGGTTTCAACTTATCATCACAAGAGCTTGTTGATTTCTATCAATCTTGCTGTTGAAAGTAATGATTTGCTAAAGCTTGGCTGGCCATTGGCCATGTCTAGTGTTTTGGACCGAAGCTTTCACTGAAAGCTTGGCTGGCTAGTAAGCCATGTCTAATTCCTTGACGAGAGTTTTAGACTAACATTGCATGATTCCTGGAATTCTCATTAAGAATTTTGAAGTCCTTTTTCTCTTTTTCCATATAATTTTCGAAAAATCACAAAAAAATTTATAAAATCATAAAAACCAAAAATATTTTGTGTCTCTTGTTTGAGTCAAGTGTCAATTTTTAAGTTTGGAGTCTGGCGTTAGGATTTTTGCTGGTAAAGAATTTTATAAAAATAATCGCGTTGTGGATATAGTTTCTAAACCGACAGAAATCCCTTCTTACAAACGTTTTGGTTGTCACAAGTAACAAACCCCTAGATAAATTGATAACCGAAGTATTTAAACCTCGAGTCGTCTTCTCAAGGAACTGCAGGGAGGTGTGTTCTTATTATTGGTTATGAAGATTGTAAATTGGGGTTTTGAAAGTAAGGAACAAGTAATTTGAATGACAAATAAAATAAATAAATAACTGTAAAACACACTTTTGGCAAGGTATGAGAAATTGGAAGTCCTGTCCTAATTATCCTTATCAATGGTGATGAGAATTGAGTCTTAATCCCACTTAGTTAGCTTTTGCTAGAGCAAGGGAAGGTCAAGTGGATTGATTAGTCTGATCTTCAGGTTCTAGTCAATTCCTAAGAAAGGACTGGAATTATTGAAGTTCAATTCAATTAGCAAAGATAACAATTATCGATCACGCTGAGTTTGATAACTCCTGAGTTACTGATTTCTTAACCAAGACCAAAAGGAGAAAAGTAAATCTACTCGAATAAAAATATCTTCAGATTGGAAGTAATAGTAACATAAATAAAAGAGAGCAATCATAAACTGAAATACCTCAAATAAAATTAATTAAGAGAATTATCTATAACATAGAAAAGTTCATAAATTAAATTGAGAAGATAATGAAAAGGAAAGTTGAACCTGATAAAAAGGGACAATCATGAAAGCAAGAAAAAATCCTAAATCCTAATCCTAAGAGAGAGAGGAGAGAACCTCTCTCTAAAAACTACATATAAATCATGAAAAGTGAATAATTGGAGACTCTCCTCTGAATGGATGCATTCCTCCACTTTATAACCTCTAATCTGTGCTTTTTGTACTTGGATCTGGGCCAAAAAGGGCTTCAGAAATTGCTGGGAGCCTTTTCTGTAATTTCTGGTGCGTAGCCTCTGTCACGCGTCCGCGTGGGTCACGCGGTCGCGTCATCTGGAGTTTTCCTTATCACGCGTTCGCTTCGGTCATGCGTCCGCGTCATCTGTGTTCTACTCAAGGCGCGCGTTCGCATCATTCACGCGTTCGCGTCGCGCTCTCTTCGCGCTGGGCATGCGGCCGCGTCATCCACGCGTTCGCGTCGCTGCCAGTTTCTTCAAAAACTCCATTTTGTGCTTTTCTTCCATTTTTGTATGTTTCCTTTCCATCCTTTAAGTCATTCCTGCCTTAGAAGATCTGAAACTACTCAACACACAAATCACGGCATTGAATGGTAATAAAGGGTAATTAAAATAATTATTCTTAAAGCATAGGAAACATGTTTTTCACATATCTCACATAATAAGGAAGGGAAAGTAAAACCATGCAATTAACATGAATAAGTGAGTGAAGGATTGAATAAATCACTTAAATTAGGCACAAAATATATCATAAAATATGGGTTTATCAATCTCCCCACACTTAAACAATAGCATGTCCTCATGCTAATTCCAAGATAAAGAGTAAGGTGAAAGTTAAAGTGGTGGAATCTCATGCAATGCAATATATTTTAAATGCAACTACCTAAATGAATCATGCAATTCTAATTGTCATTCACTTGTATATAAAACTTACATGTAGTTGAACTAATTCACCCTCTCAAGGAGTCATATATGCATAGCCAAACCTTATATAATGTTAAAGCACTTTTACAATTGAGATGGGAAAGAAAAATAATTTATAAACTTGCAAGACAATTAACAATTTAAGCAGAGATATATGTTGATGAGCTATTGAACCCTCACTGGATTTTGTGTTTACTCTCTAGTCACTCAGTGTTTATTGGGTTAATCACTCTATTCTTCTTTTTATCCTTACTTTCTATAACTTTGTTCTTCATCTAACCAATCAACAATTACAGAATACGGACATACAAAAATCATGAGGTCTTTATTTAAGTTTGTAATGGGGCCAAGGTAAAGGTAAGGGTATATATATAAGGCTAAGTGAGCTAATAAGTGAATCCTTGATTAGTCTAAGATCTCACCTAACATACATATTTTGTAATTCAAAGGTTTCTTTACCTATTTACCCAAATTTTCTCACTTTGTATTGCAAGCTCATATATTAAATTTAACTTTTGTCCCATGTGCATTGATTCCCTTTTTTTTTTTTTGCAATTGGAGAATTTTTGTATCCCCTTTATTTAAATAAATTTTTTTATTTTTTATTTTTTTTAAAACTGCACATGATAATTTAATTGTTTTGATCTCACATGAGCATGCTTCCCAAAACTTTTATTTTGTAATGTCTTTATTCTTTTTAACTTTCTACCTTTGTTTCTATAATCCATGTTCCCAAAAGGTTCCCCACACTCACTACAAGAAAATAAGCCTTCTGCCACGCTTTAAAAACGTGCCGAAAAGTGCAAAAAAACGTGCCGATAGCTTTTCGCCACGCTTTTTGAGCTATCGGCACGCTTTTGAAAGGGTCACATCTGCCAGCGTGCCCGTTGCTCTATCGCCACGCTTTTGTGGATCTATCGGCACGCTTTTCTTGTTGGCACGCTTTCATCTCTTGCCACGCTTAAAAAGCGTGGCCATAGGTCTTAACCTATAGATACGCTTAAAAGCGTACCGAAAAGTGTACATATCGCCACGCTTTTAAAGCGTGCCCAGAAGGTTGGTTTTGGGTACACTTCAAAAGCGTACCAATAGGGAACAATAAGGCTACGCTTTTTTAAACGTACCTAGAAATGAACCTATTGCCACGCTTTAAAAGCGTGGCTGTATCATTGTCAATTTTAAAAAAAAACTATTGCCACGTTTTAAAAGCGTGGCTATATCCTTATCAAATTAAAAAAATTAGCATATGCTTTTTTACATGCACTTTAATACACTCCAAAAAAAAAAAACATTAACAAAAATATATAAACAGGGCACTACAAGATAAGATTATCATCATAAGAGAATTGAAAAATGAGAAGGATTCATGTTCTAAAAATAGAAAAAAAAGGAGACACTCAATCCTAAAGGATGAACATACGATGATACAAAACATGAGCTGAATAACACAGCTTGGAATTTATTTCCTATGTTACCTAGACAAGTTATTAGTAATTGCCTCTCAGAAAACGCCAAGGTCCTGTTCCGGTTCCCATCCTGCATATAAGGCATTTGACATATTGGTAAACAAAATTTGGAACATGGAATCATAAAATCTTTAAAGCAAAATTTGAGAAAGTATAGAATTTGTGTATAATTTAAAATTTGATTATTGTTTTTAAAATAGAAATGAGAAAGTATAGAGAATAAACTTTTAATTAGTAAATATTAGTTAATTATAGAATTTGTGTATAATTTAAAATTTAGGATTTATAATCTAAAATTTAAGATAAATAAAATAATTAAAAAAATTATTTAATATTAGCCGAAAAAAATTGGTTTCTTAGCGTTACTCTTTTATTAATTAGTAAGAAAAAGTTTGTTACCTCCAAATACCGGCAAACATGCGTATTCCTTAATCAAATAGTTACCAAATTCATACTTAAATAACAAACAAGAAAACAAGTGGATTCTTATCAAGTGAGGATGATAAAGTTAATGATAATTCCTTATATTTTCCAAACACTTTGATAAAAGAAAAAAAATTCTTTCACTACAAACAAAACTCACTTTTAATTTTTCTCAAACGACTGTAGAAAGAGCAAATAAAATATAATAACCAAGTTATAAATCAGAAATTGCACAATGAAATAACAAAAAACAAAGAAGGGCAACAAAAGAAATCAAACCATCTAGCTCAAATTGAAAAAAAAAAAAATTAAGTGAAGCAGTTGCAAATTTTGACCAAATATCTGAGCTCAAGATCCACTAGGAAAATTTATAACTTTTTTTTTGGGATTTTTTCAAAACCAAACATAGTAAAATCCTTCTCATATGTTCCCGTGAGCAACTCTCGCTTCATAGTCAGCAACCAATACATACAAGTTCGCTACCTAAAATCGTGGTGCTAAGCATTTTTAACCACTATATTAATGTCTCTTGTGATGGCACATTAATCAAGCTCTCTTAATGTTACTATAGTTTTAAAGGAAAATTTCATTACCACAATAAGTTTGCCTTTGTTCTCAGGAATACTAGCCAATCTTAGAGCTGCAACTGTATTAGCTCCGGATGAAATACCAACCTACAAATAATAATTAGGAACAATAAAAAAAAGTTGGAAAATCAGTTACAGTTATTTAAAGAAAATATGCATGTCTTAGACTGAACAAAATGGTTGAATGAATAAAGTTTGAAACTTGTCATTGATTCTAAACATGATGTATGCAAAAATGATCATTTGAAAAAGTTACCACGAGTCCTTCCTTCAAGGCCAGCACCCTGGCCATGCTGACTGCATCTTCACTGCTAACCAACCACACATGTTTGAAATGACAGTTAGGAGAAGCATAATATTTTCAAGTTAGGTGAGCAAATTAAAGTAGTGTTTTCCATTTACCTCAAGAATTTTCTCCATTAAATCATATACTTAACGAATCGCCTTCCAACTTTCCAGCCTAGTCCTAAACATTTCTATGTTCACCCCAAACTTTATCCCATGCGATTCCGATCAGTGTGAAATTAGTTATAACCCTTCAAAGTTTCTGCCCTCTTTTAAAGTGATGCAGAAAAACAGATTTAGTAGTCCAACTTAAAAAACTTACAACTAATTTCACAAATTATAGAATCCTTTTAAAATTAAATTCTAGCAACTAGACTTACTCTAGTTTACCCAGCATTTAACTCATTACAATTTCGTTGACTGTAGAATTATTTATTCAGTTATAAAATTACTGCATCATTTTAGAAAATCAGATTTTCAAGAAAAGGATTTGGCATTTAAATTTTAATCCCTCAACAACTCTCAAGTTCAATTCTAGTTAATCCCTTATCAATCAATTTAAATTTATAATTAAATGCTTATAATTTAAAAGGTTTTAATCTGGTCCCTACTGTTTTGAACAGAACATTTATCTTCAAATTGAATTACCACCCTAAATTATTGGAATTTAATTACAAATTTGATAAAACAATAAGGAGGAACAGTATAATAGTAGAAAGGATTCTAAGAGTAACATACATTTGAAGATGAAGTTTTCAAATTGAGGAACTCAACATGAAAAATGAATCTCCCTGGAAGTGGAACCTCAATTCCCCACACAAATCCTTCTCTACTGCTCAGCAATTTGTCTCTTACCTCTGCATCAAAATAAGAAACCATTGAAATGTTAAAGCAAGAACAAAGGCTAAGCTATATCTTGTTGTATTTCAAAATAGAATTAAGAAAACCTAATTGAGCCAAGGCCTTCGATCTTTGGCAGAGCTAAGCAGGCGAATGACGAAAGATGAAACTGGAAGAAGATTGTTCCTTGCTTCTGGAAACAACTTAACACAAGAAACTCTGTTCCTCTCCACAAATAAATACCTGAAAAGATAAGATAAAGTGAGTGATAATTATATTATTATCAAGAAAGAAAGAAAGAAAAAAAATGGAGGAAACTGCTAACTTGTTTAATTATAAAGCTGCCCTATATTACTTATTGCCACTTTGCTTCTTCTATTCATACTCAACAGCAGAAAGCTACATCTAGAAATCCATAATCAACTAGTTTAATGAGGCCCTGCAGTAATAATATGTTTCATCATTTTACTTATTGCCACTTTTTGCTTCATCGGAATATTCATAATCAATGGGAGAAAGCTACATCTAGAAATCCATAATCAACTTCTGTACTGCTTTGTTTCAGATACCTGGTCATTAAGCACTCTGCACATGTTTGAGAATTCCAAGATTCTTGCTGGGGGAATCAATGATGATTTGCATAACTCAGAGTATGATTTATATAGCTGCAAGATTATTAGAACCATAAGAATCAATATATATTTTAAAAAAAAAAGAGGAATCATTTTTGCAAATTCAAAAGCTGTAAAGAGCACCTCTCCAAGGATTGTATCTTTCTTAGATCCACGGAAATGTTTCATGGATGAGCAAAGTATAATCTGCAAAAGGTACAAATTCATGGGTCAAAGAGCTATTTTCTTGATTACAAATTAAAACAGCAGCACAGCAAGAGCTATTTTCTTGATTGATTCTAAATGGAGCATTTTTAAAAAATGAAGATGGAGCACAACTGAGCACTAACCTTCGAGCAGCACGGCGAGCAGAACCGCGAGACCTAGCGAGCAGAACCGCGAGACAGCGGCGAGCAGAACCACGAGACAGAGGCGAGCAGCTTTCCGAGCAGAACGGCGAGAGGGACGACAAGCAAAACAGCAAGAGGAATGGCATTCAAGGACGAACCTGGTTGCGATCTTCAGCGCTAAGGGAGGCGACGGTGAGATAGATGGCGGCATGATGGAGGTTAGGGTTTTCTGAACCTTTCAAGGAAAAGCCATTCAAAGCAGCGTCGAGGAAGACAACCACTGCTCGACGAAGATGATGGCGACGGCAAGCTTGGGGAAGACCACGGTGGTGGCGACGGCAAGCTCAAGACAACGACTACTCGACGAAGATGACTGGTGCGACGAAGGCGATGAAGGCTGGGTGAGATGAAGGGTAGTGATGAAGGCTGCTGGGTGCGATGAAGCTGAACGATGAACGCCGAAGGAAGCTGCTGGGTTCGAGAGTGAAGATGAAGTGACAGTGCTGCTTAGGGTTTGAAAGTGAATTTTAGGGTTAAAGGGATTTCGGAAACTGGTGTATTGTTACTATTAATTTTAGGGTTAAAACTTGAAAACTTGGAAAAAGAAAATTTAAGTGTGGAAAAAATTAAGTGGGAAACTAAATTTTAGGGAAGGGACTCTATTGGCACGTTTTTGTATGGTGCCAGATTAAATTCAGGATAGTCACGCTTTTTAAGCGTGCCGGTTTCTCTCTGTGGCCACGTTTTTTAAGCGTGGCAAAAAAAAAAGCGTGGCCAAATATCAAATCAGTTGCCACTCTCGTAAAAGCGTGCCGATTTCTCTCTATGGGTACGTTTTTCAAGCGTGGCAATAAGAAAGCGTGGCCAAATTTCAAATAAGTGGCCACCCTAATAAAAGCGTGCCGATTTCTTTCTATGGCCACGCTTTTCAAACGTGACAAAAGAAAGCGTGGCCAAATCACAAATCAGTGGCCACCCTCGCAAAAGCGTGCCCATAGACCACTTTTGGGCACGCTTTAAAAGCGTGGCAAAAAAAAAGGGTGCCGACAGGCCTTTTTTCTTGTAGTGACTTAAACAATACACAATTTCTATCTTAAGCTAACCAAGGATTCAACTTGGGATTTTTATTTTGTTTTTCTACTTAAGGTTAGTATTGTGGTTTATAGAACAAGAGGGGATTAAAAGCTTAAGGGGGCTAACAAAGGTGATGTAAGAGGTAGGCTAATTTTGGGATAAGTGAGCTAGAATCAAACAATGGCCTCAATCACTTTCTTCGTATGTATCTATATTCTATAATTGGACATATAGATTAAAACAAAGTAAAGAACATCAGAATAAAAAAGAAGGGCGAAACACACAGGAATAAAATATTATGGTTTGAATGTAACCATACAATTAAGCTCAAAACTCACAGGCTGTGTGTTCTCTAGCTCAAAAATCATATCTCAGTTATATATGTCATGCAAGTGAAAAATTAAGAGTTCCCATTATTCTCAATGTAAACCTTAGGGTGGCTTTAAAGTTTTAGTGTTTCTCCTTGATGAAATGTTGTTAACTAACTAACATGTAATGCTATATATACAAGGTGTGGATTGTTTTTATTATGTTAAAGTCTCTAGTTTACTTCCTTTTTATTTTCAATTTAAACCAAACTTATCATATGCTAAAAGGGTAAACTATACTAATTAATCCACATATTCTATAGCTAATAAGTTAGAATTGCAACTAAACTAACTGGCTAAAATATAAACTAAAGTGCAACATGCAGAAATAGAGTAGAAATACATGAAAAGAGCAATATATAAGTACTAAGAAATAAAAATAAAGATCAAAATACAGAAAAGTAATAAAATAAAAAGAGTCTGTAGTGGTTCACCAAGAAAAATACGCCAGAGATGGCGACCTCCCCACACTTAAAATAAAGCATTGTCCTCGATGCTCACTCAAGCAGGATGTGAAGGAGTGTCATCACTGGAAGGATGGGTGGCTGGAGTCTCTGTGATGGTGGTTTGAGGATCTGCCTGCCGCAGAGTAGGTGCTGACTGTGTAGGAACCTCTGGGTCTGCAGCCTGAATCTGATGCGGCTCCTCCTGCTGTGATGCAACCTGCTCCGGGCCTGCCTGCTCAGCCTCTCTCTGTGGATGGGTCTCCGCCTCATGATCATCTGCCTCCTCCTCAGATGGCTCTGATGGTGTGTCAGGCTCGGAGGGGATGTCACCGCCAGATCGTATCATCAGCTATAGGTGCTCATAGCATCGCTTGCTGCGACGCTCAGATCTCTCATATCGGCGTCGGTTGCGGCACTCCATCTGGTCTAGCTGCTCAAAATAGGCGGTGCACGAGGTGATAAACTGGCTCTGAGGCAGGTGGAGGTGCAGTGGTGGTAGCTGGGGTAGCAGTAGATGAAGAGGGGCCAGCTGAAGGTGTGGTTGTCTCATCAGGAGCAGTGAGAAATGGAGGTCTGTAGCCCAAAGCCAGAAAGTTCCTGCTGTGAGGGATAATCTTCTTGCATTCTGTAGCAGGTGGCTTCTCATCAGCATCCTCCCAAGGCACGTCAGCTCGACGGCCGAGTTGGGTAATCAGATATGGAAAGGGGAGAGTGCCTCTGACATGGACCCTGGCCATGTAGTACCGGATGAATCGTGGCAGGTACAGGTCCTTACCCTCTATCACACACCAGAGGAGGGTGATCATAGCGGCAGGTAGCTCCGTCTCATGAGTACTCGGCATAATAAAGTTGCTCAGGATCTGGTGCCAGAGCCGAGCCTTATCATTTAAGTATATCCGCTTGATTCCCTTAGGCATGGTGATGTTCTGACCCATGACCCATGGGACAGTCGGGTCAAGGTCTATCCTTGCCTTGACCGCATCCCAGTCAAACCTCATGAAGCGCATGTCCTCCTCAGCCTTTTGGTAACTATAAAGCTGATTGGATTTAGGCTGAAGCTGCAGAATATCCTCAATGGCCTCGCCAGTGACCAGTATCTGCTTCCCTCTTAGGTTCACTGTATCTAGGGAAGTTTTGAAGTAATTGCAGTAAAACTCTCTTACCCAAGAAGCATTGACCTCTGTCAGGTTTCTCTCCAGGAAGACCCAGCCTCTTTGTTTGATTTGATCGGAGGTTTATTGCTGGAGTTCTTCCGGAATTTTCAGAGTCCGCTCCAGGTACAGGTTCCTAGAGGTTGCAAACACCGGATACTTTAGCTCGCAGTATCTGTTTGCAAACTTAATGGGATCAGTGGCAGGGAGTAGCTGGTCAGCCTTCTCCTGCGGGGTAAAGTGTTTCTCCCGCCAGGAGTCATCATGCATGATGTCCAGGATGGATATAGAGGATTCTCCTCTTTTTCGTTTGCCAGTTGTTGCCTTTCCTTTTCCTTTTCTTTGGGTGTCAGACATACTGAAAAACAGAAATCTAGGATATAATAAAAATAGGAAAATAAGTAGGCAAATAACAAAATAAGTACATAGTGGCAAAGGAGCAGTAGAATAATGAAATGAGTTAAAGAATTGTGCATTTTGGATTGGTCCGAAATTAAAAAGCTGAGATGAAAAATTTCAATCCAAAATCTAATATAAATAGAATTCATGTTAATTAGAAAAAACCATAAACATGCCTTGAGTTAAAAAGTAAGAGTAAAGAGTGTGTCAAAAAGCAGAGGGGGTTGTTAGGAAGTTAAAAGTGGTGTTAAATTGAAAAAGAAGTTAGAAATAAAAAATCAGTGAGTTAGTAAAAAGAAAGTTAAGGTAAGCGGCATGATGATTGGTTTCTAAGTAACAAGAATTTCACAATTTGAAGCAACAGACAACTCATATTTAAGCAAGGAAATCAAGGTGTTGATGATTCATATAGATATACCAATAACGAAAATTTGAAATCAAATCATCAATAATGTGATTTATAAACCGGGGAAACAAAAGGAATAAGAATGCTGGCCCGTGCATTCATGAATTGGTTTGGTGAAAGCTAAAGAAAGCGAAATTGAAAATGCCAAAACCAAGACATGAATGAGAATCAAAATGATTTACAGAAGATTGGGCAGCATTTCGGCTAAAATTTGATGTTCCCGGAAAATAAACAGCAAGCAGAATAGTTCATATAAACTAAAATAAACTGCAAATAGATATAAATAATATGAACATGAAAGAGCAGTCGCAATAGCAGCATGAACAGTAAGAATATCATATGAACAATACTTAGATCACAGCAACAACAGAATTGCGAAAATTATAAAACAAGTAGCAAGCACAGCGCAATTAAACAGACCTAAATCCACTAACCACATCCTAGGCTACCTAACCACCTAGAATCCACTACAAAATGCATTTCTAAATAGCCTAAATGTAAACAGAAATGAAAAAAAATGCAATTGACTACGAATTGAAATAAGAGTGGCGTTCAGCGGAACCTAGTAGGCGTATGAACTAAGCTAAGGGATTGAGAGATGGCTGGGGGGTGGTTGAGGTGGTGGCTAATGCGGCGGTGATGGCGGTTGGCGCGGCGGTGAACGGCTATCCGGTGGCAGGGTTTGCTGTTGGGGGTAATGGGAGGGGTAGGTGTTAAGGGGGAAGGAAAGGAAGGGGTGAGGGTGTTGGTGGTGGGTGGAGCGGCGGTGATGGTGGCTTGGTGGCTGTGGCTGGGCGCGGCGGTGGTAGCGGTGGTGGAGGGAAGAAGAGAAGAGAAAGAGAAGAAAGAGAGGGAAGGAAGAAGGGGGGTGGTGGCATCGCGGTCGTGGCTGGGTGGTCGACGGTGGTGCGGCCGATGGTGGTGGTTGTGGGTGGCGAGGGGTGGAGAGGGGGGTTGCAGAGAAGAGGAAGAAGAAAGGGGTTGGGGGGCACGACAGGGTAGGGTTTCGCGTCACTGGGGGGGTTAATGAATTTGAATCCACGCGATCGCGTGGGGCACACGGTCGCGTGGCTGGGGTTGAATGGGGGTTGACATGATCGCGTGGGTGGCGCGATCGCATGGAATGGGTAAAAGGATGAATGACGTGATCACGTCGCTGGAAATTATGCTAAACGCACAATTCCAGCGTCGTTTCAGCGCAACTCTCTGTCTCCAATGGGGTGTCATGATATCCGCGCGACGCGAACGCGTCACTCACGCTATCGCGTGGCATGGGTGTTGTGCAAGTGACGCGATCGCGTCAAGGATGCGACCGCGTGGGTCGTTTTGTACGAAACGCACAACAGCCGCACGATTCCTGCCCAACTTTCTGGGCGTTGGATCTTTATGCTGATCTCCAGATCACACGGTCGCGTGAATGACGCGGACGCGTGGGAGGTGGTTTTTCGCAACTGACGCGATCGCGTGATGTAACGACCCAACTCCCAGTATGCCATGGTCATACAAGAAGCTAAGTGTTACTAACTTATCCTTCCTAATTATTAACTATTATTTTATATATGAGCCTGTTCCTTGTTAGAGCGATGCCAATTTTACGAGTAACTTTTATTTTGTTACGGATGTTCAGGTAAAATAAACAAGCATACATTGAGAGTAATAGAAAAGCGGCATAAAGAAACATAGAAATACAGTTGATAATATCCATCATGTACGCTATAACAAAACATGTAGCGTTTACACAAGGTCAAGTCAGTTTACATCCTCGTCATCCTACGTAGCTAATATTTACACGACACTCCCAGGGCCTGGCCCATACAAAAAGCCACTAAGCTGGCGCCCAGGCTAGCCTAACCACTATATAGCTCCTAGCTCTCGGATGTACTAACACAAGTGAGAGACTAACTATTAGATAATGTCAGACTAGAGTGTCATCAAAAGAATGCCCCTACGGCTATCAAGCTATATCTACATGTGGCCGTTTGGAGAATCGTCGTGAGGCTCGTCCATCTCCTCATCCTGCTCTATCTCTATCTCAGGATCCTCCTCCTCCTCATCATCCGTAGCTACAACTATACCCTCAGATCCACCAGAAACACTGATGTCACTATGTACAAAACCATTCGCAAGCACAGGTCCGTTCGCATAAATAGGAGCTATCCCACAGTCCGGTAGAGCTGGCTCATCAGGCTGTGGAAAGTTGGGGATCGGCTCAGGGGAAAAATCCCACTCTGGTGGTATCACAGGTACGGAATCACCAGCTAACTCAGGCTCATCAGGAATGATAGGCTCAGGTACCGCCTCATTCAAAGGTTGAGCTGGTATAGGGGTTCGGGACCATCAGGAAAAGGATGTACAGGTGCGTCAGGATGTAACCAGGATAAGGGAAAGTCGTAAGGAGCATCGGGGTCAAAATGCGGGCTAGACAGAAGATGTTGGAAGGGACAGTTTCGTAACGCGTAACGTCTCATACGAGGCTTTGTACTCAAAATTTAGTAACCATAGTACACTGGGTCCTCATAAATGTAAAGGTCTTTGACTTCATAGAATATCACACCCGTTTTCCATCTGAGGGGGAGGAAGGGAGAGAAGGGGTAAGAACTGGGGAGTCCTTAGTAGGGTCGGGATTATTAGTTACATTCATTTATTCGATCTCGATTAGTAGATGGGTAATAGAATACAGTAAAGTAGTGAACAAAAGTTAAAAATAGATAGAAAAATAAAGAACAGAATACAAGCAAGAGAATACAAGAAGATAAAGCACAGACACAGCACTCAAGCAAACAAACATAAAGAAATAGATCACACACAAGTAGGAATGCAATAGAGAATAATGCGCAGACAAGAATGATGCATGTCTAGTCCTAGTGCAGGTAATGAGCTCATTTGTCGGTTTCTACCCACTCCCGACGTAACCCAGCATTACCCGCCGGATATGGCTTTCTTGTTGGCAATACCCCTATATACAGGAAATAACCCCTCTGTCACCACAGGGTCCACTGCACGCAGGAAATAACACATCTGCCACTACAGGGATGTATACCGAAACACCTTCTGTATACAGGAAATAACCCCTCTGACACTACAGAAATGGAACAAGTGGTCACGGTACTCTGTAGCAGGAAATAACCCCTCTGCCTTACAGAAATACAATATGGATCTGTACCGCAGGAAAGCGTTTCTCAATGGTCGCACCATAATCTATCTAACTGCCACAATGCAGCAGATGAACATATAGATATCTCTGAGGTTGCCTTAATGCAACAAATGACCTCTCAATAGGTCCTCTGCTCTTTATCATATAACTCTCTTCGCTTTGTCTCTTTATTCTGCTCTGTTTGTTCTTTTCTCTGCGCTTCCTTACTTTATTCTGCTTTCTCTGTTTAACGTATATATTTAAAGCTTATGTAAATTTCGGTATGATTAGTTAGCCTGCCCCAAGTATAGGTTCATTAAGTCTATACTGAAACAGTTTAACTTTTCATATAATACCTAACCCTATTCGCAATTCAAGGACTAACTATGTTGCCCTAGTTCGTTTACTAGTCTCTGTTTGTTTTTCTGTCATTAAAACTTTACAGACTTTTTCTTCGATTTTTATCTTTTCTTCAACTTTTTATCTTTTCTTTATCTTTGTCTCACTAATATGTTTTTACCACTCCGTAAGTGTTTTATGAAGGTAATTATGAGATTCTGCGCTTAAAGTTGTCTTTCTAAAGCTTTTACAGAAAAAAATTCACTTTTTACCACCCGTAACTTTTAATATTTCTACTTTTACCACCCTAACTTTCAGAAATTACCAAATAACCCCTTAAACACCAAAAATTTTACTTTCTTGTCCTTTTAAAGATCTAAAGGCTGTTCTTCATTGTTCTTCATCACACTCAAAGTGTTCTTCATGTTCTTCATAAGTTCTTCAGATTCTTTCTCTGTTTTTACTCGTTTTTCAGTCTTTTCAGCAACCGATTTTTACTATAATTCATAATAAATTAGCAGCCACTAAAATCCCATCTTTTCTATATCATTTCAACACAAATTGAACCTCAATTTAAGCTTATGGTTTCGTTTTTCCAGCTGCCCCAAGAACATGAACTTTAAAGCTTGAATTTCATCAAATTTCATCAAAATTTTACCAAAATTTCACCAAGAATCAATCATATATGCAACCAATTTTTAGCACAGCCAAATCATAAAACATTCACACAACTCAAACACAAATAATCAAGATTAATTTCGTTACACCCTACCTAGTTTTGCTGCTCCTAATTCAGTTAAACTTTCAGGTGGTCCTTAAGCACTTTTTCCTCCTAAATCACATTAAGAACAACTTTAAATCCAAAAACCCTCAACTAACCAAATATCCTTCAGCATGTTAGGAGGTGATTTCTAACCTTATACTTTCTGGAAATTAACGTTTCTTGGCCCTCAAGTCAAGTTAAGCATGATTCCTAAGGAAGAACATCAAGAAAACACATGTTTAACCATGTTTCCTTGAAAACCGAATTGAAGAGGGAGGGAGACAGCCATCTCACCTTATTTGCAGCATTGATATGTTATATGGTTATGTAGAGGAAGAAGAGAGGATCATTTTGGTTGAATTGGAATTTTGATTTGAGTTTTAGTTCAGCAGAAATCAAGCTTTGAAGATTAAGTGTTCATGAAAGTCTCTCTCTTTTTTCTCTTGTTATTTTCGGCCAAAATGATGAAATGAGACAGCCTTGGAGGTCTTGGGGGTGTAGGGTGAGTTGTGATTGGCTGGCTTGGAGGTGGATTAAAATAATATTAAAATATCTCTGGTGTATAACTACTAAAACTAGATGTATCGGAACACTTGCAAAAACATCTCTAAAAATTATTTTCTGAGCTACTAGCATAAATGAAACTAGTAACATATTTATTATGAGAATAAGACATGTATAATGAGGCCTTAGCATTGCTAAAGTCATCAGAGAGTGCTAGTGCTAAGCTGCACTAGTAAACTGTGAACCCGGTTAAACCGATTTTCTGTTTTTAACTAAAACTGATCAGGTAACCTTATAATATCATTCAAGAAGTTTATAATACTAATATAATGATAATATCATCCTATTATCTCTCTTCTCTCATAAATCAAGTCCGGTTTGTCAAACTGAGACTATTTACGAAAAACCGAATCAAAACTCCTAACCGATACGGTTCAAAAACTAGGTTCTTCATGACCACGTTATCGAGCTTGCCTCAGAAAAGGTTCTAACTTAAAGATAACATAATGACAATGAGAATTGAGATACTTGATGATATATCAAAGGTTCTCCCCTTACTGATCTTCCAGAGAAATCCGTACTTTCAGAAAAGAGCTCGCGTTCTCGAAAATCAGCGTTGTTACACGTGAGCAATGCAGTCGCGTCACACGCCTTTTTTTTATGCAATTATGCAGTATGCAATGCTAATGAATAATATTCAGGTTCAATTGAAAAAGAATAAAAATAAATAACACGAAATAAAACTGAAAAAGAAACGACCATACCATGGTGGGTTGTCTCCCACCTAGCACTTTTAGTTAAAGTCCTTAAATTGGACATTGGATGAGCTTCCTGTTATGGTGGCTTATGCTTAAACTCATCCAGAAATCTCCACCAATGTTTGGAATGCCAACAGCCTCTGGGGTCCCAAACTAGGCATGTAAAGCTTCTGAGCAGCTTCAAACAGATTCTCAGGCTCCCGGGGTGACGAATGTTAGAATAGATTCTAGGATCCAAAACTTTGCTTTTAAATCCGCCTTCGTCTTGACCTATATTTTTCCATCCGGGCGGTTTAGAAATTAGATTCCCACCATGGTGACCAAATATTTTCCGAGATCCATTCGATTGAACATGAGACCAATCCGTGCACTTCGAGTTGAAGCATGGAACCTTATTGAACCTTGTGCACCAGCTCTGAGTGCGAGCCATTTCCCTCTTACTCTTAAAGTCGCAGAGAGCTCTAAGCTGGCCATCTGTTTCAAGCAAACCATATTCAAGTGGAAAAGTAAAGTTAAAGGTTAAAGATTGTAGCCACTTGAAGCATGTATTGGGTGGTAATGGCCTTGGGATAGGTGTTTCCAGTGGTTCTGTAAGTTCTACTCCCTTGTGCTCTTCTGTGAATTTCTCCATTTCCTTGCAGAATTCTTCAAATGCAACATCGTCCTGATCAAAGTCTTGTATGTCTTCCTTATCACTCAAGTCATAAGCTGGAGGTTGAGAGAAATCTACCTCCGTATCTTCTTCGTGTTCACTTGGATAAGGTTCCTCAATCTCAAAAAATTCACTGACGGATGCAAGTTCGTTACTAGGAGAACTTGACTTGTGATTATCATCACCAAGGAAACTTGCTTCTTGGATTATTCTGTCTAGTTCTTTATAAAAGACTTGCCTTGGGGGTTGTGCACTCTCCTCCTTAGCATCAATTGTAACATCCTTGATAGAATTCTCCATAACTCTGGATTCCCATTGAAGTTCAGCGTCTCCTAAGTCTTTAACCAACTCTTCTTCTTCTATAATGACAGCTTCCTCTACTTATTCCAGTACGAAGTCATGCTCTGTTCTGTCCGCTTGAGTTTTTAGTATCTCCTTCATGCTACGCTCTTCATTAGATTGTCCACATGGGGTTGTGGGAGGTCCTTGAATGCCCGAACGTCTAGAAGATAATTGACTTATTGCTTGCTCTAGTTGATGAAGGGTTGTTTGAAGTTGATCTACTGTTTCCTTGAGGCGAGCCTGTGATTCTGGAGGTGATGGATTTGGACATGGTACATAGGGAAGTGGTGGTGTTTGGGAGTAATCGGATTGGGATTGGGGTAAATAAGGATCATATTATGGTGAATGGTGAAAAGGAACTTGTGAGGGTGGTGGTTCAAAGCTACGTTGAGAGGGTGGTCTATAGGCACAGGTGGGGCTTGTCGGTAGTTACAAGGTTGTCCACCATATCTATCAGCTTGGTATGCATTGTAGAATGGTCTTTGTCCATGATATCTTGGAGGGTGTTGTTGCCTAAAGGGTTGATCAAATCCTCTTGGTTCCATCCATCTTTGATTTCTCTGACCTTGATGCATATTCCTGTTATAGCTTTCACTCCTTTCAACAATATTAGAACCAAACTCAAAGCGAGAGGGGTGAGAATTCATAGTAGCTAATAAAAATTAAAAAGAAAAAATAAAATAAGTAAACAGGCAAAATAAAATATTTACAATAACCAATAATAAGGCACATGTTTGCAGTTCCCCGGCAACGGCGTCATTTTGACGTTAGGATTTTTGCTGGTAAAGAATTTTATAAAAATAATCGCGCTGTAGATATAGTTTCTAAACCGACAGAAATCCCTTCGTACAAACGTTTTGGTTGTCACAAGTAACAAACCCCTAAATAAATTGATAACCGAAGTATTTAAACCTCGGGTCGTCTTCTCAAGGAACTGCAGGGAGGTGTGTTCTTATTATTGGTTATGAAGATTGTAAATTGGGGTTTTGAAAGTAAGGAACAAGTAATTTGAATGACAAATAAAATAAATAATTAACTGTAAAATACACTTTTGGCAAGGTATGAGAAATTAGAAGTCCTATCCTAATTATCCTTATCAATGGTGATGAGAATTGAGTCTTAATCCCACTTAGTTAGCCTTTACTAGAGCAAGGGAAGGTCAAGTGGACTGATTAGTCTGATCTTCAGGTTCTAGTCAATTCCTAAGAAAGGACTGGAATTATTGAAGTTCAATTCAATTAGCAAAGATAACAATTATCGATCACGTTGAGTTTGATAACTCCTAAGTTACTGATTTCTTAACCAAGACCAAAAGGGGAAAAGTAAATCTACTCGAATTAAAATATTTTTAGATTGGAAGTAACAGTAACATAAATAAAAGAGAGCAATCATAAACTGAAATACCTCAAATAACATTAATTAAGAGAATTATCTGTAACATAGAAAAGTTCATAAATTAAATTGAGAAGATAATAAAAAGGAAAGTTGAACCTGATAAAAAGGGACTGATGCGTGGAAAACTTGTCTCTCAACAAATCTCCCTTCGGCAAGTGTACCGAAGTTGTCGTCAAGTAAAAACTCACAATAGAGTGAGGTCGAATCCCACAGGGATTGATTGATCAAGCAACTTTAATTAGAAGAATGTTCTAGTTGAGCGAATCCAGAATTTGGGTTGAGAGTTGCAGAAAATAAAATGGCGAGAATGTAAATAACAGAAAAGTAAATCCTAGAATTAAAGAACTGGAAGTAAATGACTGAAAATAAATTACAGAATTGTAAATGGGAATGGGGGATTTGCTCATAAAAGTAAATCGCAGAAATTAAAGAGAATAGGAAAGATTAGAGATGGGGAATTCATTGGGCTTGGGAGATGTTGCAATTCTCCGGATCAAGTTCATTTTCATCTCTTCCTCAATCAATGCACTCATTGATCTCCTTGGCAATCTTAAGTGATTGAATTGCAATTCCTTGCAATTCAATCTCTCAAATCTTGATCAATAGCCAATTCCTTGGTCAATTGCTAATGAGAAGAGATGAAGTATGGTCACTGATTATACCACATGCATTTCCCAAACCAAGTATTGAGAGGGTTATAGTCACATACCCATCCAAACCCAATTTGGTCCAGCATGAGAAAGCATTTCTAGCTTGATCTCTTCATTCCTCTTCCAAGGTTCAAAAGAGATCCAAGTTTGAATAGCTTCTCTTCCAAGATAACTACTCAATTGGATGAAGATCGAAAGCTTTCAAGTAAAATCAAGAGGAAAGATAGAAGAAAAACATGAAAATTATTATTGATCCATCAAATTACAAAAGAGCTCCCTAACCCAATGAAAGGGGTTTAGTTGTTCATAGCTCTTGAAAATACGTTAACTAGGTTAACGTGGCTTCTAATGTGGTCCTTGCCAACCTTCGAGAACGTTAGTGACACTCAACATTGTCACTAATGTTCCAATGTGCCCCTGGGTCTCACGTTAGATTCCACGTTAACTAGGTTAACGTGGCTTCTAACGTGGCCATCTTTTAGCCATCCCAATGTTAGTGACAATGTTGAGTGTCACTAACGTTGGCTCATCTTTCATTTCTCATCGTTAGCTTCCACGTTAACCAAGTTAACGTGGAGGTTAACGTGACTCTTGGGGGTTGTGTGGTTGCTTCAACGTTAGTGACAATGTTGAGTGTCACTAACGTTGTCGACAACTCTTCATCCTCTACGTTAATTCCCACGTTAACCAAGTTAACGTGGGAGTTAACGTGGTACTTAGCACCATAGGCCAACGTTAGTGACAATGTTGAGTGTCACTAACGTTGGCTTCTTTCCCTCCCCCTGATGAGATATTTTGGAGGAAAAATAAATCTCTCCCAAAACACCCAAAACTAACCGGCAAGTGTACCGGGTCGTATCAAGTAATAAAAACTCACGGGAGTGAGGTCGATCCCACAGGGATTGAAGGATTGAGCAATTTTAGTTTAGTGGTTGATTTAGTCAAGCGAATCAAGATTTGATTGATGGTTTTGTGACTTGCAGAATTAAATTGCATTGAAGTAAAGAGAACAAGAAATAAATTGCTGAAATTTAAAGAACAAGAAATTAAATGGCAGAAACTTAAAGTACAAGAAATGTAAATTGCGGAATCTTAAAGTGCAAAGAATGTAAATTGCTTGAAATGTAAAGGGGATTGGGATGTGGATTTGCAGAAATTAAACAAGGAAAAATTAAATTGCATCAAACAGAAGAGGGAAAGGGAATTGGGATTGAACCGGATATGAAGCAGAAAAGTAAATGAACATAGAAAGTAGTAAACAGAGAAGTGAAATGGGAAATTCAGATCTCAGGACCCAGAGACTAGAAAACCAAGTCTAGATCTCAATGCCTTCCTAGATCCAACAAGAACAATTGCAAGGGAATTGTAAATTGCAAAGAGAATAGATGAAGAGCAATGAACCGGAAATGAAATTCAATTAACACAATGAACCGGAAATGGAATTCAATTAACAGTAAAGAAACAGAGAGATCCAAGATTGAGATTGAAACAAAATTTCTTCAATTCTCCAATCCAAGATCCAAGACAAATGTAAAATGAAATTGAAAGCAATGAAAACAAGAAATTAAAGTTCACTCAAGTCAAAAGCTCTCCGAAAACTATTATGAAAATTCTAAAAGGAAAGCTCCCCGAATAACTTGAATTCTATCCTATTTATACACTTTCTTCCAATGATCTTCAAGCCTTGAGTTGGGCCTTTGCTCTTGGTGGAATTGGATTGAAAGAGGCCTTGGTTGATTGCTCTTGAAGTTTGGAGAAGAACCGAAGTGAACCAATTGAACCGGTTTTGAAGTTAGCAAAAGTTGGACCAAAAGTTTGAGCCAAAGTTAGGGGTCTAACTTTGGCTCCAACTTTTCATATCAGCTGGCACATTTTTCTGGTTTGGACGTTGGTGCCAACGTTAGGGGTCTAACTTTGACCCTAACGTTGGCCTTCCCTTGGTGCTAGTGGCGCCAACGTTAGCCTCCAAGTTAGGGGGCTAACGTTGGCGCAAACGTTGGCCCTTCTCCCTTATGTTTTCATGTGCCAACGTTAGCCTCCAAGGTAGGGGGCTAACGTTGGCGCAAACGTTGGCCCTTCTCCCTTATGTCTTCATGTGCCAACGTTAGCCTCCAAGTTAGGGGGCTAACGTTGGCGCAAACGTTGGATGGCCAGGGAGGAATTCATGTTCCAACGTTAGCCTCCAAGTTAGGGGGCTAACGTTGGGGCTAACTTCTTGCTTCCTGGTTCAATTTCACTTATTCCATTGTCCTCTCTTCACTCCTAGCCATTCCTCTTTGCTTCAACCTTTCTCCAAGCTTTCTTCACCTATCATTAATCAACCAAACTCATCAAAGCTATGCTCAAAATCATGAGATATTCATTCTTTCATAATATGCAACAAATATAGCATAAAACCTCATGAAATGGCATAAATTCATATATGGTTGGTTCAATCAAGGGAAACATGAAAATCTACTCAATTAGCTTGCTTGTAGCTCAAGAAAGTGCATAATTCTAATGAAAACAAAAGAAAAAGACTAGCTAAAATAGGCTAGGATGACTTGTCATCACAACACCAAACTTAAAGCTTGCTTGTCCCCAAGCAAGAAATAGATTTCTGCTCCAAGGTTCTTTCAATTGAGATGGATTGAGGAACAATTGTAAAGTGCAGTGAGTGAAGTGATCAAGTATCAGTGGGGTGAATTCTAAATCATATGCTCATGCAAGGGCTTCAGTGCTCACTAGTCCTTACATATTGGGAGTCGTAGGTCTTTAGGATTTTCATCCAAATGGTACCATGGAGATCTCTTTG